>NC_092334.1:589721875-590057500 GCF_046630445.1 Rutidosis leptorrhynchoides | reverse complement strand
CTAATTGCTTTAACATTTGATGGTTTAGGTAGCTTAGAGATAACTTCAATTTTAGCTTTATCTACCTCTATTCCCGCACGAGATATTTTGTGACCAAGTACAATGCCCTCCTTCACCATGAAGTGGCATTTTTCCCAATTTAGGACCAAGTTTACTTTCTCACATCGGATAAGCATACGTTCTAGATTGAAAAGACACGATTCAAAGGAGTCTCCAAACACGGAAAAGTCATCCATGAAGACTTCCATACAATCCTCTACCATATCATCAAAGATTGCCATCATGCACCTTTGAAAGGTTCCGGGTGCATTGCATAAACCAAACGGCATGCGGTGATAGGCAAAGGTACCGAAAGGACAAGTGAATGTGGTCTTTTCTTGGTCATTGGGATCAATTGGAATTTGGAAGTAACCGGAGAAACTGTCTAAAAAGCAATAATATTCTTTTCCCGCTAATCGTTCAAGCATTTGATCAATAAAAGGTAACGGGAAATGATCCTTTCTAGTGGCATCATTTAGACGTCTGTAATCAATACAGACTCTCCAGCCGGTAACTGTTCTAGTTGGGACGAGTTCGTCCTTTTCATTTAATATAACGGTTGTACCCCCCTTTTTGGGTACTACTTGTACTGGACTAACCCATGGACTATCGGAGATGGGATAGATTAACCCGGCGTCAAGAAGCTTGACGACCTCCTTTTTAACAACCTCTTTCATGTTGGGATTTAGCCTGCGTTGTCTTTGTACTATGGGTTTGTAGTCATTATCAAGGAGAATTTTATGTGTACAATAAGACGGGTTTATTCCCGGAATGTCGGTTGTTTTCCAGGCTATAGCCTTTTTATGGGTTTTTAATACAGAAATTAGCTTATCCTTCTCATTATCTGAAAGATGTGAAGCAATAATTACTGGTAATTGAGATGTACCTTCGAGATAAGCATACTCCAAGTGTTTGGGTAGCTCTTTAAGCTCTAGTACGGGTGGTTCTTCTAAGGAATTTTTTATACGAAATCTATCTTCATTTTTGATTTCCTCAAACGATTCCTCTTCCATGGGAATTTCTTCTATTATGGTCTCGTCATCCGTGACCACCTTCATCAACTCATCAAAATCTTTATCAATATTGAAGTATTCATTCTCACTTACCGGGGCTAACCCCGGGATATCAATTTCAAGTAGCTCCTTCAATTCATTCTCGACACAAAGATCTATAACATCAATTTGAAAACAAGAGTCATCGGTAGAAGTGGGTCTTTTCATGGCTTTGTCAATGTGACAAATTATTCTCTCGTTTCCCACACCTAGACTCAATTGTTCTTTTTGGACATTAATGATATCATCTGCAGTGTTTAGGAAAGGACGTCCTAAAATGATAGGAACTTTTGTGTCCTCTTGCATTTCTAGAATAACAAAGTCGACGGGAAAGATAAGTGAGCCAACTTTTACAAGTATATCCTCGGCTATACCTATGGGAGTATCAAATGATTGGTTTGCTAATCGAATACCCATCCGGGTTGGTTTTAAGTCTCCTAAGTCAAGTTTTAAATATAATGAGTAAGGCATTAGGTTAACACTTGCACCTAGGTCGGCTAGTGCATCGTACACCACCGAATCACCCATCATACATGGTATGATAAAACTACCAGGGTCTCCTAATTTTGGAGGTACATTTTGTTTCTTTAAGATGGCCGAACATTCCTCATGGAGGAATGTGGCAGAAACGTCGTGGTATTTACCCTTCGAGGATATGAGATCCTTTAAAAACTTCCCGTAATTGGGCATATCCCTAAGAACCTCCACGAGTGGCATGTTAATGCTAATTTGCTTAATCATGTCCGCAAATTTCTCATACCGCCTTGCGAGTCTGTCTTTCTTTAATGCTTTTGGGTATGGAATGGGTTCCTTATGCACCTTTACTGTTGGTTCTTCACTTTTCTTTGGTATGACCTCAGGTGGATCATCTTTCTCTTGTTCTTTGTCAACTTGCTCATTTTCATCAACCGGTATTTGTAAAACAGAAGGACATAAAGGGACTTCCGGGAACTTAAGAGTCTCCGGTTTAGTAGTTAAACCACTTCTAGTAGTTATAGCATTTACATGCTCGTTCCTTGTTTGGGGGTTGTTGGGATTCACTTGAGTATTTGAGGGGAGAGTACCTGGTGGTCTCTCTGATAGTAACTGTGATATCCTTCCAACATCCCTTTCTAAGTTTTGTATTGTGGCTTGTTGATTTCGGATTTGCTGAGTTTGGAGCTCTGCATTTTGCTCTTGCTTAACCATAAAATCTCTTAAGAGATCTTCTAAACCAGATTTCCTCTCAGGTTGAGGTTGCATAATTGCTAATGGTTGTGGTTGCATAAGTGCTAGTGGTTGTGGTTGATTGTGTTGGAAATTATTTTGATAATTTCGTTGAGGTTGATTTCGGTTATTATAGCCTGGTGGCGGATTTCTTTGATTTTGATTTGGGAAATTCCGGTTATTTTGGTAACCTGGATTTCCTCCTTGATAGTTATTATTATTTTGAAAGTTATTATTATTTGATCCTGAAGGTCCTCCTACTTGATAGCTGTTTATAGGAGGATATTTTCGGTTGTTTGCTTCTATAGCTGGAAAATCACTGAAGTTCATTTCACCTTTTCGTAAGTAACCTAAGAAATTTGCTTGCTCTTCCATTGTACTTTGATCACAATCTCTAGTAAGATGGGGACCTTGGCATAGTTCACATCCTACTCTGATAGCATGCATTTCCTTGGTTACTTTCTCGATTTGCCTTGCTTGATTTGCTATTTGAACTTTTAAAGAAGCAATTTCATCATTGCTTTCAATACTAGCAACATTTGATGATCTAGAGAATTCTATTTCTTGATGCCAATTATGGGAATGGGAAGCTAAAGCAGCAATGATTGTGTGAGCGTCTTCAGGTGTTTTCTTCATGATCGAACCTCCGGCTGCAACATCTATATCTTTTCTAGTTGCCACATTGACTCCTTTATAGAATATTTGGACCTTTTGGAATGTATTCAACCCGTGTTGAGGACATACCCTAAGCATTTTGTTGAATCGGGTCCAAGCTTCATAAAGAGTTTCATTAGGCTTTTGCATAAAGTGATTTATATCACTTTGCAATTTTGCTGCTTTTGAAGCAGGAAAGAATTCTGACAAAAACTTATCCATCATATCATTCCAGTTTTCAATATAACCTTCTGGTAATGAGTCTAGCCAATCTCTTGCATCATCTTTTAAGGACCATGGAAAGATTTTTAAACATGCAACTTCATCGGTGACATCTTTGATTTTGAAAAGCTTGCAAATGCTTACAAACTTACGAAGATGCTCGTTAGCATCCTCATTTGGGGCTCCACCGAATTGACATGTATTAGTCACCATGTGTAAAAATTGACCTTTTATTTCAAAGCCATCACTCATCGTGGGTTGGATGATTGCATGGCCTTGACCTTTTCTTGTGGCCTTCATTAATGCTTCCATCGTTTGATTTGTATCAGCCATTTCTTCTTCTTCTTTAATAATCGGCTCTATGATTGGTTGAATTATTGGTTCAGAGTCGGATTCTAAGGAAAGTGACTCTAAATTTTTAGCAAGAGATTCTACTTCTTGAGCTCTTAAGCGTTCGTGGAATTTTCTTTCGAGTTCAGGATGTGAAGGAGTTAATTCAGCGTTGGAGGAACGTAAGTTCATACATTAATTTCTATTATGAGATCACTTCACTAAAGGTTTATCTAGGGTTACCTATTTGTTTCTCTTTTTTAGTGTTTTTTCGGTGTTTTAAAATTACTAGTACTTCTTTTTTCTTTTTGTTGTTTTTGTCCTTTATTAATTCTTTGAGGTTCCGGATTAAGTTTAACGAGTTTAGGATTGAACGGATCATACAATTTGGGAAATTGTACAAAGAATTAAAGGATTTATTCAAAAACTTTGAACTTTCTTGGAAATGAATTTCCTCGAGAGTATCGAATAACATAAAAACAATGATAAAAACCTTTAAACAAACAGATTATCCTTCTGATTTTGCCCACGTTCCGAATAGCCAAAAGATGCAGCAGAGGGGCAGGATCCTTCTATTGACCAATAAAATTGGTGATCCAACAACCCGGTCCACGTACAAATCCAACTACTACTACGAATCAGAAAAATTATCTATTTATTTAACTGCCAATTCCCCGGCAGCGGCGCCAAAAAGTTGATGTGCTGGATCGTAACCTTTATTTATGAACGGATTTGAGTTGTTTTGTTACACGAATTGATTTATTGTATATGTGGTATTTTATTGAATTCAGGTTGATTTCACACATATATAGGCAACTAGTCCTATCCGTGTAGTTTAGTTTGTTGGTAAATCCGATTCGTTCCACAGGGAGATGGAGTGTTTAATGGTTTTTAATAGTCTTTGATGTCAAACTTAATTAAAGGGGGTTTTGGATTAGGAATTTATAAAATAACAGTAAAAGAAAATAACTTAAACTAATTTACTAAATAAAATTACAAGATTACAATAATTAACTTAAAAAGGAACTAAATGAGATTATACTAATTAGGATGCGAATATTTTATTACTAAAGGGTAATTAGTAAAATAGTAACTTTTAATAAAACTATATGTTTAGAATTTTGTTTTGAGTAATTATAATATAAATTTATTTAAATTAACTAAATGATATTTTTAATAAGATTAATACAAATTAATAGGAATTGAAATAATTAACTAATTATAAACTAATTAGAAATTATAAACTTATAATAATTAACACTAATTAGTAGGTTTTAAACATGTATTAAAGTATTTTATAATAAGTAATATAAATTATGTAATAATAACTTAAATATAATAATTAAAATAACTAAAACCCTAATTTTGCCCTAACTGGTACTGTAGCCGTGTCTTGTACATACGCGTTTCGCGTATTTATACGCGTATCGCGTATAATTTAAAACCTACGCGAATTGTGTGATTCTGATCGTACAGTTTGATTTACAGGCATACGCGTTTCGCGTATACCATACACGATTCGCGTATGATATATAAACTGTGACAAACAGTCTGTTACGGATTTAAATGTTTTTATGTATTGTTTTTATATTTTAAAATAATAATTCGTAAATAATGATAATAATACGTTTACAAGAAATAATAATGGGATAAATGGGAGTGTTTACTTAAATGTGTCACCCCTAGGTCCATGGATTGTTTTGAGTTTTAAGCCTTATTAAAATGTTTTAGTATTAAACTTTATATTTTTCTTTCGAATAAATATAAGGTTACAACTAACTAAAATAAATCTAATTTTCATCGGATTCTATTTAGATAGCTACTATTCCCTAAGTATTTAAATTGAGACCTAGCCTAGTTTTGACTTTCGCCAATACCCAAATCGTAACGGTTTCCCTTTTTACAATTTCACTATCATATAATTATTGATATTACCCAAACCACCGAAGTTTATTTCTAAATTGGTGTTAATAATTTATCCATAAATTCGTCTAGATCATTTTAATGTTGAAGCTTAATTTATGTAAATAAAAACAACTTTCGTTATTTAAATTTAATAAATTAAGTGGCAAGGATTAAATACCTAATTACACAATAATGGTTCTTTTAACTAGGCTCAATATTAAAAATACTAAAGTTACATTTTAACTTTTACAATTGATAACAATCCATTTCACTAGGGGCTCTACATCTAAGCAAACACTAAGGAAATTTAGCTATTCATTACACTAGGGTAAACATAAAAATATAGATATGCAAACATAATAACAACGCTAATTTTAACAGAGTAAACTTACTAAAATATCTTCACTTTCATTAACTTCAAACGGTAGGAAAATTACAATAATAACACCCCTTTCATGCGTACAATAATACCCTTAATCACGAACAATACACCTTAAATATTTGAAACTATACTAAATATTTAACCTTGAACTAATTGATACAAGTAAAAATGACAATAACTTGCGTATAATAATTTTTGTATGTTTTTTTTATTCTCTCCCTTGCACTTGAACTAGTACTCCGTATTTATCATGTAACAAAGTAGTAGGTAAAGATTTTAAAAATGTTGAATGCTTGCTTGCTGTAGCTCATTGAGAAAAAGATATAGTTTTAAACTCCAAAAGCAGCCGCCCCATTTCTGGCTAATGATTAAACTCGGCCTAACCTTACGCGTTTCGTGTAGGATCACACGATTCTTGTAAGACCAAAATGCTACACGTTTCGCGTAGTGTTATAAGTACAATCGACAGTTTTCTTCATTTTTTCCCTTTTTGTTTATTCTTTGTTGATCCCTTATCGATGTATACCATTTTGGACGACTTGTGTAACCTTTTTCTTCAGTCTTCTTCGTTCTTGAATTTGGATAAACGTTTTCTCGATATATATTTGATTTAAACTCATCGTTTATCGTTGTTTCTTCAAATAGCAAGCTCTTGTCCACTTTTGTCATTTTTCTTGAATATTATACGTTGAATGTCTTTTTAGATGATAAAAGTTGATGAAATATAACTGATATTACGTCGAATAATATGTATGTTTAGAGCAATATCATTTACCATACTGCAGGTGAACTTATCCTTAGATGGAATGAAAGCACAGTTCCATAATGTAACTTTATCCTTTCAGTTACATTTTGAAGTTAGGGTTAACATTAACTAGAACAACATATAGTTGCAACCAACGAAGGAAGTAATGTGTAGAGTAACCATATCCATGTTACAGATGTTTTAAGCAGTCTCTTCCAAGAGGGTAACAAGATTCATAGATTTTAAAGTATTTTATACTACATTTCCGTAAGAAAATTGCACGAAAGGTGTAATCTTTGAACGAGAGTGAACTCTTCGAGTGGATTGATCGTAATTTATCCTTATACTTATGGAGATGCGGGGATGAGAGGATATGTGAACCCTTGGTCATAAAGAACGGTTTACTCTAAGTGAAAAGAATCTCAAAAATGATTCCTTGTGCCTCAACCTACTGATTCATAGAGATGATGTTTACAAGGGTGTTGTGATTTAATCGTGAAACATTGAGAGTAGAAACGTACCTAGTGCCTTTCCTACAATGGGGTGACCACTAAGTATATCCCAGAAAACTGATTTATCGGACCATGTTTTTGTCATGTCTAAACTTAAAAGGGAATATTCTATGTGCGCAAAGACTTCCCAACAAATTTTATGAAATTGCCATCCAAAGTGGCTCAGGAGTTTTTAGCAAAGATCTTAATAGTAGGTTTCATCCCTAACGGAGGGCGAGAAAAATTTTGGTCCATACATGGTGTAGTCTAATACGAAAACCTTTAATAAAATCAACCAAAGAAGTTTTGAAAAACTTTTAAACGTTTGATGTGATAACATAAACGGAACGAAGTTCTTAGTAACTTTAGGAGTATGTACGACGTGCACCATTTTGCACAAAACCACTTGACTTAAGTTAAACAACTCAATAAAGGAGCGATTTTTAAATAATTTGGAGGTATAACTTAGTATCAAAATAAGTAGGTATAAATTTTTACATATATGATTTTAGAAAATGTATAAGTGACAGAAAAGTTCTTGGTACTTTCATTTGTCCATAAATCTAGTGAGGACCGCACAAATAGGCAACGTGTAAAAATCAACGTGTAAAAATTTTGATAAACATAGTTTTTCGTATTTCAGAGGTTACGAGTTGAAAAAGGTCGAGTGAAAAATCTTTGAATTATCGGTTGACATGTTACTAGGTAATGAAAACTAATGAATTAAATGTAGTTTTGATGATTATCAGGGACTTAAGTCTTTGGCCCAAAAATATTCACGTGCGAAGCCGTTGCTAAAAAGTGAGGTACGAAGGATAAAGCGTGAGGATGAGAAGCTAATCGCTTCTTGACTTTGCAGAATGCCAAACAGGTTATGACTAATATTGAAGTCGAAATACTGGTGGTGTTAGTATCACTAATTAAGAATCTTCTGGAATAAGTCAGGACTTAAAGTTATGTAAGAAAGAGCATTGTTTCCACAGGTGTGGCGAATAAGATCCATGGGGTAATGCAATAATTTTGAATGGTTTAAGTTTTAGTGGATGCCCGTAGGCTCTGCATGATGTGGTAGTAAGTGCCTTCATCACATGCACACATACACATGAATCTCTAGATTTCGGCGGTTGTAAAGTCTTCACGATGACTTGGATACGAATAAGCAACGAAAATTTTATATGACAAGCAACAAAAATTTTATAGTAATCATTTAAGGTGATAATGTAAGAAAAGAAACGAAGTTCTTAGTAAACTAGGGTTATGTACAACATGTACTATTCTAAGTAAAATATCTTTTGAATAAAAAATTTGATTTGTGAAAGTGAAAATAAAATTTCATATGTATTAGTCAAAAATAGGTAATTATTTACTTTATTATATATAACATATACGGTTTCTAAAATTTGCACGAACGACAATAAAATAAATTCATTTTTATAAAACTTTGAAAGGATCGCACCGTAAAATTGTGTGTGAAAAATTTTTGGCAAACAAAATTTTCATATTTCGAAGGTTACAAGTTGGAAAAAGATCGAGTAAAAGATTTTTGAAAATCTCGGGTGATATTTGAGCAAAAATGTTGCGAGGTAATGAAAACCATTGAATTTAAATGTGGTTGATGACTATTAGTAGGGCATAAGTCCTTTGACCAAAAATGCTTAAGTGTGAAGTTGTTGCTTATAAGTGAGATACGAAAGGAATAGTATGAGGATGGGAATTTACTACCCATTGATTTCGGAAATTTCGAACTGGTATGACTAATATCAAAGTAAGAAGGGTGATGGTGTGATTATCATCGAATAAGAAATCTCTCGGAATAAGTTAGGATTTAGAGTCGCGTACGAATGAGTATTAAATAAGATTCCTGGCTAGTCCTTAAGATAGAATTTGAATCGCCGAAGTGACGGGATACAATTTCCTTTATGTATCATCGTGTAAGTTGTCCATTGTATCGGTTTCTTTCATGGCTAGAAAGTGAGCAGATTTGGTGAGGCGGTCAACGATAACCCAGATAGTGTCATAATTGCCTATTGTTTTTGGTAGCTTCGGGATGAAATCCATTGTCGTCCTTTCCCATTTCCATTGTGGGATCTCGGGTTGTTGAAGTAACCCAGATGGCTTTTGGCTCACGATTCTCGCGAGGTATACGAATAATCTTCTTACTATAGATAACTTACGCTTTCATCCTTGAAAGCCAGTCCGTTCCAACTATTTCATCAAAGCTTCCTAACTTGATGAGTATTAGGTTACTCTTAAAGTCCATTCCAACTAAATCTTATTATACTATCGCGAAAAATTCTATCAACCTTCTCAAATAACATCTGCTTGTGCGTAGGTAACTAGTCCTTTCCAACTACTACTTTAAAACTTCCAAGTTTTGTTGGCATGAGGTCATCTCCAATGACCCACCTGTTAATTTTTAAGGTACTACCTTAAATTATTCCTCTATCTCTGCCAGCTTACCATTAGCTTGTCCTATAGAATACTTAACTCTCATGGTTGTTAATGGCTTACTAGTCATAACACTAAGGTTCTTAGATGTAAGGTTTCTATCACTCTAGTATTAAACAACTTCGAGACAACAAACGTTGTGAAGAAATGTACCCTAACTAAAATCAGGATCCATGTGAGTCTCCATAACTGAGATAATGATTGCTCTACCGCAAGTAAATCCAAAGTTTTTCCTGTTTGAGAACTTATTCCTTAAGTATCCAGGGTGTCTATACCTCTAACAAATTTTCGGGTTATCAATTCTGCAATCCAGGCCCTTCTCTTACAGTATCTAGGCTAAATGGTTATTCCTACCTTTAACAGACCATAATGCGTATACTCAAGTGGTTCCTACCAAAATTTCCCTTGATTCGCTTCATATTCCTTATATAATAACATTGGAACTTCTGCATGATTTACTTCAATATAACCACGCTGGCCTGCCGTCATTATATTGTACTAAATCGTACGTCCATTCCAATATCACTCCATATGGTCAATGTAACGTGATCACTTCAAGTTCTACTCAACTTCATCTGACGGTGCCTTATCTATGCTATCTCAAAACAAAATCTATATAATTAATCTCACGGCTTCTCAGTGGGGGTGCGTAGGTTCCGTAGGTCATCCATCAATGCCTAAATGTCCCGAAAAATGTTAGGGTTCAGGTAATGTCGTTAGGTTTCTTTCTAGAAATTTAATCTGGGTCTCGTGTCGAGTTGTACGTGTAGCAAGTAGTAATACGATATGTTTCGAGGCGACTCCCAAGTCTTTGGGTATGGCTGAGCATCAGTGGAAAACACTATGACCTTGTGAAAGGAGATGCCTTCCCGACTTCTCCAATGCCTAAGAGTGTTAGGGACCTAAGTCCAGAAGCGTCGTTAGATCATCGAGTAGTGGTGAAGAATGAAAGACATAAGTGACGGTCATGAAAGCGTACGGGATACGGGTCACTTGTGGAAACTGAACAACCTTATGATGTTCATTCATTGTACGTGGCTAATTAAAGTGAGCTCGGGGTGCAGTTACTCCGACAAGTCCTCACATACCTCCTCCTCCGAGGATCAACTGTAGTGGGCGTGTAATCCAAGGGGTACTCCTCCTAGATTGTGTGAAGTAATGTTTCGATCTCTGGAACGGTGGAATGGTAGTAACAGGTGGATTACGACACTAATTCTTAGGGTTAGATGAGTGGGGAAAAGGGTTCAGAAAAACATCTGAACTTAGGAAAGATAAGTTCTCCGAGTCGGTACAGCGAAAAGCAAACGGGTAGGAAGCACGTATTAGGCACTACAGCAACCTAGGTCGTCTACAGCAGTATATAGCATGGTAGTAAAAATAGTACTAAACAGAAGTAACATGCAAAAGTAGGTAGTAGCATGCAGTAACGAGAATAAGTAGCAGCATACAGTAAGTTTACATAACAGTAAAAGGAAACGGTAGCATGCAACAAGTTCATACAGTAGTAAAAGTAAGCAGTGGCATGCAGTAGTAATAAGCAGTAACATGTAGTAATATAACACAGTAGCATGCAGCAGGTTCCGCAGAAACAAGTAAACAAGCAAGTTGTAGATTAGTCCTATTAGCGAATCCTAACGGTCAAGACTCACTAATGCAACCTAATTCCCTACAACCAATGCTATGATACCAAATGTGATGCCCCGTACAAAATCATCGTGTACGGATCATCAACAACAGGATCATTACAAGGTCAAACACTATATGCTATTTGAAAACCAGTTTTGCATTAATGAAAAGATAGCGTTTTACAAAAGATGAATAGGAAACATTAATCATGAGTACATGATACTAAGGTCATTACAAAGCTATTGTTTTGAAAATAACATAAGTTGCGAATGCAAAGTAAAAGTTTCATGCTTGAGACATCTCTAAGTAATGCAGCAGAAGTCTAACACAGCAAGTCTGTAACAGCAAGTCTATAACAGCAAGTCTAACACCAAGACAGCAAGTTTAACAACGGAAGCAACATCGTCTAAGCACCTGAGAAATACATGCTTAAAAGTCAACACGAATGTTGGTGAGCTATAATTTGTTTGTAATCAATAATGTAATGTAGGCCACGAGATTTCAGTGCTTCAACAAGCAGTTTAAATCAGTATCTCAAATCAGTATGATAAAGTATATGTATAACCGTGGGCACCCGGTAACTAGACTTAACATTTATAACCCCCTGAAAATACACTTGGCGAGTGCGTATGTTCACGAAGTATTAAACACCCGTTAAATGCTAGCACGACTAGCCCGAGTGGGGATGTCAAACCCTATGGATCCATATCTAAGATTCGCGTTCACCGGTTCAAAAACCAATGACTAAACGTTACCGTGCTACGAGGAATGTTTGTGCCGTTGTATAACCCACACACATATAAAGTTTAAGTACTCGTGTCTAGTATGTAAAATGTAAAAAGCGCATGTATTCTCAGTCCCAAAATAGTTAAAGTAAAAAGGGATGCTATAACTCACAGTGATAAAAGCGGTAAAGTCGGTAATGAAAGTACGCAAGTAGTAAGTCGGTCCGAAAGGTCATAAACCTAAATAAAAGGTTACTAGGTCAGTAGGTTGTCTTTATAAATTCTAATAGTTCATAAAATAAGTTTAAGTGTCATCATCATCATCGTTCATTAACATAAAAGCTAAGTAAGTTCGACAAGAATAGAGATCGAAACAATAGGATGACTTCGGTCAGCTGCTACGACCTCTACGTAAATCGAAAGGACGCATAGTCAGTGGCTATGGCTCCGTATATGAGTCCCCTAACAGCTGACCAATTTTCAGAACCTAACTCGTCATTTTTTGACCGTGGCGACGGTTTAAGTGCGAGTAGGTCAGAAATTTCAGCACAATGTTAATAGGGTGTAGTGACTCTCGGAGGGCCATAAATCCTAAACCGTAACTCGGATTAAGACGAGGCCTAAACGGAAAATCATCTACTCGAACCGAACTATCTGAAAATCAACTTTCCAATAGCCCAGGTAGTCTGATCAGATACGAAAATCAGTGGACAAGTGCTCCGGTGGGGTTCTTGGTGCTTGATGCTCATCACGGTTCTCATCCTTGATGCTTGTAGCTTCAAGTGTACAACTCGTTGATGGTTTAGCATCACCTTTGACCAAGATTCTACCATCAATACACAATATATTAAGACCAAGTGGTAACACAACTCATTTAAGAGTCTTAGATGGATGATGAACCAAAGTTACATCATATCCTTAGTCTTAACACAATTATAAGTCCTATTTACAACAAAGTTACAAACTTTACATCAATTCAACAAGTATAAGCACAATTCAAGTCAAAAGAGGTGATGGAACCCTAAGCTAGAGAGCTTGGGTCCATTTTACACAAGTTACAAGGTTGCAAAGCTAGAAAGCTTGAACCTTTAAGTGTTCTTGAAGATCTTGAAGCATAATGCTTGGATCTTGAAGATACATGAAGATTACAAACAAAAGTTTGAATCTTTTTCACAAAACAACATGATCAAAGTAAAAATAGCTTAGATCTAATGATGTTTTGCGAGGTGTATACGAAATAGTTTATATTTTACTAGGAAAAACTATTAAATACGATACAATTTTACACAAGATATTTATTTATTTATAGAATGGATATACTTAAACCTTGCTACAACACTTATAGGCAGTGTACCTAATCGTAAAGTAGTGTAGTTTTTAGTAAGTCCGGTTCGTTCCACAGGGAAATCTTTAAACAAAGCTCAACGCTATATTAGTTTAGTTTTATAAAAATACAAATATATATATATAAGTAATATTATTATTATAAAAAGGGGGTTTTTACCGTTTAATGACCGGTTTGTCGATTTTAAAACTTTAGTCGCAGTTAAAACCTAATGTAAAATATTAAATAAATAAAAGACTTAAATTAAAGCGTAAAGTAAATAACAATAATGAAATTGCGAATAATAAAAGTGCGATAAAATAAACTTGCGATAATTAAAGAGTACGATAATTAAAAGTGCGATAAAATAAATTAACAATAAAAATGCGATAATTAGAAGTGCAATTAAATATAAAATAAAGGAAATTAAATATGAAATAAAAGAATTATGCTTATTTAAACTTCCGTAATCATGATGTTCGACGTGTTGATTTTAGTTTTATGCCCATGGGTTAATTGTCCTTTGTCCTGGATTATTTAATCTGTCCGTCTGGTTTTTGTCCATAACAGTCCATCAGTCATAAATATAAAGTGCGAGTGTCCTCGTCAAATTATTATTATACCCGAAGTTAAATATTCCAACTAATTGGGGATTCGAATTGTAACAAGGTTTTAATACTTTGTTTAATGAATACACCAGGTTATCGACTGCGTGTAAACCAAGGTTTTACTACTTTGTTAACAATTACACCAATTACCCTTGAATGTAATTTCACCCCTGTTTTAATTATTCTAGTGGCTATTAATCCATTCCCGTGTCCGGTTAAATGAACGATTATTCGTACATATAAATACCCCGCCCATCGTGTCCGATTGAGTGTATATGGTAATTTATAGGGACGCCCAATTGTAAATCTTTATATTAACATTAACAAACTTTCATTTAGTTAAACAAATATAAAGCCCATTAATAGCCCATAGTCTAATTTCCACAAGTGTCGTTCTTTTGTCCAAACCCCAATTATGGTACAAAGCTCAATTACCCAATTTTAGTAATTAGCCCAACATCATGATTACTTCGTTTTAAATAAGCATAATAATAACTTAGCTACGAGACATTAATGTAAAAAGGTTGAACATAACTTACAATGATTAAAAATAGCGTAGCGTTACACGGACAGAATTTCGACTTACACCCTTACAATATTCGCTAACATACCCTTATTATTAGAATTATAATTAAAATTAAAATATAAATTATAAATATATATATATTACGTATATATGAGAGAAGAGAGATGGATCGATATATTTTTGGTTCACCAAAGCTCGATTTTATAGGAGATGTGGCCTGACTTTTCATGCCATGCGATCGCATGGACTTTCTTCTTCCTGGCCATGCGATCGCATGGCCAGCTGGGAGAGCTCACATGTTGCTTGTTTCCTTGTGCCGACGTTTTATAAATAATATAATATATTAAATAATTATAAGAATTATTTAAATATTATATTATATTTATGTGCATAGTTGACTTGTAATTTTTAGTCCGTTGCGTCGAGCATTGAGAGTTGACTCCGTTCCCGGTTCCGGATTTTCGAACGTCCTCGCGTACAATTTTATATTTTGTACTTTGCGTTTTGAATCTTGTACTCTTGTAATTTCGAGACGTTTCTTATCAATAATTGGAACCTCTTTGATTGTCTTTTGTACTTTTGAGCTTTTTGGTCGTTTGCGTCTTCAATTCGTCGAATCTGTCTTTTGTCTTCACCTTTTATTATTTAAACGAATATCACTTGTAAATAGAACAATTGCAACTAAAAGCTTGTCTTTCTTGAGGAATAATGCTATGAAATATATGTTCGTTTTTAGCATTATCAAATATTCCCACACTTGAGCGTTGCTTGTCCTCAAGCAATATCGTATTTGAAATACTAGAATCACTTCTTTATTCTTCATACTTTATACATCAGTGATTTCTATACGGCGGTATAAACAATGGTAGTAACGATATGGTTTACAGTCCCACATGACTATAAAAATTTAGATCCATTAAGGAAATTGGATCTTTATGAAAACATTTGATCTTTTGAAAATTAAATCTAGTTTTTACCCTAGATAAGTTTTCCGGAATAACCCTTTACCGGTGTTTGCAAAATATTTTTGTGGGTTTGGTGGGTTTCAGATTTGAAAATTTTAGCTCAAAACTTATGGTTTTGTGTCACCCACTTGCTAACCTTGTATTTGGAAAGCAACACGTCCAGTTTACTTGTCCCGTATATTACCTTTCGGTAAACTACCGTCCGGTTGTAAAGGAAAGCGTTGAACAAGCAACTGTTAAGGCAATGTCCCCTGACATGCTTTTAATTATGGTCTATAACGTGTCGGACGCAATTACTATCCTTTGTAGGAGCAATAGTAAAGCTCACCCTTATAATTTTTCGGTCTGGCACAAGGTCCTGTCTTTGACCATGCTATGCAACCACCGTTCTTACGTTTGACACCTGATTTAGTTCAGGTGACCTAATGAATTCCAGGTGAATTCCTAGGATTTTACGTTCAATGGTAATGAACGCATTGAAAATAGGGTTTTCAGAAAACAAATTGGTTTGTAATTTTGATCAAAATATTTTCTCGTTCAAGCTCGAGTTTAGATATCATCGAATTCCATGAGTTTGTAATTCTCAATCTTTAAAGTCAATCTCAAGGATTGAGTAATATCAGTCTTAAAAGCTGATTTTTAATCTTTAAAAGGAGATTATCCTTTCTGGGGATCTGATTCATTAGTCTTGTCCAGCTAATTTGCATGGTGCCCTCCATTGTACGAGATAAATCCTTCTCATGGTTAGGATAAATCTGACCACTTGGCGACCCTGTTTAATGCTGAGGTCCGTGGATTTCCTGCTGATTTTAGTGATGACTTTTCTAGATTTTTCGTCAACCTACAGCTGATCTGGACGACAACTTCATGACCTAAATCAAGAAGCGCGTTTCTTTTTTCGGAAGACTTTACTTCCTTTTAATGATGGAATTGATTCATCGTGTAGATCCATCTTTTCTTTTCTTTCATTGGGTAAAACAGTTTAGTTTAGTCCAAAGCAAAAGTATTTTCAGTTATTTGTTACAGATATATGTGACATATGTTTAAGATAACTTGGTAAATTTTCCCACACTTGGCTTTTATTTTCCTTTTTTATCGTCCTCTATTCCATTTTAAATGAATTTCAACATTTTGGTTTGTTTCTCAATTTATGTCCTTTCCGAGGTAACAATAATTTCGGTGTTAACACCTAGTTTTATCGTTCATAAATATGTATAAACATGATTTTGAGTTCATTTAATTGAAAATTTTGAAAAATTTTACTAGAATTGGGTAGTCAGTATATAAGACTAGGGCTGTTCTTTATTATCAGAGAGCACTAGATTCTAATACAACTACTACGTTACTAGTATTTTTTAATGGTTACCAAGTGTATAAAGTAAAAAAAATTTTTAAAATCCGAAAGAATTTAATCCCTTCCCACACTTAAGATCTTGCAATGCCCTCATTTGCAAGAAATCAGTAACAATTTAAATTATTGAGGGTGATTTGTGTGAAAATGATTAAATTTTACCAAAGTTTTCAAATATATTGGCGTTTGTTTGCTGAATGATAAATGGTGCACATCATTTGTTCATTCCGTCTGTTGTGACATCACATTTATTTGTCATCTTGTCGTCAAAATTAGTAGCTTTTGCTGAACTTAATGCCAGTCTTTGAAAATGCGCTGTTTTACCCTGTTTTGAACAATCGACAATATACATACATACAAGTATAATCGTGCATGGCAATTTGAAATGGGACTTAATATCCCACTTTCAAATTCTAAATATGAAATATTAGTACACAATAATAATAAAATAACAAAAATTACACAAATTTATCCAATAACATAAGTTTAAACATGAAAAAGTCAAAAGATAAAAACATAAAAATCATAAAAATAACCAATTGGAACTAAATCAGTCTGGATAGGGGTTCCAGTTCATCTCATCGGGTGGGTTCCATTGTTGGTTATAGGTGTTCTGATAGGCTTGGTTATAGTCATACCGGTTAAAGGGTGGTCGGATATCGGGGCTATGTGGCGGAAAATGAGCAGGTCGAGTAGGTACATAGTTATTTGGTACCTGATATGATAGCTGGCTCATGATTTGGTGCTGATGAACTAACCAGCTATCGTGTTGGCGTCGCCTATAATCCTCGTATACTCTCTCGGAGTTCCACTGCTCATACATACTATGTCTTGTCGCGTTCGTCATTGCTTCCTCATCTATACGAACGTGGACGTCAAGAATAGCATCTCGAAAGACATCCCTAGTGTCTTCCGCCTCCTCCATTTCCTCGTCTGAGCCTCTCTCTACCTGAGGATGAGATCCCTCATAGGGTACTGCCTGGTTACGTCTACTTTTCAATACTTTAGCACCCACATAAACTTTCAATCCTAAGGGCTCAACCTGTTCTCTACAAATCTGTAATGGACCCCCTTGGTTCCTATCAACACCTAAATACTCTCCAATGAGAGTAACAAAAATACCTCCTCCTATTATACTCCCGTCCTGCATTCCCTCTACCATTTTAGATAAATAAAAAGCAACACAGTAAGGGATATTGACAAAGCTTCTAGGATCCCGAATACACTTTAGGTAGAATAAATCATATAAGGTAATTTTTTCTTTATTATGACCTCTTTGTGTAATCGAGTTGGCCAAAAATCTATGAATAATACGAAGCTCGGCCCTGTCAATATGTGTATAGGAGTGTCCTCCTGCTCGTGTAAAAACATCAAAATGTGACATACGCCTCCAAATGGCATCAGCGTCAAAGTTACTATCTACCCGTTCACCATAATGAATCAAGTTTGTACAATCGGGTAATAGCAACTCACCAGGAGTATAAATCTGTAAGGCCCTGGCCATGTCCAGCATGGACATTCTGTACATCCTACCGCCAAGGATAAACCTAAGAAATCTTCTATCATCTATCCTAACTATATTTGTATCAAGTGATACAGTACTCATCAACTCAACACACCATTCCTTATATACAGGTCTACGAATGGTGAAAAGACGTTCCCAATCTGTAAAAGAAGAACTGCCATACCTTTGAACTAAAAGCTGTATAACACGGTCAGCTAGATGGACCGTTTCCAAAGGGGCCCAATCAATTACCCTTGGCACCTCTACATTTTTTGTTACCAATTTGAATTTGTTCCTTTGATATGTCTCGTAATCTCTCCATCTTCTATCAAATCTCAGATTAGGATGTAGAGTGTGCTCAGGAATCGTTGGGAATTCTACTGGCGGCCTCATTGGGAATACTATGAATTCATCAACAAACTGTACTGGATCATAATAAGGTATGTGCTGATCAGGCTGTTGTTGTTCCTGTTGTGGTTCTTGTTCGTGTTGCATTTCTGGTTCTGGTTCTGGTGCTTGTGCTGGTCGTCTAGATGATGATGCTCCTGAACCTCCAGTATCGGCTCTCTCCATGTGACCATTTTCCGCATTTGTGACATCTTTCTAGGTGTCGTGCTCTTCTTTTCGCTGCGGATTTTGATTTTCCTTTACCAAATTGTAACTTATTATCTTCGCATCTGGATTCTTTTCTAACTCCGTCCATTCTTTCTCTGATTACTGATACTATTTCACTCGGTAGTATGTCATTATTTCTTTTAGTGATCAAAGCGTGTAGCATTAGACCATGGTTTAGTTCACAGGCAGTCTTCATTTTGTAAAAACCTAAAAAAAATAAAAATTCAGAATGGGGGGATAAGACTAGTTCTTTAGGGTCTGCTAGGGAAAGACCATTCGGGTTCCATTTTCGAGAACTACACGAAAACAGACAATCTAACTCTAACAGAAATACATATTATCCTTTAAAGACTTGATTCTCCCCACACTTAGTTAGCTGTGGTGTCGAAATTGTGATTAACTTCGTTGTCGACTTCCATCGGACCATGTATGTAATGTTTAACTCTGTGACCATTAACTTTAAATTCAATCCCATTTGAATTTATCAATTCTATCGTTCCGTATGGGAAAACTCTTTTGACTATGAATGGTCCAGACCATCTTGATTTCAATTTTCCAGAAAATAGCTTGAATCGTGAATTGAAAAGAAGAACTCTGTCTCCTTCTTTAAATTCTTTTGAACTTCTGATTTTTTTATCATGCCATTTCTTCGTTCTTTCCTTATAGATTAACGAATTTTCGTATGCTTCATGTCTTAATTCTTCTAATTCGTTTAGTTGACTTAATCGTAGACGTCCGGCTTCATGTAAATCAAGATTACATGTTTTCAAAGCCCAAAATGCTTTGTGTTCAATTTCTACTGGAAGATGACATGCTTTTCCATAAACAAGTCTAAAAGGTGTGGTTCCAATTGGAGTTTTGTAGGCTGTTCTAAAAGCCCAGAGTGCATCCTCCAATTTAATGGACCATTCCTTCGGATTTGATCCTACGGTTTTCTCTAGAATACGTTTTAAAGCTCGGTTGGTATTTTCAACTTGTCCACTTGTTTGTGGATGATATGCGGTGGAGATTTTATGAGTTACTCCATATCTTTTAAGAACTTTCTCAAGTTGATTATTACAGAAATGAGTACCCCGATCACTTATTAAAGCTTTCGGTGTTCCAAACCTTGCAAAAATACGTTTTAAAAAGTTGACTACAACTCGTGCATCGTTAGTTGGGAGAGCTTGTGCTTCCGCCCATTTAGATACATAATCAATGGCTACGAGTATATATAGATTATTATGAGATTTTGGAAATGGACCCATAAAGTCAATACCCCAAATGTCAAATACTTCACATACTTGGATGACATTTTGTGGCATTTCATCACGTTGACTTATTTTTCCGGCCCTTTGACATGCATCACAGGATTTGCAAAGAAGGTGTGCGTCTTTGTAAATTGTAGGCCAATAGAATCCAGCTTCATAAACTTTTCTTGCTGTTAGTTGAGGCCCATAATGCCCTCCTGTTGGTCCTGTGTGACAATGGTTTAATATTTTACTAGCTTCATCTCCAAATACACATCGGCGTATTATTCCATCGGGACAACTTTTAAACAAATGTGGATCTTCCCAGAAATAGTGTTTTATATCACTGAAGAATTTCTTTCGTCTTTGGTACGATAATCCTTTTTCAAGGAATCCACAAACTAAGTAGTTTGCATAGTCTGCAAACCATGGAATTTCTTTATAATCTATCTTCAATAGATATTCATCAGGAAAGTTGTCTTGTATGGCCGATTCATTTAGAACTTCTAATTCGGGATTTTCAAGACGAGAAAGATGATCAGCGACGAGATTTTCTGCTCCTCTTTTATCTCGGATTTCAATATCAAACTCTTGTAAGAGTAAGATCCAACGGATTAATCTTGGTTTAGCATCTTGTTTTGAAAATAGGTATCTAAGAGCAGAATGGTCGGTATAGACCACCGTTTTTGCTAGAACGAGATATGATCGAAATTTGTCAAAAGCAAAGACAATAGCAAGGAGTTCTTTTTCAGTAGTTGTATAGTTCGTTTGTGCTCCTTTTAATGTCTTACTAGCATAATATATAGGTTGAAATCGTTTTTCAATCCTTTGTCCTAAAACGGCTCCCATTGCAAAATCACTTGCATCGCACATTAGTTCAAATGGTAGATTCCAATTTGGTGTTATCATGATTGGTGCATTAGTGAGTTTCTCTTTAAGAATATTAAAAGATTTGATACACTCATCTGAAAAGATGAATGGCGCATCCTTTTCTAGGAGTTTATTCATAGGAGTGGCAATTTTAGAAAAATCTTTTATGAAACGTCGGTAAAAACCGGCATGCCCTAGAAAACTCCTAACTCCTCTAACATTTGTGGGATGTGGAAGTTTAGCAATTACATCTACTTTAGCTCTATCCACTTCAATTCCTTCTTTTGAAATTTTATGTCCAAGAACGATGCCTTCTTTAACCATGAAATGGCATTTCTCCCAATTAAGTACTAGATTTGATTTTTCGCATCTAATTAACATTCGTTCCAGATTAACTAGACATGATTTAAATGTATCACCGAAGACTGAAAAGTCATCCATGAATACTTCCATGCATTCTTCTATCATGTCGTGAAAAATCGCCATCATACACCTTTGAAAGGTTGCAGGGGCGTTACAAAGTCCAAATGGCATGCGTTTGTAAGCAAAAGTACCATAAGGGCACGTGAATGTGGTTTTCTCTTGGTCCTCGGGTGCTATTGGAATTTGAAAATATCCGGAAAATCCATCTAGAAAACAATAGTAACTATTTCCGGCTAATCTTTCCAACATTTGATCTATGAAAGATAAGGGAAAGTGATCTTTTCTGGTGGCGTCATTTAATTTTCTATAATCAATACATACACGCCATCCTGTTACAGTCCTAGTAGGAATAAGCTCATTTTTCTCATTTGTAATGACAGTCATGCCACCCTTCTTAGGCACGCATTGAACTGGGCTTACCCATGGACTATCAGAGATTGGATAAATTAAACCTGCATCTAGCAGTTTAATAATCTCTTTCTTAACTACATCTTGCATATTAGGATTTAGTCTTCGTTGGCGTTGCACATACGTTTTATGATCTTCTTCCATAAGGATTTTATGTGTGCAATACGAAGGACTTATTCCTTTAATATCATGAATCTTCCATGCAATGGCTGGTTTATGAGCTTTCAACACAGAAATGAGTTGTGATTTCTCATTTTCAGTAAGAGAAGATGATATTATTACAGGTAATTCAGATTCACCATGTAAATAAGCGTATTCCAAATGGTTTGGAAGTGGCTTTAACTCTAATTTCGGAGGTTCTTCTATCGATGATTTATATCGATATCTGTCTTCTTCTTTTAGCATTTGAATTTCTTCTGTTGTTGGTTCATATCCATTAGCTATAAGTGTAGCTAACATTTCAGCTTCATCAATTGGTTCATTACCTTCTCCTAAAGAACATTCTCCTGTTCCTTGTAATTCTGGAAATTCTTCTAATAATTCTGCATGTGCATCTATAGTTTGAATATAATAACATGTATCATCTGCAGATTGTGGTTGTTGCATTGCTCTATCAACTGAAAAGGTAACACTCTCATCCTCTATACTTAGGGTCAGTTTCTTACCGAACACGTCTATCATTGCTTTAGCCGTGTTTAAGAATGGTCTTCCTAATATGAGGGGAACTTGAGAATCTTCTTCCATGTCCAAAACAACAAAATCTACTGGAAATACTAAAGTACCAACTTTAACTAGCATGTTCTCCATTATCCCTCTAGGATATTTTATTGATCTATCGGCTAGTTGTATGCTTATTCTGGTTGGTTTCAATTCTCCAAGGTCTAGTTTAGCGTATAGTGAATACGGCATTAGATTTATACTAGCACCTAAGTCTGCCAATGCTTCTATTGAACTAAGACTACCCAGAAAACATGAAATTGTGAAACTTCCTGGATCAGATAGTTTTTCTGGTATCTTATTCAACAGCACTGCTGAACAATTAGCATTCATAGTAACAGCCGAGAGTTCTTCCATTTTCTTTCTATTTGAGATTAGATCTTTCAAGAATTTAGCATATCTAGGCATTCCTGAAATCACATCAATGAAAGGAAGATTTACATTTATCTGTTTAAACATATCCAAAAATTTGGATTGCTCGGCTTCAAGTTTCTCTTTCTTCATTTTACTCGAGTAAGGAAGTGGTGGTTGGTATGGTTTAACATAAGGTTTATCCTTAACTGTGTTATCTTCATTAACTTTTTCAACTACTGGTTCTTTTTCCTTATCTTGATCAGGTTGTGGTTCTTGTGGAGTAGGAATAGTTTCATCAGAAGTTACAGGTATTTCAGGTGGTTTAAGTGTTGTACCACTTCTTGTGGTAATGGCTTTAGCTGTTTCATTCCGGGGGTTAGCGTTTGTATCACTAGGTAGACTTCCCGGTTTTCTTTCACCTATTAACCTTGCTAGGTTACTTACTTCTTGTTCCAGATTTTGAATAGAAGCTTGTTGATTTCTAAATGCTTGAGCATTTTGTTCATTAGTTTGTTTTTGAGATGTGAAAAACTGTGTTTGAGTTTCAACTAGCTTCGTCATCATATCTTCTAAATTCGGCTTTTTATCATCGGTTTGTTGTGGTGGTTTGTTTTGAAAATTCGGTCTTTGCTGGTTGTAAGTATTATTGGATACTTGTTGATTGCTAGGACCTTGTTGGTTGTTGTATGGAATATTTCGGTTATAATTCTGGTTTTGATTGTAAATCGGTCTTGGCGGTTGATAATTACTCTGATAATTATTTCCAGGCCTTTGGTTTATGTATGAAATATTCTCTCTTTGTTCCATTGTTAATTCAATACTGAGACAATCTTTTGTCAAATGTGGTCCTCCACACTGCTCACAACTAATTCGTATTGAGTGAATATCTTTAGTCATCTTTTCCATTCGTCTCTCCACAGCATCTATCTTTGCGAAAATGGAATCTAAGTCATGGCTAGAATCGGCTCTAGCTGCTTTAGATGATCTAATGATATCTTTTTCTTGGTGCCACTCATGTGAGTGGGAAGCAGTGTTATCAATAATTTTGTAAGCATCAGTTTCGGTTTTCTTCATAATAGAACCACCAGCTGCTATATCTATGTCTTTCCTTGTAGTGATGTCGCATCCTTGGTAGAATATTTGTACTATTTGACAGGTGTCTAAACCATGTTGCGGACATCCTCTTAACAACTTTCCATATCTAGTCCACGCCTCATATAGAGTTTCATTTGGTTTCTGTGTGAACGTAACAATTTCTGCTTGAAGTCTTACGGCTTTAGATGCAGGAAAGAATTGTTTAAGAAATTTGTCAACTAAAACATCCCATGTATCAATCGCCCCTTCAGGTAACGATTCCAACCAATCTTTGGCTTCTCCCTTTAAAGTCCAGGGAAATAATATGAGATATATCTGTTCATCCTCTACTTCTCGTATTTTAAATAGTGTGCAGATCCTATTAAAGGTACGTAGATGTTCATTTGGATCTTCCTTCGGCGCACCACTAAATTGGCATTGATTAGTCACCATGTGTAGAATTTGTCCTTTGATTTCATAATCTGGCGCATTAATGTCAGGATGAGTAATTGCGTGACCTTGGCCAGTGCGTTTAGCTCTCATTCGGTCTTCCATACTTAGAGGTTCCAGATTCTCCATAATTGAATTTGTTGAATCGGTATCACTAGATGATTCTGATTTAATGGTTCGTTCCTCAACAATCTCTGTTTGAATGATTGGTGGTTCCGGAGGAAAGTTTAGTGGTTCAGGATCTACGAACCGTTCCTGAATATTCTCCGGATTCTCAATTGTGAGGTCGGGTTCAAAAAATGGATTATCGGAAATTTGAACTGAAGTACTTGGTCTACTGGATGACGATTCTAAAGAAAAATTAACGGCGGTTATATTTGCTAAATGTCTTGATCTAGTTACAGGTGGTGAACGTACAAAAGGTGGTGAACGTCTTGCTCGGTGCATTCACTGAATATCCTATTAGTTTTAAAAAGGAAAGAAAAATTATAATAAGTTATCCAATCAATAGACTTTTCTGATTTTGCCCACGTTTCGAATAGCCAAAAGATGCAGCAGAGGGGCAGGATTCGTTTGGTCTCAATATAATTGAGGACTGTTTGGCTCCAATAACCCGGTCCACGTACAAATCCAACTATTACTACGAACCAGAAAATTTTGATGTCTATTAATTTAACCACTTAAAATAAATTTTCGTAATTTTAAGAAATTTAGATAAGAAGTAGAATAAAAATCTATGTCCTAAAACTAGAATAGCGAGAAATAAGAAAGAAAAAGAGCTCGTCGAAAAAGGTCGAAAAAGAAAAATGGTTGAAAAATAAAAGGTGACGGAAAAATAAAAGAAACTTATAAAACTTAAAAATACTTGACTAACCTAACCTTATTACTACAACTAACTTAAAATTATAATCGCAAATTGAAATTACTAATTGGAATGATAATTGATACATAGTAAAAGGTCGTCTAAAAATATTAAAGCTTACAAGAAAAACTAAATCCCAAATGGAAATAACTTAAAAAGAAACTAAAACTTAAAAAGGCGTCGCAAAATTCTAAAGCACCTAAATCTTAGTCTAAAGAAAAAGCACTTAAGGAATTCTACGGCAAAGCCTAAAAATCTAGGAGTAAAAATAACTATAGCAAAAACTAAGTTTAAAATTAAATATGAGCTAAAAATACAAAAGTTATGCTACAACGATTAAAAAGGGACAAAATATAAAAATATACAAAAAGTTGTAAAAAGTACAATTTTTATAAAAATATTATTTTTATATTATTTATTTAATAAAACTACTAATTTTACAATTTAAATAAACTAATTAAACTAAAAATACAAATTAATAATAAAAACTAAATTAATATATATTATATATAACCCTAATTAGGGTTTTAATATTATAATTATTATTATTATCCGTAATTAATGCAGGCAGGCTGCAGTCTGGCGTGTCAGATGGGCTCATGCGATCGCATGAGTCCTCAGTTGCCCAGCCATGCGATCGCATGGGCTAGGGTTTCGGGCCAAAAGCTGGGCTGCTACAGTGTTCGGGCCGAATTAATATATATATATATATTTTTTTTCTGTTTTAATAAAATTATGTAATATATTTATATAAATTAAATAAAACTTATATTTTTATAAAATAAAGATAAAGAAACTTTTATATAACTTACAAACTCTTAAAAAAATATTTATATTTTTGTTTTTATTTTTATATTTTCGAATATTTAAAACGTATTTCTATAAAACGTACTAAAAATAAAAATCTTTTTTTTTTTGTGTGTGGCGTTTCGCTTCGGCGTTTCCCCGACAGCGGCGCCAAAAATACTTGTTGTTTTGCGAGGTGTATACGAAATAGTTTATATTTTACTAGGAAAAACTATTAAATACGATACAATTTTACACAAGATATTTATTTATTTATAGAATGGATATACTTAAACCTTGCTACAACACTTATAGGCAGTGTACCTAATCGTAAAGTAGTGTAGTTTTTAGTAAGTCCGGTTCGTTCCACAGGGAAATCTTTAAACAAAGCTCAACGCTATATTAGTTTACTTTTATAAAAATACAAATATATATATAAGTAATATTATTATTATAAAAAGGGGGTTTTTACCGTTTAATGACCGGTTTGTCGATTTTAAAACTTTAGTCGCAGTTAAAACCTAATGTAAAATATTAAATAAATAAAAGACTTAAATTAAAGCGTAAAGTAAATAACAATAATGAAATTGCGAATAATAAAAGTGCGATAAAATAAACTTGCGATAATTAAAGAGTACGATAATTAAAAGTGCGATAAAATAAATTAACAATAAAAATGCGATAATTAGAAGTGCAATTAAATATAAAATAAAGGAAATTAAATATGAAATAAAAGAATTATGCTTATTTAAACTTCCGTAATCATGATGTTCGACGTGTTGATTTTAGTTTTATGCCCATGGGTTAATTGTCCTTTGTCCTGGATTATTTAATCTGTCCGTCTGGTTTTTGTCCATAACAGTCCATCAGTCATAAATATAAAGTGCGAGTGTCCTCGTCAAATTATTATTATACCCGAAGTTAAATATTCCAACTAATTGGGGATTCGAATTGTAACAAGGTTTTAATACTTTGTTTAATGAATACACCAGGTTATCGACTGCGTGTAAACCAAGGTTTTACTACTTTGTTAACAATTACACCAATTACCCTTGAATGTAATTTCACCCCTGTTTTAATTATTCTAGTGGCTATTAATCCATTCCCGTGTCCGGTTAAATGAACGATTATTCATACATATAAATACCCCGCCCATCGTGTCCGATTGAGTGTATATGGTAATTTATAGGGACGCCCAATTGTAAATCTTTATATTAACATTAACAAACTTTCATTTAGTTAAACAAATATAAAGCCCATTAATAGCCCATAGTCTAATTTCCACAAGTGTCGTTCTTTTGTCCAAACCCCAATTATGGTACAAAGCTCAATTACCCAATTTTAGTAATTAGCCCAACATCATGATTACTTCGTTTTAAATAAGCATAATAATAACTTAGCTACGAGACATTAATGTAAAAAGGTTGAACATAACTTACAATGATTAAAAATAGCGTAGCGTTACACAGACAGAATTTCGACTTACACCCTTACAATATTCGCTAACATACCCTTATTATTAGAATTATAATTAAAATTAAAATATAAATTATAAATATATATATATTACGTATATATGAGAGAAGAGAGATGGATCGATATATTTTTGGTTCACCAAAGCTCGATTTTATAGGAGATGTGGCCTGACTTTTCATGCCATGCGATCGCATGGACTTTCTTCTTCCTGGCCATGCGATCGCATGGCCAGCTGGGAGAGCTCACATGTTGCTTGTTTCCTTGTGCTGACGTTTTATAAATAATATAATATATTAAATAATTATAAGAATTATTTAAATATTATATTATATTTATGTGCATAGTTGACTTGTAATTTTTAGTCCGTTGCGTCGAGCATTGAGAGTTGACTCCGTTCCCGGTTCCGGATTTTCGAACGTCCTCGCGTACAATTTTATATTTTGTACTTTGCGTTTTGAATCTTGTACTCTTGTAATTTCGAGACGTTTCTTATCAATAATTGGAACCTCTTTGATTGTCTTTTGTACTTTTGAGCTTTTTGGTCGTTTGCGTCTTCAATTCGTCGAATCTGTCTTTTGTTTTCACCTTTTATTATTTAAACGAATATCACTTGTAAATAGAACAATTGCAACTAAAAGCTTGTCTTTCTTGAGGAATAATGCTATGAAATATATGTTCGTTTTTAGCATTATCATCTAACAAAAAGATATGAAGATTCAAGCTAGAAAGCTTGCATCTTAATTGTTCTTGAAGATCTTGAAGCATAAAGCTTGGATCTTGAAGATGCATGAAGATTACAAACAAAAGTTTGAATCTTTATCAAAAAATAACAAGATTAAAGTAAAAGAAAGATGAATCTACAAAGTTGGTGAAGATTCAAAGCTAGAAAGCTTGAATCTTCAATGTTCTTGAAGGATTCATGCTTGAATCAACAAGATGTAACCAAGATCAAAGCTAAATGGAACTTGATCTTCATATAATGATGATGATGGTACACGAAAATGATAAGGAAAAGAGGAAGAAAAAGAAAACTTACAAGTGATACTAGAAAGGAAAGAAAGAAAGAAAAAGTGTGTGTGAAAATCAAATGAGCAAGTGAGAGGTAAATGGCTAGTATTTATAAGCAAAATTTGACAAGGATTGATGACTTGGAAGGGCCATTAGGCCGTGATTTTCATGGGGGAGGGGAAGGGACAAAATGTTGCTTTATGGATAATGGTTGTCTAAAGCATGTACTTATGCTAGAATCCCATGTGACAAAGTTGATAATCCTTATCCATTATGCTAGTATGACTCATTAATTATTTATTTTATTTATTTTATTTATTTTATTTATTATGGGTCACTAGTAAATAATACTTGGGCTATTTAATTGGGTCACTAGCTAGAGTAGGGTGGGCTTAAGCCCAACAAGGTAGAAAGTCCAACAAGACTAACTAGTAAGCTTAATTAAATTTCTACGCGTAATTAAGCATCCAAAAACCCAAGTAATTATTATTATAAAATAATAATAAATATTTCGTAGTCATAATATTCCGATTACGACAAAAGTTAAATGTGATGACCCGAAAATTTCGACTAAATTTAAACTTAATCTTAAATGATTAATGATTTCGACACGATAAGTAAAGTCTGTAAAACTGAATCTCAAAAATTTTAAACTATTCAAATACCCTTCAGTTGTTCTCAATGATTCGCGAACCACTATATGTAAATAGATACATATATATACTATAACTTGAAAACGTAACAAAGTTTTAATTGCATGTTACCGTACATTAAACTTATTGGTTTATATATCTATTTGAATATATATGATTTCAAGTTATTTAGTAAACGATAGTAACATTCGATTATTGATTCGATTGATATTTAGATAAGTTAACTAAAACGTTTAAGATGAACAAGTAAAACACTAATTTGCTACAGTATTTTCAAATTGCTACAGTACCTAAAATGCTGCAGTGTTTTCGAAAATCACTATTTGCTACAGTAAAATTTACTTTGCTACAGTGAATTGCTACAGTAAAAATTGATGAAGTATCAACTCATAACTTCATTTGAGAAATATCATGTGGCGATTATGTACTCTCTAATATAGAAGAGATTATTCATTTCTAGTTCCAACCGAAAACCAAATGAGTTTAATAACTCATTAAATCTATATTACATCTGAAGGAAATATACATATATATATATATATATATATTTTCATAAAGATTGTAATTGAAAATCCTTTTGTACAAACTGTTAATGATGAGAATATTTTAACGGGTAGGTAATACCCTAGAAATATATAAATTCCACATTAATATGTTACACTATACATTCTTCACTTCTGATTCAGCAATCATTAACTATACTGGTCAAACCTACAGATATACGTATCTGTTAATCACAAAATAACCATTTTCATTCAATTTCATATTCTGATTTCGATAGATCAGAATCCAACTCAAGATTAAACGGAAAACATCATCTTTCAAAACCATGCTTCAAAAACCATGCTTTGAGTTCAGAACTGTACTAGAACATCATATGATTACATTTTGCGTTCAAACCCATCGAAATTCTTGAAAACACTTCAACTAATGAACAAACGAGAAGACAAACCAACTACACGATATCTACGAGAAGAAAGATTTGTACTTATAATCATACATCTGGAAAGCTCTCGAAACCTAAGTAAAACTTTAACACGTATATGTGATAAATCCTTCGACATTATTATTACTGAAAATAACCTTACAATTCCTTTTCAAAGTATCCAGTTTTACCACACTTACAACCATTCAACTTTGACTTTTCAGATTAGCTTTATTATAACCTTGACATATACATTTTTGTTACTGGGGAACCTTTTATGTTCCACCACATTAGCAGTAAATTTATCAACAACTTCATTGATCCTTGACCTTCCGAAAAATCATTATAATCATTGAAACCCTATCATGTACTCATCCACATCTTGTAACGGTAATTGCCATACCAACCATCGGGAATTAACAATCAGTATTTTGAATCTCGCAGCATTTTCTACGACAACAGTTATATATAGATAACATCCAACTTCTAAACTTACATACTTCGAATGTGAAGTTTCTGAAAAACACCCAAACTGCGAAGCTAGTTCTCCGAATTTTGAAAAGATGCTGATGAAGCATCAAAAACTGTAAACGACCTAAATAGTCAAAAGTTTGATGATAAAGAATAGTATGGTGGTAAAGCTGAGAAAAATAGAAGGTTTGGAACGGGAAAATGGATTGAGCAAAGTATGAAGGAGGCTGTGGATAAATCACAAAGACTAAACCTGCCTTCAAAGAATACAAATGATTCAGTATCTGCTGAAGTCATTAACGAATACCTTGCTCCTGACTCAAAATCCGTTACGAACAAATCTTCTTCATCATCCTTCGATATTAGAAATTCTAAGATATTATCATATCTTTTATTATAAATATCTTCGATATTTCTGAAGATATCTTCATAACTATTATCATCCGAAATTATTTATCTCTTCGCGCTATCTTTGTTACATCATAAAAGAAACTATTTTAGTTTCTAAAATATGAAAAATTCGAAAAATGGATGTTTTGAAGTAATGTTGGGAACTGAAGCATGAGTTAGTATAATATAATGACACTTGATCAACGTGATTATATTACAATAAGTCATGCTGAGTTTCTAATGGAACGTGATAAAGGATCACAGATCACACCCTCATCATGAACCATGTTACATAACTCTTTTATTCTATTTAACCTCTAAACATATCAAGAAAATATTTTTCTTGATGATTCGGTCTTTTCCGGATATTCTGGTAATTTGACCAATCGAGATCGTGCCATTACGATTACCTTCTTAGAACATTAACTATGTTCATTCCGAAAGGTATAGCTACGAATTCTGGACCATTATCCGCTTGACTTAAGGTCGGGAAGAGAAAATAAAAGCATGAAGCTCCGAAATATAATGGAGAATATAAGCCCGATAACAACCCCGAAATTACAAACCGTGTATATCAATGCGTATAGCAATATAAAGACACGGGAGAATGATAAATACAACAATTCCTAGAGCATAATAGAAATAAACAGATTCTTCTGGTGGGAGTTGGAAAAGAAGGATGATTGTGGCAAACGTCAATATTAGGTCAAGAACCAGAACTGGATTGAGCATTTTCACAAATCTTTTGAATGTATTAATTGGGAAAGAAAGTAGGAGTGGTGAAAATAAATGAAACGGAAGAGGTCAATTTATAGCGAAATATCAGACATAGCAATCGAGGCAGATTACACATTTAATCAAAGAAAATCCTAATTTCCGTAAATTCCGAAGAAATCAAATCTTATTTAGATTATGAAGATTTTCTATTCCTTAAATTTCGGAAATCAATCGTTACTACTTCAAAAGTTAAGACGAATCTCTATTCTTTCATTTCACTCTTTTACGATAACTTCTCTCATACGCTTCGAGAAATCGGATTGTTTTTTCCATATTATTCAACGGTGATAAAATTCTATTTACCAACTCATATTCGTCATGAAAACATTTTTATTGTTAGCCATGACGACCTCACTCAAATTTCGGGACGAAATTTCTTTAACGGGTAGGTACTGTGATGACCCAAAAATTTCGACTAAATTTAAACTTAATCTTAAATGATTAATGATTTCGACACGATAAGTAAAGTCTGTAAAACTGAATCTCAAAAATTTTAAACTATTTAAATACCCTTCAGTTGTTCTCAATGATTCGCGAACCATTATATGTAAATAGATACATATATATACTATAACTTGAAAACGTAACAAAGTTTTAATTGCATGTTACCGTACATTAAACTTATTGGTTTATATATCTATTTGAATATATATGATTTCAAGTTATTTAGTAAACGATAGTAACATTCGATTATTGATTCGATTGATATTTAGATAAGTTAACTAAAACGTTTAAGATGAACAAGTAAAACACTAATTTGCTACAGAATTTTCAAATTGCTACAGTACCCAAAATGCTGCAGTGTTTTTGAAAATCACTATTTGCTACAGTAAAATTTACTTTGCTGCAGTGAATTGCTACAGTAAAAATTGATGAAGTATCAACTCATAACTTCATTTGAGAAATATCATGTGGCGATTATGTACTCTCTAATATAGAAGAGATTATTCATTTCTAGTTCCAACCGAAAACCAAATGAGTTTAATAACTCATTAAATCTATATTACATCTGAAGGAAATATACATATATATATATATATATATATTTTCATAAAGATTGTAATTGAAAATCCTTTTGTACAAACTGTTAATGATGAGAATATTTTGACTTTGCTACAGTAACTTTGCTACAGTAAAACACTATTTTAAAAATGTATTTTAACAAATAGTGAGACGATGATTTATAGAAGTAAATGACCAAAACACTCTAAAGTTTAAGATATACTTTGAGTGGTATAGTTTATGGATAACTTAAGGCTATATTTTGACAAAGGTACGTGACACGAAACGTAAAATGCAAGTTTTCTAAAGGTACGAAAGGACATTCGAAAAACCGGAACCGGGACATAAGTCAAGTGATGACGTACGACTTATCGGAACAAAAATTACAAATCAACTATGCACGGGAATAAAATATAATATATAATTAATTAATTTAAATTATATATTATATATATATTATTTAATTATGTCGACAAGCATTAGGACAAAATTATGTGAGCTGGAAAAATGGGCCATGCGATCGCATGGCCAATGGCCTTCAGAACCATGCGATCGCATGGGGTCTGGGGACAGGCCACACCTATAAAAACTCGATCATTCTGCTTCTATTTTAACATATATTACTCCGTATTTATTTTATTATTATTATTATTATTATTATTATTATTATTATTATTATTATTATTATTATTATTATTATTATTATTATTATTATTAATCTTATTATTTTTATTATTAGTGTTATTATTTTTGCGATACAAAAATAATAATGTACATAAAATATTACGACGGAGTGCTGTCCAAGTAATTTTCAAAACGAGTTTCCGAGCGAGCTAGAGCTAAGGAAAATATAGGTTATTACCAAGGAGGTTATGGGTAATGTTCGGGGGTATTTTTGTGAATCAAACCTCGTGTTTATCATCTTCGATGCGTTTACGTGCTTTCCTGCAATATTGTATATCAATATAAAACAGTGAGTTCATTGATCCCTTTTTATACATATTTTTGGGCTGAGAATACATGCACTGTTTTATAAAATGAATACAAAAACTAAAACTGATTTGAGTGAGTTTCATAAGATCCCTTTTACTCTCTACATTTTTGGGCTGAGAATACATGCAAATGCTTTATTAACCGATATACAATATTTATATGCGTGAGTTTCATTTGCTCCCTTTTTAATTGCTTTTGCAATATATATATTTTTGGGCTGAGAATACATGCACTTTATTTTAAACGCAATGGATACAAGTACGTACTAAATTCTACACCGAGTTTAAACCGAAAATCCCTTAGCTTTGGTAACTAGTAACTGCCAGTTATAAGAACTGGTGGGCGCGAATAGTTGTATATGGATCCATAGGGCTTGATATCCCCGTCCGAGCTAGAGCACTAGCCTTTTAACGGACGTATGCTATTTGAGAAGCGTACACGTTGGTTTGCGTGTATTATTAAGATGATTATACAAAGGGTACAAATTATATAAACATTAAAGTTTAGTTACCAGGGTGCTCAATTTTGTAGAACCGATTGATAAACGTTTCGGATGAAACAACTGAAATCTTGTGATCCACCTTTTATGTAAAACCTATTGATAAACGTTTTGAATAAAACAACTGAACTTTTGTAATCCACATTGATATACGGATTATGTGTAATATTAAAACTATGAACTCACCAACCTTTGTGTTGACACTTGAAGCATGTTTATTCTCAGGATTCTAGAAGTCTTCCGCTGTTTGCTTATACGTGATACAAGATATGTGCTTGGAGTCATACATGCTATATACAAGAAACTTGCATTCACCAAACCATTACCATGTATCTTATTTTGACTGTATTGTCAACAGATGTATTATTGTAAACCATTTAAATGGTGATTATCTATACGTAGGAATCATCAGATGTTAAAAACCTGGAATTTATATATTCATTTATGAAATACCTTTTCAAACGAATACAATGTTACAAAATGTATCACATAGAGGTCAAATACCTCGCAATGGGACCAGATGTTGATGTATTCGTCCAGGTGGATTAGGATGGGTCATCACATTAAACGTGTGCGCAGTACGCGGTTTATTCGAAACGTCAAGTGACACTAACGGTCATAAAGGCTTCCGGTGATCAAGTTAAGTATCCTACGTACTCTAAGGCACGTTTTAACATATAAATGAAAGTAATCCATGTATATAAAGATTCCAGAGTATAAAGTAGCACAGTACGCACAAAAACGCAGTTTCGCAAAAACACAAGGCACAAAAGCAAGTCGAAAAAGTCGGGTCGTTACATTTCGTCTTAGTAAAACCGGAATGCATGACTTGTTTCTGGACTTATGAATTACGTGCCTTTATTTCCTTTGCTGAACAACTTGCGTATTAACTAGATTTATCTTCGAAACTGTCCTGTATCAAAGTGTAATATAGTTTATGTTATATGTAATATAGCGAAGTTGTAAGTTTGAAGAATATTTGTATGTGATATATTATTATAATCAGTTTTTCATATGGAATTGTAGTAGTTGAATTGTATATTAGCTACTAAGTATGAACTTAACGGGTAGGTAATACCCGAATTTAAACTTATAAAACGCTAATATGAAGAAAAAGCTTTTATAAATGAGTTCATATTATGCTACGAAATACTATTGACTACTCTTAATATTCTGTATGATTAACTCGATTCAGTTGACTATTTTGAAGGAAATGGCACCGACTACTTGACAAACCATGAATATGAGCGAAGAGGAATTTCGTACTTTTCTTGCTGCAAACATAGCTGTAGTACAGGCTGCGCTATATACCAACAATAACTCTGAATCTAGCAATGCAGCTAACGGCGCAAGAAATCATGTAGGATGCACCTACAAAGAATTCACTGCCCGCAAACCTTTGGAATTTGATGGAACCGAAGGACCAATTGGATTGAAACGGTGGACCGAGAAGGTCGAATCGGTGTTTGCCATAAGTAAGTGTACTGAAGAGGACAAAGTTAAGTACGCTACGCATACCTTCACAGGTACTGCGTTAACGTGGTGGAACACCTATCTTGAACAGGTAGGACAAAATGCTGCTTACGCACTACCATGGTCGGCATTCAAGCAATTGATGAACGAGCAGTACCGTCCTAGAAACGAAGTCAATAAACTCAAGGCAGAACTTAGAGAGTTACGAAAACAAGGGTTCGACGTTACCACATATGAACGACGATTCACAGAGTTGTGCCTATTGTGTCCAGGAGCATTTGAAGATGAAGAAGAGAAGATCGACGCGTTTGTAAAAGGGTTACCAGTAAGGATTCAAGAAGATGTAAGTTCACATGAGCCCGCTTCTATACAGAAGGCAATTCGAATGGCTCATAAACTCATAAATCAGATTGAGGGAAGAATTAAAGAGCAGGCGGCCGAAGAAGCCAACACGAAACAACTCAAGAGGAAGTGGGAGGAAAACGGTGACAAGAGTCACCAGTACAACAACAACAACAACAATTACAACAACAATCGCAACAACTATTCCAACAACCGCAACAACAATCGCAACAATAACCGCAATCCTAACAATAACTACAACAAACATCCCAACAACAACAACAACAACAACAACTACAAAAACTACAACAACTGTTTCAACAACAATAACAATCCTAACAACAACATCAATAACAACAACGACAACAAAAACCAAAAACAGCCATGTCATAGGTGTGAAGAAAATCATCAGGGGTTTTGCACGACATTTTGCAACAGGTGTAAAATAAATGGTCATAGCGCGACAAAGTGTGAGGTCTACGGACCAAAGTTTAACAGAACTAAAGGAACAAATAATGTCGGAACAAGTAATGCCGAAACGAATAGTGTCGGAGCAAGTAATACCAACACTGTTTGTTATAAATGTGGAAAACTGGGCCACATTATTAGAAATTTCCCGAATCAGGGGAATACTAATGGGCAGGGCTGTGGAAGAGTTTTCAATATTAATGCAGCAGAAGCACAGGAAGACCCGGAGCTTGTTACGGGTACGTTTCTTATTGACGATAAATCTGCTTATGTTTTATTTGATTCGGGTATGGATAGAAGCTATATGAGTAGAGAATTTTGTACTAAATTAAGTTGCCCATTGACGCCTTTGGATAGTAAATTTTTACTCGAATTAGCAAACGGTAAATTAATTTCAGCAGATAATATATGTCGGGAGAGAGAAATTAAACTGGGGGATGATACGTTTAAAATTGATTTAATACCAGTCGAGTTAGGAAGTTTTGATGTAATAATTGGCATGGACTGGTTGAAAAAGGTGAGAGCAGAAATCGTTTGTTACAAAAATGCAAATCACATTATGCGTGAAAAAGAAAAACCTTTAATGGTGTACGGAGAAAAGAACAACGCGAAATTAAAACTTATTAGTAGTTTGAAGGCGCAAAAACTAATAAGAAAAGGTTGTTATGTCATTCTAGCACACATCGAGGAAGTTAACCCTGAAGAAAAGAACATCGGTGATGTTCCCGTCGCAAAAGAATTTCCCGATGTATTTCCGAAAGAATTATCGGGATTACCCCCACATCGATCCGTTAAATTTCAAATAGACCTTGTACCAGGAGCTACACCAATAGCTCGTGCTCTATACAGACTCGCACCCAGTGAAATGAAAGAATTACAAAGTCAGCTACAGGAACTTTTAGAGCGTGGTTTCATTCGACCAAGTACATCACCATGGGGAGCTCCTGTTCTGTTTGTCAAGAAGAAAGATGGTACATTCAGGTTGTGTATCGACTACCGAGAGTTGAACAAACTTACCATCAAGAACCGTTACCCATTACCGAGAATCGACGACTTATTTGATCAGCTACAAGACTCGTTGGTTTATTCGAAGATCGATTTACATTGTGGATATCACCAAATGCGGGTGAAAGAGGATGACATTCCGAAGACTGCTTTTAGGACGCGTTACGGTCATTACGAGTTTATGGTTATGCCGTTTGGATTGACTAACGCACCAGATGTGTTCATGGACCTCATTAACCGAGTGTATGGGCCATATCTTGACAAGTTTGTCATTGTTTTCATCGATGACATACTTATTTACTCAAAGAATGACCAAGAGCACGAAGAACATTTGAGAAAAGTGCTAGAGTTGTTAAGAAAGGAAAAACTGTACGCTAAGTTTTCAAAGTGTGCATTTTGGTTGGAAGAAGTTCAATTCCTCGGTCACATAGTGAACAAAGAAGGTATTTAGGTGGATCTAGCAAAGATTGAAACCGTTGAAAAGTGAGAAATCCCGAAAACTCCGAAACACATACGCCAGTTTTTAGGACTAGCTGGTTACTACAGAAGGTTCATCCAAGACTTTTCCAGAATAGCAAAACCCTTAACTGCATTAACGCATAAAGGGAGAAAATTTGAATGGAAGGATGAACAAGAAAAAGCGTTTCAATTGTTGAAGAAAAAGTTAACTACGACACCTATATTGTCATTACCTGAAGGGAATGATGATTTTGTGATATATTGTGACGCCTCAAAGCAAGGTCTCGGTTGTGTATTAATGCAACGAACGAAAGTAATTGCTGATGCGTCTAGACAATTGAAGATTCACGAACATAATTATACGACGCATGATTTAGAATTAGGTGCGGTTGTTTTTGCATTAAAGACTTGGAGGCACTACTTATATGGGGTCAAAAGTATTATATATACCAACCACAAAAGTCTTCAACACATATTTAATCAGAAACAACCGAACATGAGGAAGCGCAGGTGGATTGAATTGTTGAATGATTACGACTTTGAGATTCGTTACCACCCAGGAAAGGCAAATGTGGTAGCCGACGCCTTGAGCAGAAAGGACAGAGAACCCATTCGTGTAAAATCTATGAATATAATGATTTATACTAACCTTACTACTCAAATAAAGGAGGCGCAACAAGGAGTTTTAAAAGAGGGAAACTTAAAGGATGAAATACCCAAAGGATCGGAGAAACATCTTAATATTCGAGAAGACAGAACCCGGTATAGGGCTGAAAGAATTTGGGTACCAAAATTTGGAGATATGAGAGAAATGGTACTTAGAGAAGCTCATAAAACCAGATACTCAATACATCCTGGAACGGGGAAGATGTACAAGGATCTCAAGAAATATTTTTGGTGGCCAGGTATGAAAGCCGACGTTTCTAAATACGTAGGAGAATGTTTGACGTGTTCTAAGGTCAAAGCTGAGCATCAGAAACCATCAGGTCTACTTCAACAACCCGAAATCCCGGAATGAAAATGGGAAAACATTACCATGGATTTCATCACTAAATTGCCAAGGACTGCAAGTGGTTTTGATACTATTTGGGTAATAGTTGATCGTCTCACCAAATCAGCACACTTCCTGCCAATAAGAGAAGATGACAAGATGGAGAAGTTAGCACGACTGTATTTGAAGGAAGTCATCTCCAGACATGGAATACCAATCTCTATTATCTCTGATGGGGATGGCAGATTTATTTCAAGATTCTGGCAGACATTACAGCAAGCATTAGGAACTCGTCTAGACATGAGTACTGCCTATCATCCACAAACTGATCGGCAGGGCGAAAGGACGATACAAACGCTTGAAGACATGCTACGAGCATGTGTTATTGATTTCAGAAATAGTTGAGATCGACATCTACCGTTAGCAGAATTTTCCTACAACAACAGCTACCATTCAAGCATTGAGATGGCGCCGTTTGAAGCACTTTATGGTAGAAAGTGCAGGTCTCCAATTTGTTGGAGTGAAGTGGGGGATAGACAGATTACGGGTCCAGAGATAATACAAGAAACTACCGAGAAGATCATCCAAATTAAACAACGGTTGAAAACCGCCCAAAGTCGATAAAAGAGCTACGCCGACATTAAAAGAAAAGATATAGAATTTGAAATTGGAGAGATGGTCATGCTTAACGTTGCACCTTGGAAAGGCGTTGTTCGATTTGGTAAACGAGGGAAATTAAATCCAAGGTATATTGGACCATTCAAGATTATTGATCGTGTCGGACCAGTAGCTTACCGACTTGAGTTACCTCAACAACTCGCGGCTGTACATAACACTTTCCATGTCTCAAAATTGAAGAAATGTTTTGCTAAAGAAGATCTCACTATTCCGTTAGACGAAATTCAAATCAACGAAAAACTTCAATTCATCGAAGAACCCGTCGAAATAATGGATCGTGAGGTTAAAAGACTTAAGCAAAACAAGATACCAATTATTAAGGTTCGATGGAATGCTCGTAGAGGACCCGAGTTCACCTGGGAATGAGAAGATCAGATGAAGAAGAAATACCCGCACTTATTTCCAGAAGATACGACAACACCTCCAACTGCTTAAAATTTCGGGACGAAATTTATTTAACGGGTAGGTACTGTAGTGACCCGAACTTTTCCATGTTTATATATATTAAATGAAATTGATTTTTACATGATTAAGTGTTTCCAACATGTTAAGCAATCAAACTTGTTAAGAATTTATTATTTGAAATGAGTTTCATGTAGACAATTGACCACCCAAGTTGACCGGCGATTCACGAACGTTAAAACTTGTAAAAACGACATGACGATATATATATGGATATACATATAGTTAACATGAGATTATGATAAGTAAGTATCTCCATAAGTATATTAACAATGAGTTATATACATAAAAAATGAGACTACTAAGTTAAGAAACTCGAAACGATATATATAACGATTATCGTTATTACAACGTCTTACTAAATACATATGTATCATGTTAAGATAATGTTACACTATATTTAACATGATAAAATGATAATTATATATATCATTAAGTATGTTAACAATGAACTACTGATAATGCTAAAAACGAACATATATTTCATAGCATTATTCCTCAAGAAAGACAAGCTTTTAGTTGCAATTGTTCTATTTACAAGTGATATTCGTTTAAAAAATAAAAGGTGAAGACAAAAGACAGATTCGACGAATTGAAGACGCAAACGACCAAAAAGCTCAAAAGAACAAAAGACAATCAAAGAGGTTCCAATTATTGATAAGAAACGTCTCGAAATTACAAGAGTACAAGATTCAAAACGCAAAGTAAAAAATATAAAATTGTACGCAAGGACGTTCGAAAATCCGGAACCGGGACCAGAGTCAACTCTTAACGCTCGACGCAACGGACTAAAAATTACAAGTTAACTATGTATATAAATATAATATAATATATAATTAATTATATTAATTATATATATATTATATATATATTATAAACCGTCGGTAAACAAAGAGCTAAACTCCTCTGAGCTGTAAAAGTAACCTCCGCGACTCGCGGAGTTTGAAGGCAAAATTGACCGCGAGTCGCGGAGCCCCAAAATGAAAAACTGCCTATAAAGCCAACCGAATTCTGATCGCAAAAAAAATAATCTTTTTCTTCTTCTTATCATACGTAAATTATATATATATATTTATAATTTATATTTTAATTTTAATTATAATTCTAATAATAAGGGTATGTTAGCGAATGTTGTAAGGGTGTAAGTCGAAATTCTGTCCGTGTAACGCTACGCTATTTTTAATCATTGTAAGTTATGTTCAACCTTTTTACATTAATGTCTCGTAGCTAAGTTATTATTATGCTTATTTAAAACGAAGTAATCATGATGTTGGGCTAATTACTAAAATTGGGTAATTGGGCTTTGTACCATAATTGGGGTTTGGACAAAAGAACGACACTTGTGGAAATTAGACTATGAGCTATTAATGGGCTTTATATTTGTTTAACTAAATGATAGTTTGTTAATGTTAATATAAAGATTTACAATTGGGCGTCCCTATAAATTACCATATACACTCGATCGGACACGATGGGCGGGGTATTTATATGTACGAATAATCGTTCATTTAACCGGACACGGAAATGGATTAATAGTTAATAAACTTGTTGAAACAGGGGTGAATTACATTCAAGGGTAATTGGTGTAATTGTTAACAAAGTAGTAAAACCTTGGTTTACACGCAGTCGATAACCTGGTGTATTCATTAAACAAAGTATTAAAACCTTGTTACAATTCGAATCCCCAATTAGTTGGAATATTTAACTTCGGGTATAAGAATAATTTGACGAGGACACTCGCACTTTATATTTACGACTGATGGACTGTTATGGACAAAAATCAGACGGACATATTAAATAATCCAGGACAAAGGAAAATTAACCCATGGGCATAAAACTAAAATCAACACGTCAAACATCATGATTATGGAAGTTTAAATAAGCATAATTCTTTTATTTCATATTTAATTTCCTTTATTTTATATTTAATTGCACTTCTAATTATCGCACTTTTATTTATTGTTATTTAATCGCACTTTTAATTATCGTACTTTTTAATTATCGCAATTTTATTTTATCGCACTTTTATTATTCGCAATTTCATTATCGTTATTTATTTTACGCTTTAAATTAAGTCTTTTATTTATTTAATATTTTACATTAGGTTTTAACTGCGACTAAAGTTTTAAAATCGACAAACCGGTCATTAAACGGTAAAAACCCCCCTTTATAATAATAATATTACTTATATATATATTTGTATTTTTATAAAAGTAAACTAATATAGCGTTGAGCTTTTTTAAAAAAAAAAAAAGATTCCCTGTGGAACGAACCGGACTTACTAAAAACTACACTACTGTACGATTTGGTACACTGCCTATAAGTGTTGTAGCAAGGTTTAAGTATATCCATTCTATAAATAAATAAATATCTTGTGTAAAATTGTATCGTAAATAATAGTTTTTCCTAGAAAAATATAAACTATTTCGTATACCTTAGCTTTGACATCAAGTATTTTTGGCGCCGCTGCCGGGGAACTCTCTTAAAAGCCGGAAGCGCAACGCTAATATTAAAAAAAAAAAAGAGATTTTTAGTTAACTTTTATTAAAATTCGTTTTTGTAAAAATACGTTTTAATTATTCAAAAATATAAAAAGAAAAACAAAAATATAAGTATTTTTAAGATTTTGTTAAATATTTAAGTTTTATAAGTTTCTTTATTTTTATTTTAGTTTATAAAAATATAAGTTTTATTTAAATATATTTTATTTATTTAAAAACAGAAAACAGAAAATAAAAAAAAAATAAATAAAGAAAAACGCGTCGAATTTAATAAGCTGTCATCTGAATTTCTGAACCCCGCGACTCGCGGGGTTTTCTGCATTAATTACCGCGACTCGCGGAGATAACCTGACACGCCGACAGAAGCCCTAATTCAGCATTAATTACGGTTAATTATTAATTATTATTATTATAACCCTAACTAATTATTATTATTATAATTACTTTTACTTTTTATTTAATTTATATATTTTAGTTAAATTAGTTTAATTAAATTGTAAAATTAGTAGTTTTATTAAATAAAAAATATAAAAATAATATTTTTATAAAATTGTACTTTTTACAACTTTTTGTATATTTTTATATTTTGTCCCTTTTTAATCGTTTTAGCGTAACTTTTGTATTTTTAGCTCATATTTAATTTCAAACTTAGTTTTTGCCATAGTCATTTTTACTCCTAGATTTTTAGGCTTTGCCGTAGAATTCCTTAAGTGCTTTTTCTTTAGACTAAGATTTAGGTGCTCTAGAATTTTGCGACGCCTTTTTAAGTTTTAGTTTCTTTTTAAGTTATTTCCATTTGGGATTTAGTTTTTCCTGTAAGCTTTAATATTTTTAGACACCTTTTACTATGTATCAATTATCATTCCAATTAGTAATTTCAATTTGCGATTATAATTTTAAGTTAGTTGTAGTAATAAGGTTAGGTTAGTCAAGTATTTTTAAGTTTTATAAGTTTCTTTTATTTTTCCGTCACCTTTTATTTTTTCAACCATTTTTCTTTTTCGACCTTTTTCGACGAACTCTTTTTCTTTCTTATTTCTCGCTATTCTAGTTTTAGGACATAGATTTTTATTCTACTTCTTATCTAAATTTCTTAAAATTACGAAAATTTATTTTAAGTGGTTAAATTGATAGACATCAAAATTTTCTGGTTCGTAGTAATAGTTGGATTTGTACGTGGACCGGGTTATTGGAGCCAAACAGTCCTCAATTATATTGAGACCAACGAATCCTGCCCCTCTGCTGCATCTTTTGGCTATTCGAAACGTGGGCAAAATCAGAAAAGTCTATTAATTGGATAACTTAATATAATTTTTCTTTCCTTTTTAAAACTAATAGGATATTCAGTGAATGCACCGAGCAAGACGTTCACCACCTTTTGTACGTTCACCACCTGTAACTAGATCAAGACATTTAGCAAATATAACCGCCGTTAATTTTTCTTTAGAATCGTCATCCAGTAGACCAAGTACTTCAGTTCAAATTTCCGATAATCCATTTTTTGAACCCGACCTCACAATTGAGAATCCGGAGAATATTCAGGAACGGTTCGTAGATCCTGAACCACTAAACTTTCCTCCGGAACCACCAATCATTCAAACAGAGATTGTTGAGGAACGAACCATTAAATCAGAATCATCTAGTGATACCGATTCAACAAATTCAATTATGGAGAATCTGGAACCTCTAAGTATGGAAGACCGAATGAGAGCTAAACGCACTGGCCAAGGTCACGCAATTACTCATCCTGACATTAATGCGCCAGATTATGAAATCAAAGGACAAATTCTACACATGGTGACTAATCAATGCCAATTTAGTGGTGCGCCGAAGGAAGATCCAAATGAACATCTACGTACCTTTAATAGGATCTGCACACTATTTAAAATCCGAGAAGTGGAGGATGAACAGATATATCTCATGTTATTTCCCTGGACTTTAAAGGGAGAAGCCAAAGATTGGTTGGAATCGTTACCTGAAGGGGCGATTGATACATGGGATGTTTTAGTTGACAAATTTCTTAAACAATTCTTTCCTGCATCTAAAGCCGTAAGACTTCAAGCAGAAATTGTTACGTTTCCACAGAAACCAAATGAAACTCTATATGAGGCGTGGACAAGATATGGAAAGTTATTAAGAGGATGTCCGCAACATGGTTTAGACACCTGTCAAATAGTATAAATATTCTACCAAGGATGTGACATCACTACAAGGAAAGACATAGATATAGCAGCTGGTGGTTCTATTATGAAGAAAACCGAAACTGATGCTTACAAAATTATTGATAACACTGCTTCCCACTCACATGAGTGGCACCAAGAAAAAGATATCATTAGATCATCTAAAGCAGCTAGAGCCGATTCTAGCCATGACTTAGATTCCATTTCCGCAAAGATAGATGCTGTGGAGAGACGAATGGAAAAGATGACTAAAGATATTCACTCAATACGAATTAGTTGTGAGCAGTGTGGAGGACCACATTTGACAAAAGATTGTCTCAGTATTGAATTAACAATGGAACAAAGAGAGAATATTTCATACATAAACCAAAGGCCTGGAAATAATTATCAGAATAATTATCAACCGCCAAGACCGATTTACAATCAAAACCAAAATTATAATCGAAATATCCCATACAACAACCAACAAGGTCCTAGCAATCAACAAGTATCCAATAATACTTACAACCAGCAAAGACCGAATTTTCAAAACAAACCACCACAACAAACCGATGATAAAAAGCCGAATTTAGAAGATATGATGACAAAGCTAGTTGAAACTCAAACACAGTTTTTCACATCTCAGAAACAAACCAATGAACAAAATGCTCAAGCATTTAGAAATCAACAAGCTTCTATTCAAACTCTGGAACAAGAAGTAAGTAATCTAGCAAGGTTAATAGGTGAAAGAAAACCGGGAAGTCTACCTAGTGATACAAACGCTAACCCCCGGAATGAAACAGCTAAAGCCATTACCACAAGAAGTGGTACAACACTTAAACCACCTGAAATACCTGTAACTTCTGATGAAGCCATTCCTACTCCACAAGAACCACAACCTGATCAAGATAAGGAAAAAGAGCCGGTAGTTGAAAAGATTAATGAAGATAACACAGCTAAGGATAAACCTTATGTTAAACCATATCAACCACCACTTCCTTATCCGAGTAAAATGAAGAAAGAAAAACTTGAAGCCGAGCAATCCAAATTCTTGGATATGTTTAAACAGATAAATGTAAATCTTCCTTTCATTGATGTGATTTCAGGAATGCCTAGATATGCTAAATTCTTGAAAGATCTAATCTCAAATAGAAAGAAAATGGAAGAACTCTCAGCTGTTACTATGAATGCTAATTGTTCAGCAGTGCTGTTGAATAAGATACCAGAAAAACTATCTGATCCAGGAAGTTTCACAATTCCATGTTTTCTGGGTAGTCTTAGTTCAATAGAAGCATTAGCAGATTTAGGTGCTAGTATAAATTTAATGCCGTATTCACTATACGCTAAACTAGACCTTGGAGAATTAAAACCAACCAGAATAAGCATACAACTAGCCGATAGATCAATAAAATATCCTAGAGGGATAATGGAGAACATGCTAGTTAAAGTTGGTACTTCAGTATTTCCAGTAGATTTTGTTGTTTTGGACATGGAAGAAGATTCTCAAGTTCCTCTCATATTAGGAAGACCATTCTTAAACACGGCTAAAGCAATGATAGACGTGTTCGGTAAGAAACTGACCCTAAGTATAGAGGATGAGAGTGTTACCTTTTCAGTTGATAGAGCAATGCAACAACCACAATCTGCAGATGATACATGTTATTATATTCAAACTATAGATGCACATGCAGAATTATTAAAAGAATTTCCAGAATTACAAGGAACAGGAGAATGTTCTTTAGGAGAAGGTAATGAACCAATTGATGAAGCTGAAATGTTAGCTACACTTATAGCTAATGAATATGAACCAACAACAGAAGAAATTCAAATGCTAAAAGAAGAAGACAGATATCGATATAAATCATCGATAGAAGAACCTCCGAAATTAGAGTTAAAGCCACTTCCAAACCATTTGGAATACGCTTATTTACATGGTGAATCTGAATTACCTGTAATAATATCGTCTTCTCTTACTGAAAATGAGAAATCACAACTCATTTCTGTGTTGAAAGCTCATAAACCAGCCATTGCATGGAAGATTCATGATATTAAAGGAATAAGTCCTTCGTATTGCACACATAAAATCCTTATGGAAGAAGATCATAAAACGTATGTGCAACGCCAACGAAGACTAAATCCTAATATGCAAGATGTAGTTAAGAAAGAGATTATTAAACTGCTAGATGCAGGTTTAATTTATCCAATCTCTGATAGTCCATGGGTAAGTCCAGTTCAATGCGTGCCTAAGAAGGGTGGCATGACTGTCATTACAAATGAGAAAAATGAGCTTATTCCTACTAGGACTGTAACAGGATGGCGTGTGTGTATTGATTATAGAAAATTAAATGACGCCACCAGAAAAGATCACTTTCCCTTACCTTTCATAGATCAAATGTTGGAAAGATTAGCCGGAAATAGTTACTATTGTTTTCTAGATGGATTTTCCGGATATTTTCAAATTCCAATAGCACCCGAGGACCAAGAGAAAACCACATTTACGTGCCCTTATGGTACTTTTGCTTACAAACGCATGCCATTTGGACTTTGTAACGCCCCTGCAACCTTTCAAAGGTGTATGATGGCGATTTTTCACGACATGATAGAAGAATGCATGGAAGTATTCATGGATGACTTTTCAGTCTTCGGTGATACATTTAAATCATGTCTAGTTAATCTGGAACGAATGCTAATTAGATGCGAAAAATCAAATCTAGTACTTAATTGGGAGAAATGCCATTTCATGGTTAAAGAAGGCATCGTTCTTGGACATAAAATTTCAAAAGAAGGAATTGAAGTGGATAGAGCTAAAGTAGATGTAATTGCTAAACTTCCACATCCCACCAATGTTAGAGGAGTTAGGAGTTTTCTAGGGCATGCCGGTTTTTACCGACGTTTCATAAAAGATTTTTCTAAGATTGCCACTCCTATGAATAAACTCCTAGAAAAGGATGCGCCATTCATCTTTTCAGATGAGTGTATCAAATCTTTTAATATTCTTAAAGAGAAACTCACTAATGCGCCGATCATGATAACACCAAATTGGAATCTACCATTTGAACTCATGTGCGATGCAAGTGATTTTGCAATGGGAGCCGTTTTAGGACAAAGGATTGAAAAACGATTTAAACCTATATATTATGCTAGTAAGACATTACAAGGAGCACAAACGAACTATACAACTACTGAAAAAGAACTCCTTGCTATTGTCTTTGCTTTTGACAAATTTCGATCATATCTCGTTCTAGCAAAAACGGTGGTCTATACCGACCATTCTGCTCTTAGATACCTATTTTCAAAACAAGATGCTAAACCAAGATTAATCCGTTGGATCTTACTCTTACAAGAGTTTGATATTGAAATCCGAGATAAAAGAGGAGCAGAAAATCTCGCCGCTGATCATCTTTCTCGTCTTGAAAATCCCGAATTAGAAGTTCTAAATGAATCAGCCATACAAGACAACTTTCCTGATGAATATCTATTGAAGATAGATTATAATGAAATCTCATGGTTTGCAGACTATGCAAATTATTTAGTATGTGGATTCCTTAAAAAGGATTATCGTACCAAAGACGAAAGAAATTCTTCAGTGATATAAAACACTATTTCTGGGAAGATCCACATCTGTTTAAAAGTTGTCCCGATGGAATAATACGCCGATGTGTATTTGCAGATGAAGCTAGTAAAATATTAAACCATTGTCACACAGGACCAACAGGAGGGCATTATGGGCCTCAACTAACAGCAAGAAAAGTTTATGAAGCTGGATTCTATTGGCCTACAATTTACAAAGACGCACACCTTCTTTGCAAATCCTGTGATGCATGTCAAAGGGCCGGAAAAATAAGTCAACGTGATGAAATGCCACAAAATGTCATCCAAGTATGTGAAGTATTTGACATTTGGGGTATTGACTTTATGGGTCCATTTCCAAAATCTCATAATAATCTATATATACTCGTAGCCATTGATTATGTATCTAAATGGGCGGAAGCACAAGCTCTCCCAACTAACGATGCACGAGTTGTAGTCAACTTTTTAAAACGTCTTTTTGCAAGGTTTGGAACACCGAAAGCTTTAATAAGTGATCGGGGTACTCATTTCTGTAATAATCAACTTGAGAAAATTCTTAAAAGATATGGAGTAACTCATAAAATCTCCACCGCATATCATCCACAAACAAGTGGACAAGTTGAAAATACCAACCGAGCTTTAAAACGTATTCTAGAGAAAACCGTAGGATCAAATCCGAAGGAATGGTCCATTAAATTGGAGGATGCACTCTGGGCTTTTAGAACAGCCTACAAAACTCCAATTGGAACCACACCTTTTAGCCTTGTTTATGGAAAAGCATGTCATCTTCCAGTAGAAATTGAACACAAAGCATTTTGGGCTTTGAAAACATGTAATCTTGATTTACATGAAGCTGGACGTCTACGATTAAGTCAACTAAACGAATTAGAAGAATTAAGACATGAAGCATACGAAAATTCGTTAATCTATAAAGAAAGAACGAAGAAATGGCATGATAAAAGAATCAGAAGTTCAAAAGAATTTAAAGAAGGAGACAGAGTTCTTCTTTTCAATTCACGATTCAAGCTATTTCCTGAAAAATTGAAATCAAGATGGTCTGGACCATTCATAGTCAAAAGAGTTTTCCCATACGGAACGATAGAATTGATAAATTCAAATGGGATTGAATTTAAAGTTAATGGTCACAGAGTTAAACATTACATACATGGTCCGATGGAAGTCGACAACGAAGTTAATCACAATTTCGACACCACAGCTAACTAAGTGTGGGGAGAATCAAGTCTTTAAAGGATAATATGTATTTCTGTTAGAGTTAGATTGTCTGTTTTCATGTAGTTCTCGAAAATGGAACCCGAATGGTCTTTCCCTAGCAGACCCTAAAGAACTAGTCTTCTCCCCCCATTCTGAATTTTTATTTTTTTTAGGTTTTTACAAAATGAAGACTGCCTGTGAGCTAAACCATGGTCTAATGCTACACGCTTTGATCACTAAACGTAATAATGACATACTACCGAGTGAATTAGTATCAGTAATCAGAGAAAGAATGGACGAAGTTAGAAAAGAATCCAGATGCGAAGATAATAAGTTACAATTTGGTAAAGGAAAATCAAAATCCGCAGCGAAAAGAAGAGCACGACACTTAGAACGATGTCACAAATGCGGAAAATGGTCACATGGAGGTAAATGTTCAAATAATCAAACCTATTCAAATACCGAATTTGTTACTTTATGCAGAGACGGACCGTTCATATGTTTAGAAGAAAAGACACTGAATGCTCGAGGTTACGCCTATGTAGCCATGGAAAACCAATTAAACCGACTATCTTATGAATGGGATAGATCATATAACTAAGAAATCTATTTCACAGGTATGTCTGTACAGTTTTTATTTTTATTTTTATTTTTAACCTTTTGATAATAAACGCTAATTTGTTCGCTATAAAGTATTAAATTGGTATTAAATAAAATTAGGTTTGGCGACCGAAATTATTGATATCATTCAAAAATTTATTACATCACTGCGAAATTTAACGTTTATTCTTAAGGTATAAATATCTTTAAACAATCAACCCAAAATATTTCAAAAATTCGTCATGAGTTAAATTAGGTCTTGGAACCGAAATTACTTTACCGAAAAGAGGGGCGCATATTTTTGATAATATTTGATTGATTAAAGTGGGATAAAAAGACAAAAAGATTTTTAAATTTATTTTTACCATGTTTTTAAAATTAATATTTAAATCTTAAATTAATATTGTAAACTTTGTAAAAACAATATATTTAAAATTGTAAATATTTGAAAAATTAATATAAGTTTGGTATGAATTTATAAATTTTTAAATTAAGTTTGGTGTGAATTTTTAATTTTTAAAATATAAATTTTTAATTTTATGCATTTCAATTTTAAGTTTGGTGTGAATTTTTTTATATTTAAGTTGTGTGAATTTAAAAACAAAAATTTACTTTATCTCATTAAGTTAAAAATATGATTTTTAAAAATTCGTCGTAAGTTGAAGACTAGGTCTTTAAACCGAAATTGCTTTACCCGAGGGAGGGACGAGAACTTTTATTATCATTATTTTTAATCTTATTGAATTAAAGTATGCCAAAAACCTTTTAAAAAAAAAAAAAAAAAAAAAAAAAAACTCCGCGACTCGCGGAGTTTGGAGGGTTAATCCCCGCGACTCGCGGGAGGACCGGATTACAGGAAAAAAAAATAAGAGCTGAACCAGCTCATTCCACACAAAACCCACAGAAAAACTGCGAACATACTGCCGAAAATACACCCAAAAACAACCCCAAAATCACAATTTTTAACCGTTAATCATCAAATCTTTTGCTAAAATCATGTTGAGAAGGATGCTATCTAAGAATTACTCAAGAAAAACGGTAAATTTCTACACCTAAACACCATTTAATCCGAAATTTGGTGTTCTTGAGTCATTTTTTCCCCAATTTGATTTTGATGCTTTTTAGTGTAATTAGGCTTAAATTATTTATGTATTATGCTTGTATAACCTAGATTGATGCTGTTTAACATGATTAGAAGCCTTAAACTTCAAATTTTGAGTAATCTAGGGTTTGTGTTCTTGAGAAAATTTGGGGCTTTTTGATATAAACAGGTTATGGCCGATTTTTGTCATGAATTGTTGCTAAATTGAGTAGTGTAACATGTCTAGGTAGTTAAATGATCCAAACTTTGAGCCTAAACATGATTTTGAGAATTAAAGTGGACTTTTTCAAGTCTAAAATTCATGAACTTGATTTTTGAAAGATAATGCCATTTGAGACTTGTTTAATTGCTAGTAATGATTATTTTGACATGTTATTTGAGTTGAATGATTATGAACTAGGCGAACATTTTCGTATATGCTTATTTGAAAAAGTGTAGATTTAATGAAAATATGAAAATGAGCTTAAGTTTGATATAAATTGATAATGTCATTGTAATTATTTTGATTGATGATTTTGCTGACACTAATGCATATTTGGATGCACAAAATTTGTGTTTGATGTGTTTTGCAGACTGAAAGGGGTGAATCTTCATCCCAAGCCCGCAATGCTCCTGCTGAGAATTTGGAACAACAGGAGGTGGATAACTACTACAAGCAGGATATACCTCATCCAGTCATGACCTTTTCTGATATGTACTTGGAAGAGTTGCACCCGAACCTGAGATTTGACAGACTTTGGATAGATTATCCAAAATATCAACGGGGTTTGCATACTCTTCATTCTAAGGTTGTTGAGGTACCGAGGGTCATAGAATGGGGACCCTTAGAAGCTGTAGAATTGGCCGGGCCAATTAGGGAATTACTTGTACAGAGGTATGGTAACTCTTCTTTTACTGACTGGGTACGTTTATTCACCATGCGTAGACCTGTATATAAAGTATGGTGTGAAGAATTGTTATGTAGTATAGAGTTGAATGATCGGGTAGCTAGTTTAACCAATCATTCTTTTATTAGATTTTTGTTAGGCGGTTCGATGCGCCACATGTCTTTACTGTACATGGCTCAGGCTTTACGTATATATACGCCTGAGAAGTTAGCGTCTGCCGATTGTAGAGGATTGATACTAAACGGTAGAAAGATAGATGAAAATTTTGATACACACGGTGTGTGGAGTCAAATGACAAGCCATCACCGTTTCAAAGGGGGAAATTACTCTTATTTGGATATAGATAGAGCCGAATTAAGAGTGATACATAGGTTTTTAGCTAATTCGATTACACAAAGGGGTAAAAACAAGGAAAAGGTAAATGAACAAGATTTGTTTTACCATATGTGTATTCGAGACCCACAAAGCGCTGTAAGTATACCGTATTGTGTGGGTTATTATTTATCAGCTATGGTTCGGGGGATGCGACCACATAGCATAATAGGAGGTGGTATTTTTATTACTTTGATTGGTGAATATCTCGGTGTGGATATAAGTCGGGGGGGATTATTAGTAGAAGAACCGGAACCCCGCGATACTATAGGTTTAAATGTATACCATGGTGCGAAAGTTTTGAAGAGGCGAAATAACGCCGCAGTACGATACCATGGTAGACATCCACAGGTGGAGAGAAACCAACAGCAAGGTAATGTAGGAGGGGGGAATGAGATGCAAGAAATGCATAGGTTTATAGCTTCTCAGGAATACGAAAATGCTAGACAGAGAGCATTTGAAGATTGGCAAGTTCATCAGAACCAAATCATAGCTCATTGCCAACATATAGGTAGAAACTATATTCCTACACCGAAACCCATCTTCCCTCCCTGGTCTATAGAGATGCAGCCACCGTATCCTACGTATGACCCTGCCGAAGCATTCTATAGCACCTATGGTTATGCCTGGAACCCCTATTGGTACCAATATCATCCTTACTTTACTTATTATTTTTTTTATTTTGTAATTTGTAATTATTGATACGTTTAATACTTTTGTTAATATTGTAATCATTTTTATTAATTATCTAACTTTTATTCTTAGATTTTAATAATTTTTGAATGTGGGGTAATATACCAAACTTCAAAAATATGTATATATGTTTGCAAGTTTATCTTATGTACACAACAGGGTAAAACAACGCATTTTCAAAGACTGGCATTAAGTTCAGCAAAAGCAACTAATTTTGACGACAAGATGCAAAATATATGTGAAATAACAACAAGACGGAATGAACAAATGATGTGCACCATTTATCATTCAGCAAACAAACGCCAATATATTTGGAAACTTTGGTAAAAATTTAATTATTTTCACACAAATCACCCTCAATAATTTAAATTGTTACTGATTTCTTGCAAATGAGGGCATTGCAAGATCTTAAGTATGGGAAGGGGTTAAATTCTTTCGGATTTTAAAATTTTTATCTTAAGCACTTGGTTACCATTAAAAATACTAGTAAAGCAGTAGTTGTATTAGAATCTAGTGCTCTCTGATAAAAAAAGAACAGCCCTAGTCTTATATACTGACTACCCAATTCTAGTAAAATTTTTCAAAATTTTCAATTAAATGAACTAAAAATCATGTTTATACATATTTATGAACGATAAAACTAGGTTTTAACACCGAAATTATTGTTACCTCGGAAAGGACATAAATTGAGAAACAAACTAAAATGTTAAAATTCATTTAAAATGGAATAGAGGACGATAAAAAGGAAAATAAAAGCCAAGTGTGGGAAAATTTACCAAGTTATCTTAAATATATGTCACATATATCTGTAACAAATAACTGAAAATACTTTTGCTTTGGACTAAACTAAACTGTTTTACCCAATGAAAGAAAAGAAGAGATGGATCTACACGATGAATCAATTCCATCATTAAAAGGAAGTAAAGTCTTCCGAAAAAGAAACGCGCTTCTTGATTTAGGTCATGAAGTTGTCGTTCAGACCAGCTGTAGGTTGACGAAAAATCTAGAAAAGTCATCACTAAAATCGGTTGGAAATCCACGGACCTCAGCATAAAACAGGGTCGCCAAGTGGTCAGATTTATCCTAACCATGAGAAGGATTTATCTCGTACAATGGGGGGGGCACCATGCAAATTAGCTGGATAAGACTAATGAATCAGATCCCCAGAAAGGATAATCTCCTTAAAGATTAAAAATCAGCTTTTAAGACTGATATTACTCAATCCTAGAGATTGACCTTAAAGATTGAGAATTCAAACTCATGGAATTTGATGATATCTAAACTCGAGCTTGAACGAGAAAATATTTTGATCAAAATTATAAACCGATTTGTTTTCTGAAAACCCTATTTTCAATGCGTTCATTACCATTGAACGTAAAATCCTAGGAATTCACCTGGAATTCATTAGGTCACCTGAACTAAATCGGGTGTCAACCGTAAGAACGGTGGTTGCATAGTGGTCAAAGACAGGACCTTGTGCCATACCGAAAAATCATAAGGGTGAGCTTTACTATTGCTCCTACCAAGGATAGTAATTGCGTCCGACACGTTATAGACCATAACTAAAAGCATGTCAGAGGATATTGCCTTAACAGTTGCTTGTTCAACGCTTTCCTTTACAACCGGACGGTAGTTTACCGAAAGGTAATATACGGGACAAGTGAACTGGACGTGTTGCTTTCCAAATACAAGGTTAGCAAGTGGGTGACACAAAACCGCAAGTTTTGAGCTAAAATTTTCAAATCTGAAACCCACCAAACCCACAAAAATATTTTTCAAACACCGGTAAAGGGTTATTCCGAAAAACTTATCTAGGGTAAAAACTAGATTTAATTTTCAAAAGATCAAATGTTTTCATAAAGATCCAATTTCCTTAATGGATCTAAATTTTTATAGTCATGTGGGACTGTAAACCATATCGTTACTACTATTGTTTATACCGTCGTATAAAAATCACTGATGTACAAAGTGTGAAGAATAAAGAAGTGATTCTAGTATTTCAAGACGATATTGCTTGAGGACAAGCAACGCTCAAGTGTGGGAATATTTGATAATGCTAAAAACGAACATATATTTCATAGCATTATTCCTCGAGAAAGACAAGCTTTTAGTTGCAATTGTTCTATTTACAAGTGATATTCGTTTAAAAAATAAAAGGTGAAGACAAAAGACAGATTCGACGAATTGAAGACGCAAACGACCAAAAAGCTCAAAAGAACAAAAGACAATCAAAGAGGTTCCAATTATTGATAAGAAACGTCTCGAAATTACAAGAGTACAAGATTCAAAACGCAAAGTACAAAATATAAAATTGTACGCAAGGACGTTCGAAAATCCGGAACCGGGACCAGAGTCAACTCTTAACGCTCGACGCAACGGACTAAAAATTACAAGTTAACTATGTATATAAATATAATATAATATATAATTAATTATATTAATTATATATATATTATATATATATTATAAACCGTCGGTAAACAAAGAGCCAAACTCCTCTGAGCTGTAAAAGTAACCTCCGCGACTCGCGGAGTTTGAAGGCAAAATTGGCCGCGAGTCGCGGAGCCCCAAAATGAAAAACTGCCTATAAAGCCAACCGAATTCTGATCGCAAAAAAATAATCTTTTTCTTCTTCTTATCATACGTAAATTATATATATATATTTATAATTTATATTTTAATTTTAATTATAATTCTAATAATAAGGGTATGTTAGCGAATGTTGTAAGGGTGTAAGTCGAAATTCTGTCCGTGTAACGCTACGCTATTTTTAATCATTGTAAGTTATGTTCAACCTTTTTACATTAATGTCTCGTAGCTAAGTTATTATTATGCTTATTTAAAACGAAGTAATCATGATGTTGGGCTAATTACTAAAATTGGGTAATTGGGCTTTGTACCATAATTGGGGTTTGGACAAAAGAACGACACTTGTGGAAATTAGACTATGAGCTATTAATGGGCTTTATATTTGTTTAACTAAATGATAGTTTGTTAATGTTAATATAAAGATTTACAATTGGGCGTCCCTATAAATTACCATATACACTCGATCGGACACGATGGGCGGGGTATTTATATGTACGAATAATCGTTCATTTAACCGGACACGGAAATGGATTAATAGTTAATAAACTTGTTGAAACAGGGGTGAATTACATTCAAGGGTAATTGGTGTAATTGTTAACAAAGTAGTAAAACCTTGGTTTACATGCAGTCGATAACCTGGTGTATTCATTAAACAAAGTATTAAAACCTTGTTACAATTCGAATCCCCAATTAGTTGGAATATTTAACTTCGGGTATAAGAATAATTTGAAGAGGACACTCGCACTTTATATTTACGACTGATGGACTGTTATGGACAAAAACCAGACGGACATATTAAATAATCCAGGACAAAGGACAATTAACCCATGGGCATAAAACTAAAATCAACACGTCAAACATCATGATTACGGAAGTTTAAATAAGCATAATTCTTTTATTTCATATTTAATTTCCTTTATTTTATATTTAATTGCACTTCTAATTATCGCACTTTTATTTATTGTTATTTAATCGCACTTTTAATTATCGTACTTTTTAATTATCGCAATTTTATTTTATCGCACTTTTATTATTCGCAATTTCATTATCGTTATTTATTTTACGCTTTAAATTAAGTCTTTTATTTATTTAATATTTTACATTAGGTTTTAACTGCGACTAAAGTTTTAAAATCGACAAACCGGTCATTAAACGGTAAAAACCCCCCTTTATAATAATAATATTACTTATATATATATTTGTATTTTTATAAAAGTAAACTAATATAGCGTTGAGCTTTGTTTAAAAAAAAAAAGATTCCCCGTGGAACGAACCGGACTTACTAAAAACTACACTACTGTACGATTAGGTACACTGCCTATAAGTGTTGTAGCAAGGTTTAAGTATATCCATTCTATAAATAAATAAATATCTTGTGTAAAATTGTATCGTAAATAATAATTTTTCCTAGTAAAATATAAACTATTTCGTATACCTTAGCTTTGACATCAACTACATATGTAAAAACAAGACTACTAACTTAAGGATTTCGAAACGAGACATATATGTAACGATTATCGTTGTAACGACATTTAAATGTATATATATCATATTAAGATATATTAATATATCATAATATCATGATAATATAATAATTTAACATCTCATTAGATATAATAAACAATGGGTTAACAACGTTAAATAAGATCGTTAACTTAAAGGTTTCAAAACAACACTTACATGTAACGACTAACGATGACTTAACGACTCAGTTAAAATGTATATACATGTAGTGTATTTAGATGTATTAATATACTTTTGGAAGACTTCAAGACATATATCAAAACACTAATACTTAACAAAAATGGGTACTATTACATTCCCATTCTTTTTTCATCAAGAATTCTAGTCGTATTCATATCCGTATTATACACAGCTTCTAGACGTACTTACTGTGGGTATATACCAATAGGAACTAGCATGTGATTCCACTTTTGATTATGTCATGTATGACTAATCAATTTTAACTTCTACCATGAACTAGTCAACTAACTAGAACTCCTTTTAACCCCACTCATCACTCACCACTTACCACTCATCATTCACTCCATTTAACTTCCAATTCTCTTTCTAATTCTCTCTCAACACACACACACACACACACACACACACACACACACTTATGAATGAATTTTTCCAGTATTTAATCATCATCTTCATCAAAAATTACTTCAAGAATCAAGCTATAATCATCTTAGGAAGAACACTTCAAGAACACTTCGAAAATCCTTTCAAGTTTACTAGTTTACATCCAAGCTTTCTAATCCATTCCAAGTAATCATCTAAGATCAAGAAACCTTTGTTATTTATAGTAGGTTATCTTTCTTATTCAAGGTAATAATCATATTCAAACCTTGATTCAATTTCTATAACTATAAACTATCTTAATTCGAGTAAAAATCTTACTTGAACTTGTTTTTGTGTCATGATCCTACTTCAAGAACTTTCAAGCCATTCAAGATCCTTTGAAGCTAGATCATTTCTTGTCACTTCTAGTAGGTTTACCTACTAAACTTGAGGTAGTAATGATGTTCATAACATCATTCGATTCATATATATAAAACTACCTTATTCGAAGGTTTAAACTTGTAATCACTAGAACATAGTTTAGTTAATTCTAAACTTGTTCGCAAACAAAAGTTAATCCTTCTAACTTGACTTTAAAAATCAACTAAAAACATGTTCTATATCTATATGATATTCTAACTTAATGATTTAAAACCTGAAAACACGAAAAACACCGTAAAACCGGATATACGCTGTCGTAGTAACACCGCGGGCTGTTTTGGGTTAGTTAATTAAAAACTATGATAAACCTTGATTTAAAAGTTGTTCTTCTGAGAAAATGATTTTTCTTATGAACATGAAACTATATCCAAAAATCATGGTTAAACTCAAAGTGGAAGTATGTTTTTCAAAATGGTCATCAAGACGTCGTTCTTTCGACTGAAATGACTACCTCTTACAAAAATGACTTGTAACTTATATTTCCGTCTATAAACCTATACTTTTTTTGTATAGATTCATAAAATAGAGTTCAATATGAAACCATAGCAATTTGATTCACTCAAAACGGATTTAAAACGAAGAAGTTATGGGTAAAACAAGATTGGATATTTTTTGATTGTTGTAGCTACGAGAAATATTGTAACAATTCTATACAAATCATAACTTAACAAACTTATATTGTATTATTTATGTATTCTAATATATATTATGTAATCTTGGGATACCATAGACACGTATACAATGTTTTGACATATCATATCGACCCATCTATATAATATATTTTGGAACAACCATAGACACTCTATATGCAGTAATGTTGGAGTTAGCTATACAGGGTTGAGGTTGATTCCAAAATAATATATATAGTTTGAGTTGTGATCTAGCCTGAGGCTTGTATACACTGGGTCGTGGATTGATCTAAGATAATTTATATTTATTTTTGTACATCTAACTATGGACAACTAGTTGTAGGTTATTAACGAGGACAGCTAACTTAATAAGTTTAAAACATTAAAATGTATTAAAAAATGTTGTAAATATATTTTGAACATACTTTGATATATATGTATATATTTGTATAGGTTCGTGAATCGACCGGTGGCCAAGTCTTACTTCCCGACGAACTAAAAATCTGTGAAAGTGAGTTATAGTCCCACTTTTAAAATCTAATATTTTGGGATGAGAATACATGCAGTTTTATAAATGTTTTACGAAATAGACACAAGTAAATGAAACTACATTATATGGGTAAATGATCGAAGCTGAATATGCCCCTTTTGCTTGGTAGCCTAAGAATTAGTAAACCGATCTACTAATTGACGCGAATCCTAAAGATAGATCTATTGGGCCTAACGAACCCCATCCAAAGTACAGGATGCTTTAGTACTTCGAATTCGTTTTTATCATGTCCGAAGGATTTCCCGGAATGATAGGGGATATTCTTATATGCATCTTGTTAATGTCGGTTTCCAGGTGTTCACCATATGAATGATTTTTATCTCTATGTATGGGATGTATATTGAAATATGAAATCTTGTGGTCTATTATTACGATTTGATAAATATATAGGTTAAACCTATAACTCACCAACATTTTTGTTGACGTTTTAAGCATGTTTATTCTCAGATGACTATTAAGAGCTTCCGCTGTTGCATACTAAAATAAGGACAAGATTTGGAGTCCATGCTTGTATGATATTGTGTAAAAACTGCATTCAAGAAACTTATTTTTGATGTAATATATTCTTATTGTAAACCATTATGTAATGGTCGTGTGTAAACAGTATATTTTAGATTATCATTATTTGATAATCTACGTAATGCTTTTTAAACCTTTATAGATAAAATAAAGGTTATGGTTGTTTTAAAAATGAATGCAGTCTTTGAAAAACGTCTCATATAGAGGTCAAAACCTCGCGACGAAATCAATTAATATGGAACGTTTATAATCAATATGAACGGGACATTTCAGAATATACAAAGAATAATCATTAACACTTTGAACAAAACCATACTCAAGTAAAGCAGAGGTAAGTTTAGCATTCCACATTCTTGGTGCTTGTTTAAGTCCATATAAAGATTTAGTTAGTTTACATACTTTAGACTTATTATTATCACCAAAACCTTTTGGAAATTCCATATAAACATCCTCACACAGATCACCATATAAGAAAGCATTATTAATATCAAGTTGAAACAAATCCCAATCATATTGAATAGCAAGATTTAACAAACATCTAATAGTAACCATTTTAACCACATGAGAGAAGGTCTCATCATAATCAAGACCTTCTCTTTAACTAAAACCTTTAGCAACAAGTCTAGCCTTGTACCTTTCAATTTCACCACTAGATTTATACTTAATCTTATAAATCCATTTGCAGCCAATAGCTTTTCTTCTTACTGGAAGATCAGAAACAACCCAAGTATTGTTTCTGTGTAAAGCTTCAATTTCATTATTCATAGCCTCAATCCACTTTGGATCTTTACAGGCTTCCTCATAAGATTGAGGTTCAACAGATTTATCAAGAGATGAACTGAAACATTTAACACTATCAATCATGTCTGAGTAATTACAGTAATTACTCATTGGATATCTAACTTTAAAATTAAGATCATAATCATTTAATTTAGTAGGAATATTTCTAACCCTAATTGACCTTCTTAAGTTCATCTGGTTGTCACCATCTGTGTTACTTTGATCATTGTTATTTTCAGAATCAGAAGAAGTATTAGTGCCCTCAGGGTTAGTATCAGATTCATTTGAATCAGTGGTATCAATAATCTCAGTCTCCTCCTCTGGAGTATCAATGAGATTTTGATCACTGCCACTGTCTTCTTCAGTAATAACTCCCCCTTCATCATTGGGACTTTGAGAAGTGTTTGGTTTTGATGACTCAGACTCAAAAAAGTTTATATGATCATTATCATTAGAAATAGCAATAGCTTTTGACTTAAGTTTAAAAGGAAAAACTGTTTCATAAAATTTGACATCTCTAGAAAATATGATAGAATTTGACTCAAGACTTGGTAATTTATAACCTTTTTTGACATTTGAATAACCCAATAAAACACACTTTTCAGACTTACTACTAAACTTATCATTATTATTAAGTATACTAGCAAAACACAGACATCCAAACACTCTCATATGGGAGAGACTGGGTTTAAACCCATAAATCATTTCAAAAGGAGATCTTCCAAGTAACACAGATGAGGGAAGCCTGTTAATAATATAGGTTGCAGTTAGCACACAATCAGACCAATAGCACAAATGTAAATTACTTTAAAATAACAAAGATCTAGCCACATTTAGTAAATGTCTATGCTTTCTCTCAACAATAACATTTTGTTGAGGAGTGTAAGCACAACTAGTCTGATGAACAATACCATTTTTAACAGAGAAATCTTCTATTTTTTTGTTAACAAATTCAGTTCCATTATCACTTTTAAACATTTTCATATTTACATTGAATTGATTTTTTATTATTTTAACAAAACTTAGAAGATTATTAAAATATCACTTTTAGTTTTTAACAAATAAACCCAAACAGCTCTGGAAAAATCATCAACAATAGTCAAGAAAAACATAAAACCAGAATAACTATTTACCCTGTAAGGCCCCCATACATCTAGATGAACTAATTCACCAATCTTTGCAGATGTATGATCACTCAATGGAAATGGATCCCTTGTTTGTTTAGCCTTATGACAAACATCACAAACATCACTGTCAGAATTAGGGTTGATCCCAATACTATTCTTAAGGAGTTTAAGAACTTGAGTAGCAGGATGTCCTAATCTGCAGTGCCACAGAGAAGTAGAAGCATAACACATATCCTTCTTATTAGAATCAATACCTTTATCACAATCAAAAATATACAAGCCCCCTACTTCATTACCAATCCCTACAACTGTAGTGACCCGAACTTTTCCATGTTTATATATATATTAAATGAAATTGTTATTTACATGATTAAGTGTTTCCAACATGTTAAGCAATCAAACTTGTTAAGACTTGATTAATTGAAATAGGTTTCATATAGACAATTGACCACCCAAGTTGACCGGTGATTCACGAACGTTAAAACTTGTAAAAACTATACGATGACATATATATGGTTATATATATAGTTAACATGATTTTATTATAAGTATGTATCTCATTAGGTATTTTAACAATGAGTTATATACATAAAAATGAGACTATTAATTTAAGAAACTCGAAAACGATATATATAACGATTATCGTTATAACAACGTCTTACTAGGTACATATGAATCATATTAAGATATTGCTACACTTGGTTAATTATGTTAAATGATAAGTAAATATATTATTAAGTGTATTAACAATGAAATACATATGTAAAAATAAGACTACTAACTTAATGATTTCGAAACGAGACATATATGTAACGATTATCGTTGTAACGACATTTAACTGTATATATATCATACTAAGATATATTATATATCATAATATTATGATAATATAACAATTTAACATCTCATTTGTTATAATAAACAATGGGTTAACAACATTCAACAAGATCGTTAACCTAAAGATTTCAAAACAACATTTACATGTAACGACTAATGATGACTTAACGACTCAGTTAAAATGTATATACATGTAGTGTTTTAATATGTATTCATACACTTTTGAAAGACTTCAAGACACTTATCAAAATACTTCTACTTAACAAAAATGCTTACAATTACATCCTCGTTCAGTTTCATCAATAATTCTACTCGTATGCACCCGTATTCGTACTCGTACAATACACAGCTTTTAGATGTATGTACTATTGATATATACACTCCAATGATCAGCTCTTAACAGCCTATATGAGTCACCTAACACATGTGGGAACCATCATTTGGCAACTAGCATGAAATATCTCATAAAATTACAAAAATATGAGTAATCATTCATGACTTATTTACATGAAAACAAAATTACATATCCTTTATATCTAATCCATACACCAACGACCAAAAACACCTACAAACACTTTCATTCTTCAATTTTCTTCATCTAATTGATCTCTCTCAATTTCTATCTTCAAGTTCTAAGTGTTCTTCATAAATTCCAAAAGTTCTAGTTTCATAAAATCAAGAATACTTCCAAGATTGCAAGTTTACTTCCAAGTTTTCTAAATCCATTCCAAGTAATCATCCAAGATCAAGAAACCTTTGTTACTTACAGTAGGTTATCTTTCTAATAGAAGGTAATAATCATATTCAAACTTTAATTCAATTTCTATAACTATAACAATCTTATTTCGAGTGGAAATCTTACTTGAAATTGTTTTCGTGTCATGATTCTGCTTCAAGAACTTTCAAGCCATCCAAGGATCCTTTGAAGCTAGATCTATTTTTCTCATTTCTAGTAGGTTTATCCAAGGAACTTGAATTAGTAATGATGTTCATAACATCATTCGATTCATACATATAAAGCTATCTTATTCGAAGGTTTAAACTTGTAATCACTAGAACATAGTTTAGTTAATTCTAAACTTGTTCGCAAATAAAAGTTAATCCTTCTAACTTGACTTTTAAAATCAACTAAACACGAAAAACACCGTAAAACCAGATTTACGCCGTCGTAGTAACACCGCGGGCTGTTTTGGGTTAGTTAATTAAAAACTATGATAAACTTTGATTTAAAAGTTGTTATTCTGGGAAAATGATTTTTATTATGAACATGAAACTATATCCAAAAATTATGGTTAATCTCAAAGTGGAATTATGTTTTCTAAAATGGTCATCTAGACGTCGTTCTTTTGACTGAAATGACTACCTTTACAAAAATGACTTGTAACTTATTTTTCTGACTATAAACCTATACTTTTTCTATTTATATTCATAAAATAGAGTTCAATATGAAACCATAGCAATTTGATTCACTCAAAACGGATTTAAAGTGAAGAAGTTATGGGTAAAACAAGATTGGATAATTTTTCTCATTTTAGCTACGTGAAAATTGGTAACAAATCTATTCCAACCATAACTTAATCAACTTGTATTGTATATTATGTAATCTTGAGATACCATAGACACTTATACAATGTTTCAACCTATCATGTCGGCACATCTATATATATTTCAGAACAACCATAGACACTCTATATGTGAATGTTGGAGTTAGCTATACAGGGTTGAGGTTGATTCCAAAATATATATAGTTTGAGTTGTGATCAATACTGAGATACGTATACACTGGGTCGTGGATTGATTCAAGATAATATTTATCGATTTATTTCTGTACATCTAACTGTGGACAACTAGTTGTAGGTTACTAACGAGGACAGCTGACTTAATAAACTTAAAACATCAAAATATATTAAAAGTGTTATAAATATATTTTGAACATACTTTGATATATATGTATATATTGTTATAGGTTCGTGAATCAACCAGTGGCCAAGTCTTACTTCCCAACGAAGTAAAAATCTGTGAAAGTGAGTTATAGTCCCACTTTTAAAATCTAATATTTTTTGAGATGAGAATACATGCAGGTTTTATAAATGATTTACAAAATAGACACAAGTACGTGAAACTACATTTTATGGTTGAATTATCAAAATCGAATATGCTCCTTTTTATTAAGTCTGGTAATCTAAGAATTAGGGAACAGACACCCTAATTGACGCGAATCCTAAAGATAGATCTATTGGGCCTAACAAACCCCATCCAAAGTACCGGATGCTTTAGTACTTCGAAATTTATATCATATCCGAAGGGTGTCCCGGAATGATGGGGATATTCTTATATATGCATCTTGTTAATGTCGGTTACCAGGTGTTCACCATATGAATGATTTTTATCTCTATGTATGGGATGTATATTGAAATATGAAATCTTGTTGTCTATTATTATGATTTGATAATATATAGGTTAAACCTATAACTCACCAACATTTTTGTTGACGTTTTAAGCATGTTTATTCTCAGGTGATTATTAAGAGCTTCCGCTGTCGCATACTTAAATAAGGACGAGATTTGGAGTCCATGCTTGTATGATATTGTGTAAAAACTGCATTCAAGAAACTTATTTCGTTGTAACATATTTGTATTGTAAACAATTATGTAATGGTCGTGTGTAAACATGATATTTTAGATTATCATTATTTGATAATCTACGTAAAGCTTTTTAAACCTTTATTGATGAAATAAAGGTTATGGTTTGTTTTAAAATGAATGCAGTCTTTGAAAAACGTCTCATATAGAGGTCAAAACCTCGCAACGAAATCAATTAATATGGAACGTTTTTAATCAATAAGAACGGGACATTTCAGTTGGTATCCGAGCGTTGGTCTTAGAGAACCAGAAATTTGCATTAGTGTGTCTTATCGAGTTTGTTAGGATGCATTAGTGAGTCTGGACTTCGACCGTGTTTTCTTTAAAAATGATTGCTTAACATTTTTGTTGGAAACTATATATTATTAACATGTATATATTATGTGATATATTAATCTCTTAACATGTTTGATATTGTGTGATAGATGTCTACCTCTAGCATAAGTCCCATTGACTCACATAATAATAACGAAGAGTCGAATATATATTGGACTGATTCACAAGTTCCCGAAGAAGAACCGGAAGAAGAATCAGAACCGGAAGAAGAATCAGAACCGGAAGAGGAGGAACCGGAGGAGGAAATAGAACCGGTGGGGGAAATAATAAAACGGTTAAGTAAAAGAAAATCCTCAACCAACTGACCAAGGTTAATTATGGTCAATGGTGTTTTCGTCAAGGAAGCAAAATATTGGGAGGATTACCAATTCTCCGATGAATCGGATTCCGACGAGAATTCCGATGATGTTATAGAAATTACCCCAACTGAATTTAAAAAGGCAAAAGAAAATAATAAGGGAAAGGGCATAAAAATAGAGAAATCTAATTCCAACCCCGATGAACTTTATATGTATCGTCAACCCCCGAAGCCCTTAAGTTGTAACAATGACCCGGGAACCTCTAGACCACCAGGTTTTTCTAAACCGTTGTGGAAAACGACAACTCGTATTAGGGGAACATCATATATCCCTAGAAACTTGGCAAAACGAACCAAAACCGAAGAAGAAGAAACGAGCGAGTCGGAATAAGATAGTTGTATTCGTGTGGTGTAATATATGTAATATAGTGTGCTTATGCTTTATGATATATGTAAAAATTGCTTGTATTAATAAGTATTTTTTTTTTATGAATCTAACTCTTGTCTATTTTACAGTATAAAAACACAAAATGGATAGATAACCCAATATTTTAAGAGACCTACCCGAAGACATGATTGATGAAATCTTGTCTAGAGTCGGTCAGAATTCTTCTGCACAACTATTTACGGCGAAATCAGTTTGTAAGACATTCGAAGAACGTTCCAAGAATGTCTTGGTTTATAAGAGACTTTCATTTGAAAGATGGGGGATATCACATTGGGAAACCCATAAGTTACGATGTGTTTACTTTGACGCATATATTGCGGGGAACCCAAATGCTATTTTACGCAACGGGTTAAGAAATTATTTTGACTCAATGTATCCGAATATAGGACTTGATGATTTAGAAAAAGCGGCTAACATGCAACATAAAGAAGCATGCTATGCTTACGGGTTAGTAATGTTCGCTTCTCACCAAAGTGAGAAAAAGAACATCGGGCTACAACTATTAAACAAAACGTTCCCACAAGTGACGGAGTCGGTAATTGGGGTAAGAAATGAGGTTTTTAGGTTATTACGAGACTGTTGGTCATTACGTAACCCTCGTCCCTTTGATGACGTTACAACACGCTGTCTTATCAACGGCCATAACGGTTATGTTCCACAAGACCAAGGATGGGAAGTATTCCTAGTAAAACCAGAATGCATGACTTGTTTCTGGACGTATGAATTACGTGCCTTTATTGCCTTTGCTGAACGACTTGTGTACTAGCTAGAATTATCTTCACAACTATCTTGTATCAAAGTTATTGTGTGCTATATTTCATGCTTTATGTAAAATAAGCGGTATTGTAAGTTTGTAAAATATTGTATAAAAGTTTGAACGCGAAATATTATTATAATCAGTTTTTCATATAGAATTGTAGTAGTTGAATTGTATATTAGCTACTAAGTATGAACTTAACGGGTAGGTACTACCCGAATTTAAACTTATAAAACGCTAATATGAAGAAAAAGCTTTTATAAATGAGTTCATATTATGCTACGAAATACTATTAACTACTCTTAATATTCTGTATGATTAACTTGTTCCATTTGACTATTTTGAAGGAAATGGCACCGACTACTCGACACACCGTAAATATGAATGAAGAGGAATTCAGTACTTTTCTAGCTTCAAACATAGCCGCAGTACAGGCTGCGCTACATACCAACAATAACCTTGGATCTAGCAGTACAGGAAATCGTGTAGGATGCACCTACAAAGAATTCACTACCTGCAAACCTTTGGAATTTGATGGAACCGAAGGACCGATCAGATTGAAACGGTGGACCGAGAAGGTCGAATCGGTGTTTTCCATAAGTAAGTATACTGAAGAGGACAAAGTGAAGTACGCTACACATACCTTCACAGGTTCTGCGTTAACATGGTGGAATACCTATCTAGAGCAAGTGGGACAAGATGATGCGTACGCACTACCGTGGTCAGCATTCAAGCACTTGATGAACGAGAAGTACCGTCCCAGAATCGAGGTCAATAAGCTCAAGACAGAACTTAGAGGGTTACGAACCCAAGGATTTGATATTACCACGTACGAAAGACGATTCACAGAATTGTGCCTATTGTGTCCGGGAGCGTTCGAAGATGAGGAAGAGAAGATCGACGCGTTTGTGAAAGGATTACCGGAAAGAATCCAAGAAGATATAAGTTCACACGAGCCCGCCTCCATACAACAGGCATGTAGAATGGCTCACAAACTAGTGAACCAGATTGAGGAAAGAATTAAAGAACAGACGGCTGAAGAGGCCAATGTGAAACAAGTCAAAAGAAAGTGGGAGGAAAACGGTGATAAGAATCACCAATACAACAACAACAGCAATTACAATAATAATCGCAACAATTATCCCAACAATCGCAACATTAATCGCAACTACAACAAACGGCCCAACAACAACAACAACAACAACAACAACAACAGCAACTACAACAATCATCCCAACAACAATAACAACCACAACAACAACAACAATCAGAAGCAGCTATGCCAAAGGTGTGAAAAGTATCACTCGGGGTTCTGCACCAAATTTTGCAACAAGTGTAAAAGAAATGGTCATAGCACGGCGAAGTGTGAGGTCTACGGACCAGGGGTTAACAGAACGAAAGGAACAAATGGTGTCGGAACGAGTAATGGCGGAGCAAGTAGTGTCGGAGCAAGTTATGCCAGTGTAGTTTGTTATAAATGTGGAAAACCGGGCCACATTATTAGAAATTGCCCGAACCAGGAGAACACGAATGGACAAGGCCGCGGAAGAGTTTTCAATATTAATGCGGCAGATACACAGGAAGACCCGGAGCTTGTTACGGGTACGTTTCTTATTGACAATAAATCTGCTTACATTTTATTTGATTCGGGTGCGGATAGAAGCTATATGAGTAGAGATTTTTGTGCTAAATTAAATTGTCCATTGACGCCGTTAGATAGTAAATTTTTACTCGAATTAGCAAACGGTAAATTAATTTCAGCAGATAATATATGCCGGAATCGAGAAATTAAACTGGGTAGCGAAATATTTAAGATTGATTTGATACCAGTAGAGTTAGGGAGTTTTGATGTAATAGTTGGCATGGACTGGCTGAAGAAGGTGAAAGCAGAGATCGTATGTTATAAAAATGCAATTCGCATTGTACGAGAAGAAGGAGAACCCTTAATGGTGTACGGAGAAAAGGGCAACATGAAGCTACATCTTATTAGTAATTTGAAGGCACAAAAACTAATAAGAAAAGGTTGCTATGCTGTTCTAGCACACGTCGAGAAAGTACAAACTGAAGAAAAGAGCATCAATGATGTTCCCGTCGCAAAAGAATTTCCCGATGTATTTCCGAAAGAATTACCGGGACTACCTCCACATCGATCTGTTGAATTTCAAATAGATCTTGTACCAGGAGCTGCACCAATAGCTCGTGCTCCTTATAGACTCGCACCCAGCGAGATGAAAGAAATGCAAAGCCAACTGCAAGAACTATTAGAACGTGGTTTCATTCGACCAAGCACATCACCATGGGGAGCTCCTATTTTGTTTGTCAAGAAGAAGGATAGTACATTTAGGTTGTGTATTGACTACAGAGAGTTGAACAAACTTACCATCAAAAACCTTTATCCACTGCCGAGAATTGACGACTTATTTGATCAACTACAAGGCTCGTCGGTTTATTCGAAGATCGATTTACGTTCTGGATATCATCAAATGCGAGTAAAGGAGGATGATATTCCAAAAACTGCTTTTAGGACGCTTTATGGTCATTACGAGTTTATGGTTATGCCGTTTGGATTGACTAACGCACCAGCTGTGTTCATGGACCTTATGAACCGAGTGTGTGGGCCATATCTTGACAAGTTTGTCATTGTTTTCATCGATGACATACTTATTTACTCAAAGAATGATCAAGAGCACAAAGAACATTTGAGAAAAGTGCTAGAAGTATTGAGGAAAGAAAAACTGTACGCTAAGTTTTCAAAGTGTGCATTTTGGTTGGAAGAAGTTCAATTCCTCGGTCACATAGTGAACAAAGAAGGTATCCAGGTGGACCCGGCAAAGATCGAAACCGTTGAAAAGTGGGAAACCCCAAAAACTCCGAAGCATATACGTCAATTTTTAGGAATGACTGGTTACTATAGAAGATTCATCCAAGATTTCTCCAAAATAGCAAAACCCTTGACTGCATTAACGCATAAAGGGAAGAAATTTGAATGGAAGGCTGAACAAGAGAAGGCGTTTCAATTATTGAAGAAAAAGCTAACTACGGCACCTATATTGTCATTGCCTGAAGGGAATGATGATTTTGTGATTTATTGTGACGCATCAAAGCAAGGTCTCGGTTGTGTATTAATGCAACGGACGAAGGTGATTGCTTATGCGTCTAGACAATTGAAGATTCACGAGCAAAATTATACGATGCATGATTTGGAATTAGGCGCGGTTGTTTTTGCATTAAAGGCTTGGAGACACTACTTATATGGGGTCAAAAGTATTATATATACATACCACAAAAGTCTTCAACACATATTTAATCAGAAACAACTGAATATGAGGCAGCGTAGGTGGATTGAATTGTTGAATGATTACGACTTTGAGATTCGTTACCACCCGGGGAAGGCAAATGTGGTAGCCGACGCCTTGAGCAGAAAGGACAGAGAACCCATTCGAGTAAAATCTATGAATATAATGATTCACACTAACCTTACTACTCAAATAAAGGAGGCGCAACAAGGAGTTTTAAAAGAGGGAAATTTAAAGGATGAAATACCCAAAGGATCGGAGAAGCATCTTAATATTCGGGAAGACGGAACCCGGTATGGGGCTGAAAGAATTTGGGTACCAAAATTTGGAGATATGAGAGAAATGGCACTTAGAGAAGCTCATAAAACCAGATACTCAATACATCCTGGAACGGGGAAGATGTACAAGGATCTTAAGAAACATTTTTGGTGGCCAGGTATGAAAGCCGATATTGCTAAATATGTAGGAGAATGTTTGACGTGTTCTAAGGTCAAAGCTGAACATCAGAAACCATCAGGTCTACTACAACAACCTGAAATCCCAGAATGGAAATGGGAAAACATTACCATGGATTTCATTACTAAATTGCCAAGGACTGCAAGTGGTTATGATACTATTTGGGTAATATTTGATCGTCTCACCAAGTCAGCACACTTCCTTCCAATAAGAGAAGATGACAAGATGGAGAAGTTAGCACGACTGTATTTGAAGGAAGTCGTCTCCAGACATGGAATACCAATCTCTATTATCTCTGATAGGGATGGCAAATTTATTTCAAGATTCTGGCAGACATTACAGCAAGCATTGGGAACTCGTCTAGACATGAGTACTGCCTATCATCCACAAACTGATGGGCAGAGCGAAAGGATGATACAAACGCTTGAAGACATGCTACGAGCTTGTGTTATTGATTTCGAAAACAGTTGGGATCGACATCTACCGTTAGCAGAATTTTCCTACAACAATAGCTACCATTCAAGCATTGAGATGGCGTTGTTTGAAGCACTTTATGGTAGAAAGTGCAGGTCTCTGATTTGTTGGAGTGAAGTGGGGGATAGACAGATTACGGGTCCGGAGATAATACAAGAAACTACCAAAAAAATCATCCAAATTCAACAAAGATTGAAAACCGCCCAGAGTCGACAAAAGAGCTACGCGGACAGTAAAAGAAAAGATATAGAGTTTGAAATTGGATAAATGGTCATGCTTAAGGTTTCACCTTGGAAAGGCGTTGTTCGATTTGGTAAACGGGGGAAACTAAATCCAAGGTACATTGGACCATTCAAGATTATAGATCGTGTCAGACCAGTAGCTTACCAACTGGAGCTACCTCAACAACTCGCGGCTGTACATAACACTTTCCACGTCTCAAATTTGAAGAAATGTTTTGCTAAAAAAGATCTCACTATTCCGTTGGACGAAATCCAAATCAATGAAAAACTTCAATTCATTGAAGAACCCGTCGAAATAATGGATCGTGAGGTTAAGAGACTTAAAAAAAACAAGATACCGATTGTTAAGGTTCGATGGAATGCTCGTAGAGGACCCGAGTTCACCTGGGAGCGTGAAGATCAGATGAAGAAGAAATACCCGCATTTATTTCCAGAAGATATATCAACACCTCCAACTGCTTAAAATTTCGGGACGAAATTTATTTAACGGGTAGGTACTGTAGTGACCCGAACTTTTCCATGTTTATATATATATTAAATGAAATTGTTATTTACATGATTAAGTGTTTCCAACATGTTAAGCAATCAAACTTGTTAAGACTTGATTAATTGAAATAGGTTTCATATAGACAATTGACCACCCAAGTTGACCGGTGACTCACGAACGTTAAAACTTGTAAAAACTATACGATGACATATATGTGGTTATATATATAGTTAACATAATTTTATTATAAGTATGTATCTCATTAGGTATTTTAACAATGAGTTATATACATAAAAATGAGACTATTAATTTAAGAAACTCGAAAACGATATATATAACGATTATCGTTATAACAACGTCTTACTAGGTACATATGAATCATATTAAGATATTGATACACTTGGTTAATTATGTTAAATGATAAGTAAATATATTATTAAGTGTATTAACAATGAAATACATATGTAAAAATAAGACTACTAACTTAATGATTTCGAAACGAGACATATATGTAACGATTATCGTTGTAACGACATTTAACTGTATATATATCATACTAAGATATATTATATATCATAATATCATGATAATATAAAAATTTAACATCTCATTTGTTATAATAAACAATGGGTTAACAACATTCAACAAGATCGTTAACCTAAAGGTTTCAAAACAACATTTACATGTAACGACTAACGATGACTTAACGACTCAGTTAAAATGTATATACATGTAGCGTTTTAATATGTATTCATACACTTTTGAAAGAATTCAAGACACTTATCAAAATACTTCTACTTAACAAAAATGCTTACAATTACATCCTCGTTCAGTTTCATCAACAATTCTACTCGTATGCACCCGTATTCGTACTCGTACAATACACAGCTTTTAGATGTATGTACTATTAATATATACACTCCAATGATCAGCTCTTAGCAGCCCATGTGAGTCACCTAACACATGTGGGAACCATCATTTGGCAACTAGCATGAAATATCTCATAAAATTACAAAAATATGAATAATCATTCATGACTTATTTACATGAAAACAAAATTACATATCCTTTATATCTAATCCATACACCAACGACCAAAAACACCTACATACACTTTCATTCTTCAATTTTCTTCATCTAATTGATCTCTCTCAAGTTCTATCTTCAAGTTCTAAGTGTTCTTCATAAATTCCAAAAGTTCTAGTTTCATAAAATCAAGAATACTTCCAAGATTGCAAGTTTACTTCCAAGTTTTCTAAATCCATTCCAAGTAATCATCCAAGATCAAGAAACCTTTGTTACTTATAGTAGGTTATCTTGCTAATACAAGGTAATAATCATATTCAAACTTTAATTCAATTTCTATAACTATAACAATCTTATTTCGAGTGGAAATCTTACTTGAAATTGTTTTCGTGTCATGATTCTGCTTCAAGAACTTTCAAGCCATCCAAGGATCCTTTGAAGCTAGATCTATTTTTCTCATTTCCAGTAGGTTTATCCAAGGAACTTGAGGTAGTAATGATATTCATAACATCATTCGATTCATATATATAAAACTATCTTATTCGAAGGTTTAAACTTGTAATCACTAGAACATAGTTTAGTTAATTCTAAACTTGTTCGCAAATAAAAGTTAATCCTTCTAACTTGACTTTTAAAATCAACTAAACACATGTTCTATATCTATATGATATGCTAACTTAATGATTTAAAACCTGGAAACACGAAAAATACCTGTAAAACCGGATTTACGCCGTCGTAGTAACACCGCAGGCTGTTTTGGGTTAGTTAATTAAAAACTATGATAAACTTTGATTTAAAAGTTATTATTCTGGGAAAATGATTTTTATTATGAACATGAAACTATATCCAAAAATTATGGTTAAACTCAAAGTGGAAGTATGTTTTCTAAAATGGTCATCTAGACGTCGTTCTTTCGACTGAAATGACTACCTTTACAAAAACGACTTTTAACTTATTTTTCTGACTATAAACCTATACTTTTTCTATTTAGATTCATAAAATAGAGTTCAATATGAAAGCATAGCAATTTGATTCACTCAAAACGGATTTAAAATGAAGAAGTTATGGGTAAAACAAGATTGGATAATTTTTCTCATTTTAGCTACGTGAAAATTGGTAATAAATCTATTCCAACCATAACTTAATCAACTTGTATTGTATATTATGTAATCTTGAGATACCATAGACACGTATACAATGTTTCGACCTATCATGTCGACACATCTATATATATTTCGGAACAACCATAGACACTCTATATGTGAATGTTGGAGTTAGCTATACAGGGTTGAGGTTGATTCCAAAATATATATAGTTTGAGTTGTGATCAATACTGAGATACGTATACACTGGGTCGTAGATTGATTCAAGATAATATTTATCGATTTATTTCTGTACATCTAACTATGGACAACTAGTTGTAGGTTACTAACGAGGACAGCTGACTTAATAAACTTAAAACATCAAAATATATTAAAAGTGTTGTAAATATATTTTGAACATACTTTGATATATATGTATATATTGTTATAGGTTCATGAATCAACCAGTGGCCAAGTCTTACTTCCCGACGAAGTAAAAATCTGTGAAAGTGAGTTATAGTCTCACTTTTAAAATCTAATATTTTTTGGGATGAGAATACATGCAGGTTTTATAAATGATTTACAAAATAGACATAAGTACGTGAAACTACATTCTATGGTTGAATTATCGAAATCGAATATGCTCCTTTTTATTAAGTCTGGTAATCTAAGAATTAGGGAACAGACACCCTAATTGACGAGAATCCTAAAGATAGATCTATTGGGCCTAACAAACCCCATCCAAAGTACCGGATGCTTTAGTACTTCGAAATTTATATCATATCCGAAGGGTGTCCCGGAATGATGGGGATATTCTTATATATGCATCTTGTTAATGTCGGTTACCAGGTGTTCACCATATGAATGATTTTTATCTCTATGTATGGGATGTATATTGAAATATGAAATCTTGTGGTCTATTATTATGATTTGATAATATATAGGTTAAACCTATAACTCACCAACATTTTTGTTGACGTTTTAAGCATGTTTATTCTCGGGTGATTATTAAGAGCTTCCGCTGTCGCATACTTAAATAAGGACGAGATTTGGAGTCCATGCTTGTATGATATTGTGTAAAAACTGCATTCAAGAAACTTATTTCGTTGTAACATATTTGTATTGTAAACAATTATGTAATGGTCGTGTGTAAACAGGATATTTTAGATTATCATTATTTGATAATCTACGTAAAGCTTTTTAAACCTTTATTGATGAAATAAAGGTTATGGTTTGTTTTAAAATGAATGCAGTCTTTGAAAAACGTCTCATATAGAGGTCAAAACCTCGTAACGAAATCAATTAATATGGAACGTTTTTAATCAATAAGAACGGGACATTTCAACAACCTTCCTTAGATTCAAATCCTGAATAAAATAGTTATTACTAGTGAAACCAATGAACATAGGATAATCTTTTGAAAGCTTATTAACAGACAGCATGTTAACACAGTATTCAGGAATCACAAGAACATCTTTTAGCACACAATTATTAGTTAAGTGAAGGTTACCAATTTTTGTAATTTTTGCAAGAGTACCATTTGGATGACCTACAGTCATATTTAATTTTGACACATCAAAAACATTGACTAAACCTTCACATGAACATGTCATATGTCTAGTTGCTCCAGAATCAATAATCCATTTGTTATTAAATTCATTATTACTAGAACCATTTTGTTTAAAAAATGTATCAAACTTTGAGTTAAACACAATATTAAAATTTAAAAAAGTACCTGCCATATTGGCATGTACATTTCCTTGTGTAGATTGATCATGCAATAAACTCATAAGCTGTGAAATTTGCTCAGGAGAGAAAGGATGAGAACGGTTATCACTAATATTCACATCAGGCACAGAATTATTACTAACAGCAGACTTAGTATCATTCCTTTTAACCCAACCAGGAGGATAAACAAAAATTTCATAACATCTTTCAATAGTATGACCTAATCTTTTACATTTAGTACACTTAAGATTAAGATTAGGTCCATTACCAATTCTCCTTTTGTTATCAAAAGTCATGGATACTAAGAAAGCAGAATTTTAATTTTTAACAGATACAGAACTACTAGCTTGAGAAGAGGTTCTATGAGATTCTTCTCTTGTAACAATAGCAAAAGCAGTTTTAACACTAGGAAGAGGATCAATTAACAAAATATTACTTCTCACAGAAGAATAAGACTCATCTAAACCTATTAAGAACTGCATTAGCTTAATTAAATCATTATGGGTCTTAAATTCTTTATTAGCTTCACAAACACATGTAGGTAGTTTAACAAGAGCATCAAACTGTTTCCATAAAGCATTTAACTTATGATAGTAATCAGATACAGTAGAGTTATCCTGTGTTAATGAATTAAGTTTTTGATGCAGATTAAAAGTAACAGAACCATCTATCTTATCATAAGTTTCTTTAAGTTCTTCCCATACAGTTTGAGCAGATTGAGCAAATACTTGACCACAATACAATTCATCAGATATAAAATTTAAAATCCATGAAAGAACCATAGAATTGCATCTATCCCATTGTAACATAAGCACATTATCAGTTTTACTCTTCCTACAAGAACCATCAACAAAACCAAACTTATTTTTGGTATGTAGGGCTAGAGTCATAGCCCTACTCCAAACATTATAGTTCTCTGTCCCCTTAAGCTTTAAGGAGATAAGAGCAGTAGTACTAGTATCACTAGCATGCAGATAAAGAGGATCACCAAAATCAAGATCACTCACTTGAGTGATCTTGTGTGTATCACCAGAACCAGAATCCTTTGTCATATTAACAAATAATCAAGAAACACAGAAAAAACAACAATATAGCAAATAAGCACACAACAAATAATAAGAAAAAAAACCACAACCACAGCAACAATTGCTGGCCAGACATCTGTAAGGAAGAAACAACGTACAAATCTCCAGTAGCAATTGGTTACTAACCAAACACCCTGTAAGGATTAAGAACACACAAAATATATAACATAAACAGGTTAGAATCAACCAATTGCTTGATCAGGTATTCATACGTTTCAAGAACGTAGATCAAGAGTTGGGCACTGAGATTCAGTCAAAATAGGGTAAAAATAAAAAACTAGAAGATAAGAACAAGAAAACTCCCCTATCAAGAAGAAATCCTGAAAAGAAGAAGAATAACAGCAGCGGAAGACAAGAATCTACTTAGATCGCCCAGAAAGAAGAAAACCCTAATTTGACAAATTAGGATTTGAAGAAATATCACCGGAAAAATCAACAATAGTTGAGAAGATACACCGGATAGAAAGGATAATCAGAACGGCAGCAAGAGAACTTCAATTTAACCAACAGAACCCCAAATAATAAAAACCCTAGAATCAGATCTTCAACCCAAATCTAAATCTTCAACCCACAATCGTCTCAGATTTGAACGTAGAAGCTCTGATACCATGTACGAAACTATGAACACATACAGAAATCACACCAAACCTTGAAAATCATATGATTAAAACCAAAATTACAGAAGAAGATTCAATATCAAAAATACAGAAAAGAATAGCTCTAAGATCTAGCAGACTAAATAACAATCTCTCATAAGAACACTAAGTATCAAGATGATATTTCTCAAATCAGCCGATTGTATGAACTAGGGTTTGGTGATTAAACGAGAGAAAACAGATGATGAACAAAAGAGCTGTATTGTGAATGAGGAAAAGAATCAAGATACGATGTATAAATATATCCACATATTGCACTTTGGTCCTTGCTGCATATAGACTTCACAAATGATCCCTCAAGTCTTCAATATTACCATTCAGCAACATAACTCTTTAAATCATCAAAAAATAAAAAACCTACAAAAAATAAAACAAATATAAGAACAACAATACAAATATAAAAAACAAAATATTTCAAAATAAGGTTGAATATATATGTATAAATTTAGTAGTATAGTCGTTTGAGGTGCAATCTCTGCATCCTCCTATCATGTATTTGTATTCGTGTTTGTTGGGCAATTTTGGCCCATCATTGTGTTATTAATAAAATTACCTTGCTTTAAAAAAAAAAAAAAAATTTACAGCTATTATGCCATCAAATTGTGAAGGATCTCAGCAACAAATATGTGTAACAAGTATATATCAGAGATTGAAATATCAATATTAATCAGCTCACATCGTAAAGTCCAATAGCCTAGGCGTAACCATTTCACTTACCGGTCCATTCGGTTTGATGGCTTAACCAATTCAACAATGAGTTACCAGCTGATTAGTTCTATTTCGACTTAGGCAGAGATTGGACGCGAAAAATAACACATATATGGTGGAGTGTTTGTGAAGGTAGACTAGCTGCACATGGGTCCTAAAGTTGCATGATCACCAAATCGTTATTGTCCATTGTAAATTTATTAACATGGCCCCAAATTGTTCATGTAAATTACTCCATACTTTTATTGACTTGGACCCCAAGTAGGGACGCCACTTATAGGAACTTTAAAAAAAAATAGCACCTAGAAATTGTGTCAAATAACTATTAGAACCCAATCATTCTCAAACATAATGAAATCTCATCACGAAAAAGTGTCTTAATCCACTACCAAATGTTTAAAACTTACTTTGATAACACTTCAACATAAATAGGATAACATGGGGCCCATTAGAGTTTATATATATGTAGATTCACATAATACATGATGGGCAATGTTGTTGTAGTTGCAATTTGCGCTTTATTTATGAGGCTTCGAACTGAATATTCCCAAAAAAGATTCACATATAGTATACACAATATTACTTTTCTTCGAATTATCCCTTGGAACATGCGGAGTTGAAAGACAATGCATTACAGCATTAGTGTTTTTCTTCGAGAACTTTGAGATTCAGTTTTCCCTCATTCCCCTGTAGTGTTCCTACGGAACATCACGGGTTTGAAAACAATCATGAATTAATTCTATTAGACGGCGTACATGTACATCATAGTAAAAACTCAAACTCTTAAATAATCATAAGACCATACGTTACCTTGAAGCTTTTTTTAACTGTGAAGTCAAAAATCACACTTTCTAAAATAGTGATAAGATTTTTACTGTGAAGTGTCAATGTTAAATTTTGAAGTTGTGTTATGATAAATGTCAAATTTAAGCGTTAAATATGAATCTGCAATTCTTGAATGATACAGTGAAATAAAATTAAAAATTAGACTTAAAATAAATAAATTAATAATAATATGAATATGTAGTTGTTGAATATTGATTGGTAAGAACCAATCTCACCCAACCGTCACGTTCGTAGTTAATGACCAATTTTTTTAACGCTTAACGCTGCGCAATCTGATTCGGTGGGCGTTAAATAGCCACGTCAATTTGACGCCGATTTTAATGCCCGTAAGTCATGGTCTAGAAGGAAAAACCTTTTCTATCCTGTAAGCCATTAGGCCCTGGACAAAACATGATAATATCTACTGTAGCAAAGTGGGCTAGGCCCAAAATATAAGCCCAACAATAGAATAAAACCCTACCCGTAAGTAGATGATCACCCACTTCGAGTAGCACCTACAACCACCATCAACAATCGACAACCAAAAATGACAGGCGCCGCTGTTGAAGAAATCGAAACTCAGCATCAGAAGCTGGAGGTGATACTTCACTCTTTCAATTATTATTATTTAATTTATAATTTATATTTATATTTTACATATTACATATTACATCATATATATAATACGGAGTATAAATAATATAAACAGCATGACGACCAACCAACCATTGAGGACGTTAAGGACGAAGATGCCGATTCCGATGAGGAAGACGCCGATTCCGATGAGGAAGACGCCATCCAAGGTTTTATTCTCCATACATCCAACTAATTTACACATTTTTTTTATTTGTTATTTTTTATTTTCACTCGTATTTGTGATTGATTAGAATTTTTTTTTTATTTTTATTTTTTTATCTTTTTTATATTTATATTTATATTATATTTCAATATATAGGTTGGCTTGTTTCAGTTGCATAAAATCTGATACGCGGTTTAAATAATCTCAAATACTGTAATGAGTACTATTTTTATTATTTGCCCTATCACAAATGTAATAAATAGATTAAACTGCTTTAATAAGCAATCTAAAACGCTATTTGTAACTATCGAAAAAAATTATAGGTGTGAGTGACAGCTCTAAGCAGAGCCGAAGTGAGAAGAAGAGCCGAAAGGCGATGTTGAAGCTCGGTATGCAGGCGGTTATTGGCGTTAGTCGAGTCACCATTAAGAAAACGAAAAACGTAAGCTACTTTTTTCGACACGCTGTAATGATTCAGTTCGCGTAAATTGTATTTGAATATAACATTTTATAATGATGATGCAGATGATGTTTTCCATATCAAAACCTGATGTCTTCAAGAGCCCGAATTCGGAAACTTATGTGATATTTGGGGAAGCAAAGATTGATGATCTGAGCTCACAGTTGCAAAATCAAGCTGCTCAACAATTTAGAATGCCCGATTTGAGTTCTGTTATGGCTAATGATGCTTCTGCTGTTACTGCTTTGGAAGATGAAGATGAGGAAGTTGATGAGACTGGCGTTCAGCCTAAAGACATCGAGTTGGTTATGACACAAGCTGGTGTGTCGAGGCCAAAAGCAGTCAAGGCTCTCAAGACTCACGGTGGGGATATCGTCAGTGCTATCATGTACCTCACTAATTAGCTTGTTTCCGTTTTAAAGATGAGTTTTGAAGCTTAATGAGAGGGTTATCAAGTATTTAATTATGTTTTCGTATAAACTATGATTAAAGTGTTGTTTTTATTAATAGTTTTGGATCATTACTTTTGTTATTGAGCAGTTTTGGTGCTATTTTGTGCTGTTTTTTTATTTAATGCTTCTATTATTTTGGTTGCAGAATGTTGTGATGGTTCAAGTGTTAGGCCCCGTTTGTTTTTTAAGATCTTTTTATATAAAGATCTATCTATTATAATTGAAGATTTGCAGACTAAACATGGAAGATATTACTTTATCTTACATAGATTATAAGCTGACTCATGATACGTAACAAAAGTTTCTGTATGGTTGTCCAAAGTGTAAAGGTTAAACATAGCCACTTTTATACAATCTTTAATTCGACTTATGATATACAGATTTATACACAGAACACTGTTGGTGCTAATCGATTCATTGTGTCCTACATCGGAAAGTGAAACAAACAAATGTGCATATATAAGTTTATGGGAACCTCCCTCTATCACCAATTGGTTTTAGAGAAATGTGGAACTCATGAGCTTATATGTTGTACATTGTGGTGGACCTTAAACGATCCAACAATTGGTATCAAGAGCTTAGGTTCGATTGAAGTGGGAGTGTAGGTTCATGTTCTAGGAGATCAAAAGGGTAGCAGAGAAACAAGTCTGATTAAGGCCTAAATCAGTGGGCTTGTTAACCCAGATTTTTTGATCCAAGAACATAGGAACGTAAGCAACCAGAAAAGGTTTTGATCGAAGTCTATAAACAGCAGGAGAAAGGTAGCAAAAGGTGGTTGCAGGTGATACTTTCAGCATCGTTTTACTCGATTATCAAACCTTGGTAGTGCAGAAAATTTGAAGGATGGTGAACACGAAGGATTAAGTTTTGGTCACCATCAAAAGATTGATTCAAAAGGAGAAGATACACCGTTGTAGACATAGTGGCTATAGAGATTCAAACCGAGATGGATATGGGCGTGACCGGGGATGAGGTCGGGTGTCCGGGAAGAGCCGAGATGGTGGTGAGTCCGGGGATGTAGTGACCCGAACTTTTCCATGTTTATATATATTAAATGAAATTGTTATCTACATGATTAAATGTTTCCAACATGTTAAGCAATCAAACTTGTTAAGACTTGATTAAATGAAATAAGTTTCATATAGACAATTGATCACCCAAGTTGACCGGCGATTCACGAACGTTACAAAATTGTAAAAACTACATGTTGTGGTATATATATTGTAACAACCCGAGTTTTTCCGTTAAAACTTTCGTTAAATACTTGACGATCGTTAGTTAAATCATACAATTTTCATACGCCAAATTTTTTTCTTTAAAGTTAACAGTGGCTACGTGAAACTTTTTCGTATTTAAAGTAATTAAATGCGTACTTGATCCTTAGTGGATTACTTGAATTAATATGTTATATTAATTAGTGAATTTAATTCGGTTGACAAATTAAACTAGAAACGACACGATTAAAGTTAATCGCCTAGAAAACTTTTTAAGTTAACGGAACTCAGAAAAAACGATAGAATAATTATTGTTAATAATTATTGAACTTACGAAAGAAATTTAATTTATTATTTACGTAATGAATTAAACACGGTGATTTTGTTTCAACGACTAGTTAATGTTCCGGAGATTCGGTACGGTTAACGGCACTCGAAACGAACCACGCGCGAACGAGCTTTTTCACAAAACGAGCCCGAGACCCGAGCCCGAGGCCACATGGAGATGACCTCATACCTCATCATCCTTGGCCCCATGAGTAGCCCATGCATGTTGACTATTAGTTTTAGGCCCATGCATGTTGACTATTAGTTTTAAGCTCATGTTTGTTGACTTTTAGTTTTAAGCACTAAATGACTAACTAAATAATTGTCTAGACAATTATTACACTATCATTCTATCATACATCCACAAGAGTGCAGCTCATTCCTCCTCCCTCTCTTCTTCTTCACTTCAAACACACACACACAAATCAACCATCAAACTTGCTTGTTTGCTCTTACTCGTTGATCAATCTTGCTCCGATCGTCGTTCTCTACGCGCTAGTATACACAAATTGTGTTTTGAGGTATAATTACACTGATCCCAATTCAATTAAATCTAATTTTATTCAATTACACAGTGTAGTCAAGTCTAGTGCTCAATTGATTGTGTTATTACTCGTTGTTAGTCGTTAATTTGATCAATTGATATTGTTTACATGAAAAACGAATTGTATTTCAAGGATCTGATGAGAGTTGACTTTTGATCTGATCATTTAACATGTTTAGATGTTTAGCTTTTGAAAAACTATTAACTTTAGGCTTTGATTTCACTTGATTTCGTTACCGTATGCTTAAGATATGCTAAATCGAAGTTTTGACTAGTTTATAATTGAAATCCGAATTCTCTGAGATATGTGTTTATTGAATTAGCTAATGAAAAGTGTACTACTGTAATTCTTGTGAAAAATCATGCATGTTAGACTTAAGAATTGCATCAAAAGCTTTTGTAATGCTCCCGATATGTTTAAACGAAGATTCACGCGTTAAAGTGTACCGAAACTGTTTTAATGCTAGAAATAATTACCTAGAGTGGACTAGAAATTGATTAAGGCTTTGATCTTCTGGATTATGTTATTTCATATGTTCCTTGACATATTTCATTTGCATGTTAACATCTGAAAACGTTAATTGCCATGAGTTATAAGTTTGATAAGTTGACATGTCTAGTTACTGTCCAAAACAGATAGATCAGTAAAGATCGGTTAGTCGGTACAAATTGGCCTAACAAAAATTGATTGATTTTTGATATGTGTTAGTTTAACTTGTCCTTGAACCATGGCCACTGGTCTTGTATCAATTGCATGTCCCTAGATCCGGTTAGAGCCAAAACGAAATCAGTGCGCTGTCAGAAACTGACTTGGCAAACCATATATATATCCCTTCTGATTCCTGACTTTTAATTATCGTATGAGACCCTGTCCAGACTTTTTGGAATCGATTTTGAGTATAATTATGATCTGGAGTTTGCCATGTTTGCATGAATTTTGTACTATGAGATAATATGCTAAGTTTGCTACATGTACATGAACTTTGTGCACAACGATAAACTGAAATTGTGAAATTGACCATGTATGACCTAAAATGTGTTGTTTGACTTAGGTTTGACATGTTGACCAATATTTGACATGAACCTACTGATGTTGACCTTAGTTGACTACTTTGACCAAGTTTGACTTTTAGTTTGACTTTGGTTGACTTTGTTTGACTTGCATGATCTAGTTGACTATATGTTGACTTTTACTTTGAAAAGCGTCGAGTCGAGCAATAAGACAACTTACACTATGAAACCACATTTGCTTAAGACATATATGTTGACCAACCTGAATACGTATACTTAGGTTGCATTACTCGGCACTAAACCATACAAGTTATTTGTCCACTTTTCAATCCGAGCTTTATTCAAGGTGAGTCTACAGTCCCGCTTTTTACATGTTTTCAGGGATGAGAATACACGCTGTTGTTACTTACATTTTTACAAATGCTTTTTGTATTGACACGAGTACTATATATGCATATTGAATTTGTAGACAAAGCCTCTAGCTTGAATACTTTAAATACCGTCGGTGTAGGCACAATTTAGATGGACGGATCCGTTAGGTTGACAACCTCACCCGCTATAAAAACTGTGGTGCATTTATTTTGAACATAATACATTCGTACAAGTGCATAACATTTTTATGAGGTAAATTCGGGTATAGTGGATTCTATACTCGGGTCATTGCTAGTATTCAGGTGCTCATAGATTATGCAAACGTTTCGCAACTTGGAGTTGTACTTGTAAAATCTCGTGGTCAAGGAAACTTAAACTATTTTCTGATAACTGTTTTTCAGATACTATACAACGTTATTTAAAACTGTGGTTTACGAACAAATGAGATAAAACTTGACATGGTATTGTCTACGAATATTTAAAACTTGACATGGTATTGTCTACATAGTGTCAACAAACTTTTGAAATGGGACACGGAGTTGTCTACAAACTTTTAACATTGAACCTTGGTGGTCTTCTACTAATAACCGTTTTCGAAATGTATTTCTTAAACATACTGTATTGTTTACCTAAAACCTGTATATTCACTCAACATTGTTGTTGATCCGTTTTGCGTGTTTTATTCTCAGGTATTAATTGCTTCCGTTGTAGAATATTGCTGTTACGTAGAAGTCAAGCCAAGCACTGGGACCAGAGTTAACATTCCGTTAAAGGGATTTTTGACGGGATGTTACATATATAGACATATATATATGGTTGACATAAGATTATGATGAGTAAGTATCTCACTAAGTATATTAACAATGTGTGATATACATAAGAAATGAGATTACTAAGTTAAGAAACTCGAAATGATATATATAACGATTATCGTTATGATAACGTCTACTAAACACATATGTATCATATTAAGATATTGATACACTATATTTAACATGATAAAATGATATTTAAATATATCATTAAGTGTGTTAAAAATGAACTACATACGTAAAAACAAGACTACTAACTCAAGAATTACGAAACGAGACTTATATGTAACGATTATCGTTGTAACGACATTTAAATGTATATATATCATATTAAGATATATTAATATATCATAATATCATGATAATATAATAATTTAACATCTCATTAGATATAATAAACATTGGGTTACAACATTTAACAAGATCATTAACTTAAAGGTTTCAAATCAACATTTACATGTAACGACTAACGATGACTTAGCGACTCAGTTAAAATGTATATACATGTAGTGTTTTAATATGTATTCATACACTTTTGAAAGACTTCAAGACACATATCAAAGTACTTCTACTTAACAAAAATGCTTACAATTACATCCTCGTTCAGTTTCATCAACAATTCTACTCGTATGCACCCGTATTCGTACTCGTACAATACACAACTTTTAGATGTATGTACTATTGGTATATACACTCCAATTGTAGTGACCCAAACTTTTCCATGTTTATATATATTATTTGAGATTGATATTTACATGATTAATTGTTTCCAACATGTTAAGCAATCAAACTTGTTAAGACTTGATTAATTGAAACATGTTTCATATAGACAATTGACCACCCAAGTTGACCGGTGATTCACGAATGTTAAAACTTGTAAAAACTATACGATGACATATATATGGTTATATATATAGTTAACATGTTTTTATTATAAGTATGTATCTCATTAGGTATTTTAACAATGAGTTATATACATAAAAATGAGACTGTTAATTTAAGAAACTCGAAAACGATATATATAACGATTATCGTTATAACAACGTCTTACTAGGCACATATGAATCATATTAAGATATTGATACACTTGGTTAATTATGTTAAATGATAATTAAATATATTATTAAGTGTATTAACAATGAAATACATATGTAAAAATAAGACTACTAACTTAATGATTTCGAAACGAGACATATATGTAACGATTATCGTTGTAACGACATTTAACTGTATATACATCATACTAAGATATATTATATATCATAATATCATGATAATATAACAATTTAACATCTCATTTGTTATAATAAACAATGGGATAACAACATTCAACAAGATCGTTAACCTAAAGGTTTCAAAAACATTTACATGTAACGACTAACGATGACTTAACGACTCAGTTAAAATGTATATACATGTAGTGTTTTAATATGTATTCATACACTTTTGAAAGACTTCAAGACACTTATCAAAATACTTCTACTTAACAAAAATGCTTACAATTACATCCTCGTTCAGTTTCATCAACAATTCTACTCGTATGCACCCGTATTCGTACTCGTACAATACACAGCTTTTAGATGTATGTACTATTGGTATATACACTCCAATGATCAGATCTTAGCAGCCCATGTGAGTCACCTAACACATGTGGGAACCATCATTTGGCAACTAGCATGAAATATCTCATAAAATTACAAAAATATGAGTAATCATTCATGACTTATTTACATGAAAACAAAATTACATATCCTTTATATCTAATCCATACACCAACGACCAAAAACACCTACAAACACTTTCATTCTTCAATTTTCTTCATCTAATTGATCTCTCTCAAGTTCTATCTTCAAGTTCTAAGTGTTCTTCATATATTTTACAAGTTCTAGTTACATAAAATCAAGAATACTTTCAAGTTTGCTAGCTCACTTCCAATCTTGTAAGGTGATCATCCAACCTCAATAAATCTTTGTTTCTTACAGTAGGTTATCATTCTAATACAAGGTAATAATCATATTCAAACTTTGGTTCAATTTCTATAACTATAACAATGTTATTTCAAGTGATGATCTTAGTTGAACTTGTTTTCGTGTCATGATTCTGCTTCAAGAACTTCGAGCCATCCAAGGATCCGTTGAAGCTAGATCCATTTTTCTCTTTTCCAGTAGGTTTATCCAAGGAACTTAAGGTAGTAATGATGTTCATAACATCATTCGATTCATACATATAAAGCTATCTTATTCGAAGGTTTAAACTTGTAATCACTAGAACATAGTTTAATTAATTCTAAACTTGTTCGCAAACAAAAGTTAATCCTTCTAACTTGAATTTTAAAATCAACTAAACACATGTTCTATATCTATATGATATGCTAACTTAATGATTTAAAACCTGGAAACACGAAAAACACCGTAAAACCGGATTTACGCCGTCGTAGTAACACCGCGGGCTGTTTTGGGTTAGTTAATTAAAAACTATGATAAACTTTGATTTAAAAGTTGTTATTCTGAGAAAATGATTTTTATTATGAACATGAAACTATATCCAAAAATTATGGTTAAACTCAAAGTGGAAGTATGTTTTCTAAAATGGTCATCTAGACGTCGTTCTTTCGACTGAAATGACTACCTTTACAAAAACGACTTGTAACTTATTTTTCCGACTATAAACCTATACTTTTTCTATTTAGATTCATAAAATAGAGTTCAATATGAAACCATAGCAATTTGATTCACTCAAAATGGATTTAAAATGAAGAAGTTATGGGTAAAACAAGATTGGATAATTTTTCTCATTTTAGCTACGTGAAAATTGGTAACAAATCTATTCCAACCATAACTTAATCAACTTGTATTGTATATTATGTAATCTTGAGATACCATAGACACGTATACAATGTTTCGACCTATTATGTCGACACATCTATATATATTTCGGAACAACCATAGACACTCTATATGTGAATGTTGGAGTTAGCTATACAGGGTTGAGGTTGATTCCAAAATATATATAGTTTGAGTTGTGATCAATACCGAGATACGTATACACTGGGTCGTGGATTGATTCAAGATAATATTTATCAATTTATTTCTGTACATCTAACTGTGGACAACTAGTTGTAGGTTACTAACGAGGACAGCTGACTTAATAAACTTAAAATATCAAAATATATTAAAAGTGTTGTAAATATATTTTGAACATACTTTGATATATATGTATATATTGTTATAGGTTCGTGAATCAACCAGTGGCCAAGTCTTACTTCCCGACGAAGTAAAAATCTGTGAAAGTGAGTTATAGTCTCACTTTTAAAATCTAATATTTTTGGGATGAGAATACATGCAGGTTTTATAAATGATTTACAAAATAGACACAAGTACGTGAAACTACATTCTATGGTTGAATTATCAAAATCGAATATGCCCCTTTTTATTAAGTCTGGTAATCTAAGAATTAGGGAACAGACACCCTAATTGACGCGAATCCTAAAGATAGATCTATTGGGCCTAACAAACCCCATCCAAAGTACCAGATGCTTTAGTACTTCGAAATTTATATCATATCCGAAGGGTGTCCCGGAATGATGGGGATATTCTTATATATGCATCTTGTTAATGTCGGTTACCAGGTGTTCACCATATGAATTATTTTTATCTCTATGTATGGGGATGTGTATTGAAATATGAAATCTTGTGGTCTATTGTTACGATTTGATATATATAGGTTAAACCTATAACTCACCAACATTTTTGTTGACGTTTAAAGCATGTTTATTCTCAGGTGAATACTAAGAGCTTCCGCTGTCACATACTTAAATAAGGACGAGATTTGAAGTCCATGCTTGTATGATATTGTGTAAAAACTGCATTCAAGAAACTTATTTTGTTGTAACATATTTGTATTGTAAACCATTATGTAATGGTCGTGTGTAAACAGGATATTTTAGATTATCATTATTTGATAATCTACGTAAAGCTTTTTAAACCTTTATTGATGAAATAAAGGTTATGGTTTGTTTTAAAACGAATGCAGTCTTTGAAAAACGTCTCATATAGAGGTCAAAACCTCGTAACGAAATCAATTAATATGGAACGTTTTTAATCAATAAGAACGGGACATTTCAGTTGGTATCCGAGCGTTGGTCTTAGAGAACCAGAATTTTGCATTAGTGTGTCTTATCGAGTTTGTTAGGATGCATTAGTGAGTCTGGACTTCGACCGTGTTTACTTGAAAAATGATTGCTTAACAAATTTTGTTGGAAACTATATATTTTTAACATGTGAATATTATGTGTTATATTAATCTCTTAACGCGTTTGATATTATGTGATAGATGTCTACCTCTAGAACAAGTCCCATTGACTCACCTAATAATAATGAAGAGTCAAATGTAAATTGGAATGATTCGTGGACTGATTCACAAGTTCCCGAAGAGGAACCGGAAGAAGAGTCGGAACCGGAAGAAGAATCGGAACCGGAAGAAGAATCGGAACCGGATGAAGAAGTAGAACCGGTGGGGGAAATAATAAAACGGTTAAGTAAAAGAAAATCCTCAACCAACCGACCAAGGTTAATTATGGTCAATGGTGTTTCCGCCAAGGAAGCAAAATATTGGGAGGATTACCAATTCTCAGATGAATCGGATTCCGACGAGAATTCCGATGATGTTATAGAAATTACCCCAACTGAATTTAAAAAGGCAAAAGAAAATAATAAGGGAAAGGGCATAAAAATAGAGAAATCTAATTCCAACCCCGATGAACTTTATATGTATCGTCAACCCCCGAAGTCCTTAAGTTGTAACAATGACCCGGGAACCTCTAAACCACCAGGTTTTTCTAAACCGTTGTGGAAAACGACAGTTAGTATTAGGGGAACATCATATATCCCTAGAAACTTGGCAAAACGAACCAAAACCGAAGAAGAAGAAATGAGCGAGTCGGAATAAGATAGTTGTATTCGTGTGGTGTAATATATGTAATAGAGTGTGCTTATGCTTTATGATATATGTAAAAATTGTTTGTATTAATAAGTATTTTTTTATGAATCTAACTCTTGTCTATTTTACAGTTTAAAAACACAAAATGGATAGACAACCCAATATTTTAAGAGACCTACCCGGAGACATGATTGATGAAATCTTGTCTAGAGTCGGCCAGAATTCCTCGGCACAACTATTTAAGGCGAGATCAGTTTGTAAGACATTCGAAGAACGTTCCAAGAATGTCTTGGTTTATAAGAGACTTTCGTTTGAAAGATGGGGGATATCACATTGGGAAACCCATAAGTTACGATGTGTTTACTTTGACGCATATATTGCGGGGAACCCAAATGCTATTTTACGCAACGGGTTAAGAAATTATTTTGACTCAATATATCCGAATATTGGACTTCGTGATTTAGAAAAAGCGGCTAACATGCAACATAAAGAAGCATGTTATGCTTACGGATTAGTAATGTTCGCTTCTCACCAAAGTGAGAACAAGAACATCGGGCTACAACTATTAAACAAAACGTTTTCACAAGTGACGGAGTCGGTAATTGGGGTAAGAAATGAGGTTTTTAGATTGTTACAGGACTGTTGGACATTACGTAACCCTCGTCCCTTTGACGACGTTACAACACGCTGTCTTATCAACGGCCATAACAGTTATGTTCCACAAGACCAAGGATGGGAAGTAGTCCTAGTAAAACCAGAATGCATGACTTGTTTCTGGACGTATGAATTACGTGTCTTTATTGCCTTTGCTGAACGACTTGTGTACTAGCTAGAATTATCTTCACAACTATCTTGTATCAAAGTTATTGTGTGCTATATTTCATGCTTTATGTAAAATAAGCGGTATTGTAAGTTTGTAAAATATTGTATAAAAGTTTGAACGCGAAATATTATTATAATCAGTTTTTCATATAGAATTGTAGTAGTTGAATTGTATATTAGCTACTAAGTATGAACTTAACGGGTAGGTACTACCCGAATTTAAACTTATAAAATGCTAATATGAAGAAAAAGCTTTTATAAATGAGTTCATATTATGCTACGAAATACTATTAACTACTCTTAATATTCTGTATGATTACCTTGTTCCATTTGACTATTTTGAAGGAAATGGCACCAACTACTCGACACACCGTGAATATGAATGAAGAGGAATTCCGTACTTTTCTAGCTTCAAACATAGCCGCAGTACAGGCTGCGTTACATACCAACAATAACCTTGGATCTAGCAGTACAGGAAATCATGTAGAATGCACCTACAAAGAATTCACTGCCTGCAAACCTTTGGAATTTGATGGAACCGAAGGACCGATCGGATTAAAACGGTGGACCGAGAAGGTCGAATCGGTGTTTGCCATAAGTAAGTGTACTGAAGAGGACAAAGTGAAGTACGCTACGCATACCTTCACAGGTTCTGCGTTAACATGGTGGAATACCTATCTAGAGCAAGTGGGACAAGACGATGCGTACGCACTACCGTGGTCAACATTCAAGCACTTGATGAACGAGAAGTACCGTCCCAGAACCGAGGTCAATAAGCTCAAGACAGAACTTAGAGGGTTACGAACCCAAGGATTTGATATTACCACGTACGAAAGACGATTCACAGAATTGTGCCTATTGTGTCCGGGAGCATTCGAAGATGAGGAAGAGAATATCGACGCATTTGTGAAAGGATTACCGGAAAGAATCCAAGAAGATATAAGTTCACATGAGCCCGCCTCTATACAACAGGCATGTAGAATGGCTCACAAACTAGTGAACCAGATTGAAGAAAGAATTAAAGAACAGACTGCTGAAGAGGCCAATGTGAAGCAAGTCAAAAGAAAGTGGGAGGAAAACGGTGATAAGAATCACCAATACAACAACAACAGCAATTACAACAATAATCGCAACAATTATCCCAACAATCGCAACATCAATCGCAACTACAACAAACGGCCCAACAACAACAACAACAACAACAGCAACTACAACAATCATCCCAACAACAATAATAACCGCAACAACAACAATCAGAAGCAGCTATGCCAAAGGTGTGAAAAGTATCACTCGGGGTTCTGCACCAAATTTTGCAACAAGTGTAAAAGAAATGGTCATAGCGCGGCGAAGTGTGAGGTCTACGGACCAGGGGTTAATAGAACGAAAGGAACAAATGGTGTCGGAACGAGTAATGGCGGAGCAAGTAGTGTCGGAGCAAGTTATGCCAATGTAGTTTGTTATAAATGTGGAAAACCGGGCCACATTATTAGAAATTGCCCGAACCAGGAGAACAAGAATGGACAAGGCCGCGGAAGAGTTTTCAATATTAATGCGGCAGAGGCACAGGAAGACCCGAAGCTTGTTACGGGTACGTTTCTTATTGACAATAAATCTGCTTACGTTTTATTTGATTCGGGTGCGGATAGAAGCTATATGAGTAGAGATTTTTGTGCTAAATTAAGTTGTCCATTGATGCCTTTGGATAGTAAATTTTTACTCGAATTAGCAAATGGTAAATTAATTTCGGCAGATAATATATGTCGGAATCGAGAAATTAAACTGGTTAGCGAAACATTTAAGATTGATTTGATACCAGTAGAGTTAGGGAGTTTTGATGTGATAATCGGTATGGACTGGTTGAAAGAAGTGAAAGCAGAGATCGTCTGTTACAAAAATGCAATTCGCATTATACGAGAAAAAGGAAAACCCTTAATGGTGTACGGAGAAAAGGGCAACACGAAGCTACATCTTATTAGTAATTTGAAGGCATAAAAACTAATAAGAAAAGGTTGCTATGCTGTTCTAGCATACGTTGAGAAAGTACAAACTGAAGAAAAGAGCATCAATGATGTTCCCATTGCAAAAGAATTTCCCGATGTATTTCCGAAAGAATTACCGGGATTACCCCCACATCGATCCGTTGAATTTCAAATAGATCTTGTACCAGGAGCTGCACCAATAGCTCGTGCTCCTTACAGACTCGCACCCAGCGAGATGAAAGAACTGCAAAGCCAATTACAAGAACTTTTAGAGCGTGGTTTCATTCGACCAAGCACATCACCGTGGGGAGCTCCTGTTTTGTTTGTCAAGAAGAAAGATGGTACATTTAGGTTGTGTATCGACTACCGAGAGTTGAACAAACTTACCATCAAGAACCGCTACCCACTACCGAGAATCAACGACTTATTTGATCAACTACAAGGCTCATCTGTTTATTCAAAGATTGACTTACGTTCCGGGTATCATCAAATGCGGGTGAAAGAAGATGATATTCCAAAGACTGCTTTCAGAACACGTTACGGTCATTACGAGTTTATGGTCATGCCGTTTGGTTTAACTAATGCACCAGCTGTGTTCATGGACCTTATGAACCGAGTGTGTGGACCATACCTTGACAAGTTTGTCATTGTTTTCATTGATGACATACTTATTTACTCAAAGAATGACCAAGAACACGGTGAACATTTGAGAAAGGTGTTAGAAGTATTAAGGAAGGAAGAATTGTACGCTAAGTTTTCAAAGTGTGCATTTTGGTTGGAAGAAGTTCAATTCCTCGGTCACATAGTGAACAAAGAAGGTATTAAGGTGCATCCGGCAAAGATAGAAACTGTTGAAAAGTGGGAAACCCCGAAAACTCCGAAACACATACGCCAGTTTTTAGGACTAGCTGGTTACTACAGAAGGTTCATCCAAGACTTTTCCAGAATAGCAAAACCCTTGACTGCATTAACGCATAAAGGAAAGAAATTTGAATGGAAGGATGAACAAGAGAAAGCGTTTCAGTTATTGAAGAAAAAGCTAACTACGGCATCTATATTGTCATTGCCTGAAGGGAATGATAATTTTGTGATTTATTGTGACGCATCAAAGCAAGGTCTCGGTTGTGTATTAATGCAACGAACGAAGGTGATTGCTTATGCCTCTAGACAATTGAAGATTCACGAGCAAAATTATACGACGCATGATTTGGAATTAGGCGCGGTTGTTTTTGCATTAAAGACTTGGAGGCACTACTTATATGGGGTCAAAAGTATTATATATACCGACCACAAAAGTCTTCAACACATATTTAATCAGAAACAACTGAATATGAGGCAGCGTAGGTGGATTGAATTGTTGAATGATTACGACTTTGAGATTCGTTACCACCCGGAGAAGGCAAATGTGGTAGCCGATGCCTTGAGCAGGAAGGACAGAGAACCCATTCGAGTAAAATCTATGAATATAATGATTCATAATAACCTTACTACTCAAATAAAGGAGGCACAACAAGGAGTTTTAAAAGAGGGAAATTTAAAGGATGAAATACCCAAAGGATCGGAGAAGCATCTTAATATTCGGGAAGACGGAACCCGGTATAGGGCTGAAAGGATTTGGGTACCAAAATTTGGAGATATCAGAGAAATTGATGTCAAAGCAGAGGGGTATAAAATACTATTAAATTTTAGCAGAAAACACTATTAAATACGATACAATTTTACACAAGATATTTATTTATTTATAGAATGGATATACTTAAACCTTGCTACAACACTTATAGGCAGTGTACCTAATCGTACAGTAGTGTAGTTTTTAGTAAGTCCGGTTCGTTCCACAGGGAAATCTTTAAACAAAGCTCAACGCTATATTAGTTTACTTTTATAAAAATACAAATATATATATAAGTAATATTATTATTATAAAGGGGGGTTTTTACCGTTTAATGACCGGTTTGTCGATTTTAAAACTTTTAGTCGCAGTTAAAACCTAATGTAAAATATAAAATAAATACAAGACTTTAAATTAAAGCGTAAAGTAAATAACGATAATGAAATTGCGAATAATAAAAATGCGATAAAATTAAATTGCGATAATTAAAAGTACGATAATTAAAAGTGCGATAAAATGAAATAACAATAAATAAAAGTGCGATAATTAGAAGTGCAATTAAATATAAAATAAAGGAAATAAAATATGATATAAAAGAATTATGCTTATTTAAACTTCCGTAATCATGATGTTTGACGTGTTGATTTTAGTTTTATGCCCATGGGTTAATTGTCCTTTGTCCTGGATTATTCAATAAGTCCGTCTGGTTTTCGTCCATAACAGTCCATCAGTCATAAATATAAATTGCAAGTGTCCTTGTCAAATTATTATTATACCCGAAGATAAATATTCCAACTAATTGGGGATTCGAATTGTAACAAGGTTTTAATACTTTGTTTAATGAATACACCAGGTTATCGACTGCGTGTAAACCAAGGTTTTACTACTTTGTTAACAATTACACCAATTACCCTTGAATGTAATTTCACCCCTGTTTTAATTATTCTAGTGGCTATTAATCCATTCCCGTGTCCGGTTAAATGAACGATTATTCGTACATATAAATACCCCGCCCATCGTGTCCGATCGAGTGTATATGGTAATTTATAGGGACGCCCAATTGTAAATCTTTATATTAACATTAACAAACTTTCATTTAGTTAAACAAATATAAAGCCCATTAATAACCCATAGTCTAGTTTCCACAAGTGTCGTTCTTTTGTCCAAACCCCAATTATGGTACAAAGCCCAATTACCCAATTTTAGTAATTAGCCCAACATCATGATTACTTCGTTTTAAATAAGCATAATAATAACTTAGCTACGAGACATTAATATAAAAAGGTTGAACATAACTTACAATGATTAAAAATAGCGTAGCGTTACACGGACAGAATTTCGACTTACACCCTTACAACATTCGCTAACATACCCTTATTATTAGAATTATAATTAAAATTAAAATATAAATTATAAATATAAATATATTACGTATATATTGAGAGAGAGATTAAGAAATAAGATGATTAAATTCGATCAGAATTCGGTTGGCTTTATAGCCAGAAGTGAATTTTGGGGCTCCGCGACTCGCGGCAAAATGGCCTTCAAACTCCGCGAGTCGCGGAGAGGTATTTTCAGTTTATACCCTTGGAGTTTCCTGCTGCCGACGGTTTTAAATATATATATATAATATATATATAATTAATATAATTAATTATATATTATATTATATTTATATATATAGTTAACTTGTAATTTTTAGTCCGTTGCGTCGAGCGTTAAGAGTTGACTCTGGTCCCGGTTCCGGTTTTTCGAACGTCCTCGCGTACAATTTAATATCTTGTACTTTGCGTTTTGAATCTTGTACTCTTGTGATTTTGAGACGTTTCTTATCAATAATTGGAACCTTTTTGATTGTCTTTTGTTCTTTTGAGCTTTTTGGTCGTTTGCGTCTTCAAATCGTCGAATCTGTCTTTTGTCTTCACCTTTTATTATTTAAACGAATATCACTTGTAAATAGAACAATTGCAACTAAAAGCTTGTCTTTCTTGAGGAATAATGCTATGAAATATATGTTCGTTTTTAGCATTATCAAATATTCCCACACTTGAGCGTTGCTTGTCCTCAAGCAATATCGTCTTGATATACTAGAATCACTTCTTTATTCTTCACACTTTGTACATCAGTGATTTCTATACGGCGGTATAAACAATGGTAGTAACGATATGGTTTACAGTCCCACATGACTATAAAAATTTAGATCCATTAAGGAAATTGGATCTTTATGAAAACATTTGATCTTTTGAAAATTAAATCTAGTTTTTACCCTAGATAAGTTTTCCGGAATAACCCTTCACCGGTGTTTGCAAAATATTTGTGGGTTTGGTGGGTTTCAGATTTGAAAATTTTAGCTCAAAACTTGCGGTTTTGTGTCACCCACTTGCTAACCTTGTATTTGGAAAGCAACACGTCCAGTTTACTTGTTCCGTATATTACCTTTCGGCAAACTACCGTCCGGTTGTAAAGGAAAGCGTTGAACAAGCAACTGTTTAAGGCAATGTCCCGTGACATGCTTTTGATTATGGTCTATAACGTGTCGGACGCAATTACTATCCTTGGTAGGAGCAATAGTAAAGCTCACCCTTATAATTTGTCGGTCTGGCACAAGGTCCTGTCTTTGACCATGCTATGCAACCACCGTTCTTACGGTTGACACCCGATTTAGTTCAGGTGACCTAATGAATTCCAGGTGAATTCCTAGGATTTTACGTTCAATGGTAACGAACGTATTGAAAATGGGTTTTCAGAAAACAAATCGGTTTGTATTTTTGATCAAAATATTTTCTCGTTCAAGCTCGAGTTTAGATATCATTGAATTCCATGAGTTTGAATTCTCAATCTTTAAGGTCAATCTCAAGGATTGAGTAATATCAGGCTTAAAAGCTGATTTTTAATCTTTAAGGAGATTATCCTTTTCTGGGGATCTGATTCATTAGTCTTATCCAGCTAATTTGCATGGTGCCTCCCCATTGTACGAGATAAATCCTTCTCATGGTTAGGATAAATCTGACCACTTGACGACCCTGTTTTATGCTGAGGTCCGTGGATTTCCTGCTGATTTTAGTGATGACTTTTCTAGATTTTTCGTCAACCTACAGCTGGTCTGGACGACAACTTCATGACCTAAATCAAAAAGCGCGTGTCTTTTTCGGAAGACTTTACTTCCTTTTAATGATGGAATTGATTCATCGTGTAGATCCATTTCTTCTTTTCTTTCATTGGGTAAAACAGTTTAGTTTAGTCCAAAGCAAAAGTATTTTTAGTTATTTGTTACAGATATATGTGACATATGTTTAAAATAATTTGGTAAATTTCCCCACACTTGGCTTTTATTTTCCTTTTTATCGTCCTCTATTCCATTTTAAATGAATTTTAACATTTTAGTTTGTTTCTCAATTTATGTCCTTTCCGAGGTAACAATAATTTCGGTGTTAAAACCTAGTTTTATCGTTCATAAATATGTATAAACATGATTTTGAATTCATTTAATTGAAAATTTTGAAAAATTTTACTAGAATTGGGTAGTCAGTATATAAGACTAGGGCTGTTCTTTTTTATCAGAGAGCACTAGATTCTAATACAACTACTGCTTTACTAGTATTTTTAATGGTAACCAAGTGTATAAAGTAAAAAATTTTAAAATCCGAAAGAATTTAATCCCTTCCCACACTTAAGATCTTGCAATGCCCTCATTTGCAAGAAATCAGTAACAATTTAAATTATTGAGGGTGATTAGTGTGAAAATGATTAAATTTTTACCAAAGTTTCCAAATATATTGGCGTTTGTTTGCTGAATGATAAATGGTGCACGTCATTTGTTCATTCCGTCTTGTTGTTATTTCACATATATTTTGCATCATTGTCGTCAAAATTACTTGCTTTTGCTGAACTTAATGCCAGTCTTTGAAAACGCGTTGTTTTACCCTGTTGTTTACATAAGATAAACTGCAAACATATATACATATTTTTGAAGTTTGGTTTATTACCCCACATTCAAAAATTATTAAAATCTAAGAATAAAAGTTAGATAATTATAAAAATGATTACAATATTAACAAAAATATTAAATATATCAATAATTACAAATTACAAAATAATAAAAAATAATAAGTAAACTAAGGATGATATTGGTACCAATAGGGGTTCCACGCATAACCATAAGTGCTATAGAATGCTTCGGCAGGGTCATACGTAGGATATGGTGGCTGCATCTCTATCGACCAAGGAGGGAAGACGGGTTTCGGTGTAGGAATATAGTTTCTACCTATGTGTTGGCAATGCGCTATGATCTGGTTCTGATGAACTTGCCAATCTTCAAATGCTCTCTGTCTAGCATTTTCGTATTCCTGAGAAGCTATAAACCTATGTATTTCTTGCCCCCCTCCTACATTACCTTGTTCCTGGTTTCTCTCTACCTGTGGATGTCTACCATTGTATCGTACTGCGGCGTTGTTTCGCCGCTTCAAAACTTTCGCACCATGGTACACATTTAAACCTATAGTGTCGCGGGGTTCCGGCTCTTCTACTAATAATCCCCCCCGACTTATATCCACACCGAGATATTCACCAATCAAAGTAATAAAAATACCACCTCCTATTATGCTATGTGGACGCATCCCTCGAACCATAGCTGATAAATAATAACCCACACAATATGGTATACTTACAGCGCTGTGTGGGTCTCGAATACACATATGGTAAAACAAATCTTGTTCATTTACCTTTTCTTTGTTTTTACCCCTTTGTGTAATCGAATTAGCTAAAAACCTATGTATTACTCTTAATTCGGCTCTATCTATATCCAAATAAGAGTAGTTTCCCCCTTTAAAACGGTGATGGCTTGTCATTTGACTCCACATACCGTGTGTATCAAAATTCTCATCTATTTTCCTACCGTTTAGTATCAATCCTCTACAATCGGCAGACGCTAATTCCTCAGGCGTATATATACGTAAAGCCTGAGCCATGTCCAGTAAAGACATGTGGCGCATCGAACCGCCTAACAAAAATCTAATAAAAGAACGATCGGTTAAACTAGCTACCCGATCATTCAACTCTATACTACATAACAACTCTTCACACCATACTTTATATACAGGTCTGCGTATGGTGAATAAACATATCCAGTCATTAAAAGAAGAATTACCATACCTCTGTACCAGTAATTCCCTAATTGGCCCGGCCAATTCTACAGCTTCCAAGGGTCCCCATTCTATGACCCTCGGTACCTCAACAACCTTGGAATGAAGAGTATGCAAACCCCGTTGATATTTTGGATAATCTATCCAAAGTCTGTCAAATCGCAGGTTCGGGTGCAACTGTTCCAAGTGCATATCTGAAAAGGTCATGACTGGATGAGGTACATCCTGCTTGTAGTAGTTATCTACCTCCTGTTTGTGAAGACCCGTCCTAATCCATCCGGACGAAGTCCATATCGATTATAAACGATTCACAGCAGTTGATTACATCGCGAGATACTTGACCTCTATATGATACATTTTACAAACATTGCATTCGTTTTTGAAAAGACAAACTTTCATTACATCGAAAGTTGACAGGCATGCATACCATTTCATAATATATCCAACTATAATTGACTTGATAATAATCTTGATGAACTCGACGACTCGAATGCAACGTCTTTTGAAATATGCCATGAATGACTCCAAGTAATATCTATAAAATGAGCAAATACACAGCGGAAGATTTCTTTCGTACCTGAGAATAAACATGCTTTAAAGTGTCAACCAAAAGGTTGGTGAGTTCATTAGTTTAACTTAAACAATCGTTTCCATCATTTTAATAGACCACAAGATTTCAGATTTCCATTTCTCATAAACATACGTCCCATGCATAGAGACAAAAATATCATTCATATGGATTGAACACCTGGTAACCGACATTAACAATATGCATATATAAGAATATCCCCATCATTCCGGGATCCTCCTTCGGACATGATATAAATTTCGAAGTACTAAAACATCCGGTACTTTGGATGGGGCTTGTTGGGCCCGATAGATCTATCTTTAGGATTCGCGTCAATTAGGGTGTCTGTTCCCTAATTCTTAGATTACCAGACATAATAAAAAGGGGCATATTCGACTTCGATAATCCAACCATAGAATGTAGTTTCACGTACTTGTGTCAATTTCGTAAAACAGTTATAAAAGTTGCGCATGTATTCTCAGCCCAAAAATATAAAGGGTAAAAAGGTAAATGAAACTCACGATACTGTATTTTGTAGTAAAAATACATATGACGTCATTGAACAATGCAGGGTTGGCCTCGGATTCACGAACCTATATCAATTGTGTATATATTAATACGTATAATGTAAGTTACAAAATTTCATTTATTAATATGTATTATTTATATATTATAGTTTTGTAGAATTTATTCTAACCTTTATTTTAAAACGTATACTTATATTATATTTTAAGTTATATTTTATATATATATCGATTTTATGTATATATATCTATAATGATTTACGTTTATATAAATAGTGACATTAATATATTTATATACATATATTTGTGGTTAGTATTGTATTTATGAAATTTTATTAGTTTGTTATGTGAATTATTAATACAATCCTAGTATATACCATAAGTATATATATAGTGTACAAAAGATTTATTTGTTAAAATAATAATTTAGATAATAATGATTTACTAATAATAATAATAATTTTATTAATAATGATAATACTAATAGCAAAAAAAATGAAAATGATAACTGTTAATGATACTAATAATAATAACTCTAAAATAATATTAATACTAATACCATACTTATGTTAATAATAAGGGTTCTAATATTTATAAAATGATAAATGATAATCATAATAATACTAGTAAATATTAATGATGATACTGATAAATATGATATTATTAATTGTAAATGTACTGATGATACTATTATTTATAAACCGGTACAAATTCTAATATTGATGATAATAATATATTTTTATTTCCTTCATAATAATAATATTAATGATAATCATAATCATAATCCTAATGATGATAAAATACTAAAATGATAAGTTTATTACTAATAATAATATTATTAATACCTATCATAATAATAATAGTAATGTCTATAATACTTTCAAATATGATAACAAGTATGATACTAATAATAACAATAACAATAACAATCAAAACAATTACAATAATAATAATAATAATAATACTAATAATAATTAATATATAATAACAATAATAAAATTAGAAAAGAAAACTACCTCACATGAAAAGAGTTTCAAAAAAAAAAAAGAAACTACCGTCCTCTGGACTCGATCTCGTGACCACATGCTCACACGCAAACACTCTCGACCATCCCACCAATTCTGATTCTCTGTACTAATATCGAATTTAAATTTTATATATAAACTGTTTTTCTTCTATTCCTCTTCTTCTCCACAAGTCTCATGGATTCAACAAAACATCAATAACCAAAAAAAAAAAAAAAAAATCAGGGTTCCTTTTAAAGCTTCAAAACATTACAGAAAAAAAATAATTTGGGTTCTAAAATAAAAAAAAAAAAACACTAAAGGCCTACTGCAGCGTCGGTTCTTGGAACAAAACAAAAAAAATTGATTTCGTAATAGATAACATTATAGATAATGTTTATAACACGAAATAGTTTTCTAAACATGTATAAAAACTACTGGAATCGTCAATTTAATCAGAAACATATACACGAACGCGAATTTGTCTCAAGAACAATTGTTGACTTTTTTTAAACTAAACTTTGACTTCAAAATTCAAGATCGATATAAAGATTTGAGAGTTGAGATTTTGCAGATAGATTCAAAGAAAGATTTCTAACCTTTCTGCATTTTTAGATTTTGAAACTTTATTCGAAATTGAATTAAGAGAAAAAAAAATTGGAGCGTGCAGAGAAGAAGAAAAAAAAAATATCGCTGTGCTCTTTAATCCCATTGGATTTCCTTTTTATTTGATTTGCAATTATACATAATCATTTTGTAATAATAGAGATCGGTTGATAAAAAATGGAGAAAATGTCAACACAGGTTCACGAGTTTGGAGCAGGAAAGAAACAAAAAAAATAATAATAATAGAGATAAAAGATACAGAGGTCAAGCGTATAATATAGATCCCTACTGTTTTTTTTTAATTAATAATAATAATATATAATAACAATACTATTAATATCTAATAATATTAATAAAATTAATAATAATGATAAATATAATATTAATGATAATAATAATTGTAAAAATGATAATAATAATAATAATAATAATAATAATAATAATAATAATAATAATAATAATACCATACTAATTATGATAATATTAATATTTTATCGATAATAATAATATTAGTAATAATAATCTAATTTATACATCCAATTTCATCTTTATATGATATAAAGTGATATTATGAATACAAATATTGATATTTGACGATACAAATAACATTACTACAACAACTATATTTGTATTTAAATTTAATTTATTAATATCATCTATTATTATGTAATATTTAATAATTATGTAATATGTATTGTAACATATACTGAATATTATATATTTATGCATTTTAATATAAATATATTATAATATTTATTTACATACTAATTATATTATACTTATGTATGTAATTATGAAAAATATAAATGTTTTATATATGTAAGTATTATATATATTTATTAAAATAGTACATTATTTCATCATAGATATATTATAAATTTCTACATATACATAATATAATAATTATGTATAAAATCATATATATATATAGTTATATTTATGTATATATGTATACTACCATATATATAAAATCATGTTTTAAATGTTGAGTAGATGATTAATTATGTATATTAAACAATTAACTACAAAGTATAACATTGTACATTTAATATTTTGATAACGTTGGTAAAATATGTTTGAATCATTTATATACAATATACTATATATATTCAAAATGAAAATCTTTAGTTATTAAATGTTATATTTTATAATAACAAAATTACTTAATAGTTCATTAATACTAATATAATTAGTTTTATATATAATTATTTATATTTACATTCTTAGTTACAATTAAAGGTTCGTGAATCGTCGGAAATAGTTAAAGGTCAAATGTTATCATGAAATAGTTCAAACATAATGAGACTCGGTTTAATAGACTTTGCTTATCGAGTCGAATCATATAAGATTATGTTTAAATTTGGTCGGAAATTCCCGGGTCATCACAGTACCTACCCGTTAAAGAAATTTCGTCCCGAAATTTGAGTGAGGTCGTCATAGCTAACAATAAATATGTTTTCCTGACGAATATGAGTTGATAACTTGAGTTTTATCATCATTGAGTAATATGGATAAAAATAATTCAATTATTCGAAGAGTGCGAATGAAGCTATTCACAAAAGGATGAAATGAGAAACAAAGATTTGTTTTTAACTTTTGACGTAGTCAGGTTTGAATTTAGAAAATAAGGCGCGTCTTAACTTTTGACATTGCCTTGGTTGAATTCCGGAATTTAAGGGATTTAAAGAAAATCTTGAAGATCTATAAAATCTGATTCTTCGGGATTTATGGAAATTAAGATCTCTTTAATTAAATACGGTGATCTGCCCCGATTACTACGTCTGATATTTCCAGTATAAATTAAGCTCTTCCTTTCCATTATTCTCACCATTCTTATACTTTCTTTCTTAGTTCATACATCCAAAAGATTCTGAAAATGATTAATCCAGTTCTGATCCTTGTCCTCATCCTTACTATCGCAACAATCATTCTCCTTTTCCAACTTCCACCAGAGGAATCTGCTTTCTTCTACTTCGCCCTCGGGATTATAATGTTTTTAATTCTCCCGTGTCTTTATGTTGCGATAAACATTGATATACACGGTTTGTAATTTATGTGTTGTTATCGGACTTTATATTCTCCCTTATATTTCAAAGCTCTATGCTTTTGTTTTCTCTTCCCGACTTCAAGTCAAGCGAATAATGGTCCAGAATTTATAGATATAGAGTTTCGAATGATTATAATGTTCTAAGCATGAAGGAACGTGATAGCACGATTTGATTTTCAAATTTATCAACATCACGGAAGATAGAACCATCAAGAATACATTTTCTTGATTTGTTACGGAGTTAAGTAGGATGAAAGAGTTATGTAACATGGCACATGATGACGTTATGATCTGTGAATCATCACGTTTCATTTAGAAACTCAGCATGACTTACTGTAATATAATCACGTTGATCAAGTGTCATTATATTATACTAACTCATGCATCAGTTCCCATCATTACTACAATAACATTCATATTTTAAGCTTGAAAATTTACAGAATATAGAAACTAACAGTTTCTATATGATGTAATACTGATAGCACGAAAAGATTAATGATTTCAGATAAGAATAGTTATAAAAATATCTCCAGAAATATGGAGGATATTTATAATGAAAGGTACGATAATATCTCAGAATATCTAAAGATCAGAGGATGATAGAAACTATTGTCTGCAAGGGTTTAGAGTAAGGAGCAAGTTATTCACTATAGACTTTAGCAGACATTGAATTATTTGGATTCTTTGAAGTCAAACTTATTCTTTGTGATTTATCCACGGCTTTCTTCATAGTTTCGCATAATCTGCTTTTCGGTACTATATTTTCTATTGAATGTTTCCAAGATATTGATACACAGGAAGCACGAAGAGGTATATAATTTCGGACGAGAATATTTATGAAAATATCCTCAGAAATATCAAAGATATTGATGATGATATTTTGGAATTTCTAAGTTCGACGGTTGATGGAGAAAGATTTTCCGCAAGATTTTAACATGACTTCGGAGCAAGATATTCTCTAAAGATTTCAACGGATCCAGAATTACCTGAATCCTTTGAATATAGGATTTGGTCCTTGTATTTGTCCTTGGTCTCCTTCATGGGTAACTCAATCTGTTTTTCAATACCCAATTTTCTATCGAGCGTTCCTAACACTCCTTTCTTTATCATCAAACTTTTGTCCGTTTAGACCATCTACAATTTTTCTGTTTCCTCTGCATTTAATGCTATGATATCTGAATCATCGGTTATTAATCCGAGGTGGTTTCAGGAGAATTGTGTTTTTAGATGATTAAACGCTGATGGTAATATGATGGAATATGAAAGGTTACCTGGTAACAATAAAAGAGCACGCGTATATATAAACGTTATAATAAGGTTGTTTCGTACGAAAAGTCGAAGTTGACTTGTTGGAGTTGTGACAAAATTGGCTAATTTTGAAAAGGGATTGCAAAGTTGTTTTTGTTAATAAATGCCAAAGGATCTGACGCGGCTACGTGTTGAACTTTTACTCAATTGCCGAGAGTTTCTCAGGTGCATAACTATATGCATAAATCTTTCCTTCCGTAGATGAAGTGCGGTTGATTCATCCTATCGATTGAGGTGTTTTCAAGAATCATGAAAGGTTTGAACGCAGAATGTAATCGTGAAGATACAAATGAGGTTTAAGACGAAATCAAGTGGCAAACTTGAAGAATTGTTTAGTTTCATATGTTATATTCAATATTTTAATTCATTTTAATTGTCCAATGTTATTAGTCCACAGTCGATAGTCCACAGTTGACAGTGCAATCATTCATATATAGTTTAATATATAATATTTGAATTAATTAATACGTATCGTGACCCGTGTACATGTCTCAGACTCGATCACAACTCAAAGTATATATATTATTATAGAATCAACCTCAACCCTGTATAGAGAACTCGATCATTACTGCATATAGAGTGTCTATGGTGATTCCAAATAATATATATAGATGTGTCGATATGATATGTCAAAACCTTGTATACGTGTCCCGATATTTAAAGTGCGTAAAAAAAATAACAGAAATTAAATGACGATAAATAAAGTGCGTAAAGTAAATAACAGAAATTAAATGACAATAAATAAAATTGCGAGAATATAAATTGCGATAAAATAAATTGCGATAAATAAATTGCGATAAATAAAATGTAATACGGAATTAACAGTTAGCTAGGAACAGTTAGCTAGGATTTTGTTAGCGTGGTTTCTTAATAAAATTTAATATTGTTAATTAGTCTGTTTCTAATCAATTTTTATTGTGTCCATTATTTCTTCATTATGCCACTTGTTGGATTCTGATAGGTCAAAATTCAAATATGAAATTGAATTTGAATGAAAATAGTTATTCTTTGGTGAACGGATAAGTATCCCGGTGGTTGTAAATAGGATAGTGAATAACTGTTGAATCAGATTCGAAGAATATACAGTGTAACTTATTAATGTGAAATTTAAATATTCCTCGGGTATTACCTACCCGTTAAAATATTTTTATTATTAACAGTTTGTACAAAAGAATTTTTAATTACAATCTTTATGAAAACATATATACATATATATTTTCTTCAGATGTAATCATGAATTTAATGAGTTAACATGATATTAAACTCATTTAGTTTTCAGTTGGAACTAGAATAAATAATCTCTAAAACATTAGAGATTACATAATCACCATGTCGAACGAAGATAACTGATGTAGAATGTCATGTAGAATGATGATTATACTCGAGGTATAGATTGAGATGTTGAGGCATGTGATATTGAAATTTGGGTTGTTGGTGGTACCGTTGGTGCCGGTGATTTGGATGAAGCTGGTACGTTTTGCACCATATTTTCCAAGACTACAACTTATGCGCGAAGTTCGTTAACTTCTTCTATTACACCGGGATGATTGTCGGTTCGGACGAGCGGATGAATGAGGTTTAGAATCTGAGATAGTATATGATCGTGATGAGATACTTTGGAAATGAGAGAGAAAATGGTGTCTCGAACAGGTTCGCCGGTAAACGTTTTAGGTCCATTGTCAAGAGGTGAATTTGGTTAGTGGAAATGATCGCCTTCTTCGCGTTTCCATTGATTAAGTCGACTACGAACCCATCTCCAATTCATTCAGAATAGATGATGGCTAATTGATCGATTCATTAAGGTTACTCTGCTTTCGGAGCTCGAGTGGAAATCCATATCGAAATAGCTGTCGGAATAACTATCGAAATAGCTATCGAAATCAGATGGACTCGAACTGGTTGAGGGATTCATCTCGTACGATCAGATGAAGGATTTTCGATAAGAAATAGATTATAGGATGTAGATTAGTACCCTGCAATACATAATTTACATATGCATATATAATACTAAAATCCCATAAGCTACGGAGGAATCTACGGAAGCTGTCAGGCAAAGGTAACAATAACAGATACGCTAAGATATGAATTTAACTATATACTGTCTATGCAATAAAGGCAGTAAGACGTGTCTTAGACTTTAAGGATGATAAGCAAATAATTTTTCGACACTAATTGATAAGCAAAACTTTTGACATGCAAACACGGTCGAAGTCCAGACTCATTAATGCATTCTAACGACTATCAGTTAGACTCACTAATGCAAGACCTGGTTCGCTAAGACCACCGCTCTGATACCAACTGTGAAGACCCGTCCTAATCCATCCGGACGAAGTCCATATCGATTATAAACGATTCACAACAGTTGATTACATCGCGAGATACTTGACCTCTATATGATACATTTTACAAACATTGCATTCGTTTTTGAAAAGACAAACTTTCATTACATCGAAAGTTGACAGGCATGCATACCATTTCATAATATATCCAACTATAATTGACTTGATAATAATCTTGATGAACTCGACGACTCGAATGCAACGTCTTTTGAAATATGCCATGAATGACTCCAAGTAATATCTATAAAATGAGCAAATACACAGCGGAAGATTTCTTTCGTACCTGAGAATAAACATGCTTTAAAGTGTCAACCAAAAGGTTGGTGAGTTCATTAGTTTAACTTAAACAATCGTTTCCATCATTTTAATAGACCACAAGATTTCAGATTTCCATTTCTCATAAACATACGTCCCATGCATAGAGACAAAAATATCATTCATATGGATTGAACACCTGGTAACCGACATTAACAATATGCATATATAAGAATATCCCCATCATTCCGGGATCCTCCTTCGGACATGATATAAATTTCGAAGTACTAAAACATCCGGTACTTTGGATGGGGCTTGTTGGGCCCGATAGATCTATCTTTAGGATTCGCGTCAATTAGGGTGTCTGTTCCCTAATTCTTAGATTACCAGACATAATAAAAAGGGGCATATTCGACTTCGATAATCCAACCATAGAATGTAGTTTCACGTACTTGTGTCAATTTCGTAAAACAGTTATAAAAGTTGCGCATGTATTCTCAGCCCAAAAATATAAAGGGTAAAAAGGTAAATGAAACTCACGATACTGTATTTTGTAGTAAAAATACATATGACGTCATTGAACAATGCAGGGTTGGCCTCGGATTCACGAACCTATATCAATTGTGTATATATTAATACGTATAATGTAAGTTACAAAATTTCATTTATTAATATGTATTATTTATATATTATAGTTTTGTAGAATTTATTCTAACCTTTATTTTAAAACGTATACTTATATTATATTTTAAGTTATATTTTATATATATATCGATTTTATGTATATATATCTATAATGATTTACGTTTATATAAATAGTGACATTAATATATTTATATACATATATTTGTGGTTAGTATTGTATTTATGAAATTTTATTAGTTTGTTATGTGAATTATTAATACAATCCTAGTATATACCATAAGTATATATATAGTGTACAAAAGATTTATTTGTTAAAATAATAATTTAGATAATAATGATTTACTAATAATAATAATAATTTTATTAATAATGATAATACTAATAGCAAAAAAAATGAAAATGATAACTGTTAATGATACTAATAATAATAACTCTAAAATAATATTAATACTAATACCATACTTATGTTAATAATAAGGGTTCTAATATTTATAAAATGATAAATGATAATCATAATAATACTAGTAAATATTAATGATGATACTGATAAATATGATATTATTAATTGTAAATGTACTGATGATACTATTATTTATAAACCGGTACAAATTCTAATATTGATGATAATAATATATTTTTATTTCCTTCATAATAATAATATTAATGATAATCATAATCATAATCCTAATGATGATAAAATACTAAAATGATAAGTTTATTACTAATAATAATATTATTAATACCTATCATAATAATAATAGTAATGTCTATAATACTTTCAAATATGATAACAAGTATGATACTAATAATAACAATAACAATAACAATCAAAACAATTACAATAATAATAATAATAATAATACTAATAATAATTAATATATAATAACAATAATAAAATTAGAAAAGAAAACTACCTCACATGAAAAGAGTTTCAAAAAAAAAAAAGAAACTACCGTCCTCTGGACTCGATCTCGTGACCACATGCTCACACGCAAACACTCTCGACCATCCCACCAATTCTGATTCTCTGTACTAATATCGAATTTAAATTTTATATATAAACTGTTTTTCTTCTATTCCTCTTCTTCTCCACAAGTCTCATGGATTCAACAAAACATCAATAACCAAAAAAAAAAAAAAAAATCAGGGTTCCTTTTAAAGCTTCGAAACATTACAGAAAAAAAATAATTTGGGTTCTAAAATAAAAAAAAAAAAACACTAAAGGCCTACTGCAGCGTCGGTTCTTGGAACAAAACAAAAAAAATTGATTTCGTAATAGATAACATTATAGATAATGTTTATAACACGAAATAGTTTTCTAAACATGTATAAAAACTACTGGAATCGTCAATTTGATCAGAAACATATACACGAACGCGAATTTGTCTCAAGAACAATTGTTGACTTTTTTTAAACTAAACTTTGACTTCAAAATTCAAGATCGATATAAAGATTTGAGAGTTGAGATTTTGCAGATAGATTCAAAGAAAGATTTCTAACCTTTCTGCATTTTTAGATTTTGAAACTTTATTCGAAATTGAATTAAGAGAAAAAAAAATTGGAGCGTGCAGAGAAGAAGAAAAAAAAAATATCGCTGTGCTCTTTAATCCCATTGGATTTCCTTTTTATTTGATTTGCAATTATACATAATCATTTTGTAATAATAGAGATCGGTTGATAAAAAATGGAGAAAATGTCAACACAGGTTCACGAGTTTGGAGCAGGAAAGAAACAAAAAAAATAATAATAATAGAGATAAAAGATACAGAGGTCAAGCGTATAATATAGATCCCTACTGTTTTTTTTAATTAATAATAATAATATATAATAACAATACTATTAATATCTAATAATATTAATAAAATTAATAATAATGATAAATATAATATTAATGATAATAATAATTGTAAAAATGATAATAATAATAATAATAATAATAATAATAATAATAATAATAATAATAATAATAATAATAATACCATACTAATTATGATAATATTAATATTTTATCGATAATAATAATATTAGTAATAATAATCTAATTTATACATCCAATTTCATCTTTATATGATATAAAGTGATATTATGAATACAAATATTGATATTTGACGATACAAATAACATTACTACAACAACTATATTTGTATTTAAATTTAATTTATTAATATCATCTATTATTATGTAATATTTAATAATTATGTAATATGTATTGTAACATATACTGAATATTATATATTTATGCATTTTAATATAAATATATTATAATATTTATTTACATACTAATTATATTATACTTATGTATGTAATTATGAAAAATATAAATGTTTTATATATGTAAGTATTATATATATTTATTAAAATAGTACATTATTTCATCATAGATATATTATAAATTTCTACATATACATAATATAATAATTATGTATAAAATCATATATATATATAGTTATATTTATGTATATATGTATACTACCATATATATAAAATCATGTTTTAAATGTTGAGTAGATGATTAATTATGTATATTAAACAATTAACTACAAAGTATAACATTGTACATTTAATATTTTGATAACGTTGGTAAAATATGTTTGAATCATTTATATACAATATACTATATATATTCAAAATGAAAATCTTTAGTTATTAAATGTTATATTTTATAATAACAAAATTACTTAATAGTTCATTAATACTAATATAATTAGTTTTATATATAATTATTTATATTTACATTCTTAGTTACAATTAAAGGTTCGTGAATCGTCGGAAATAGTTAAAGGTCAAATGTTATCATGAAATAGTTCAAACATAATGAGACTCGGTTTAATAGACTTTGCTTATCGAGTCGAATCATATAAGATTATGTTTAAATTTGGTCGGAAATTCCCGGGTCATCACACTGTTGTTCCAAGTTCTCAGCAGGAGCATGACGGGCTTGGGATGAAGATTCACCCCTTTCATTCTGCAAAACACATCAAACACAAATTTTGTGCATCCAAATATGCATTAGTGTCAGCAAAATTATCAATCAAAATAATTACAATGACATTATCAATTTATATCAAACTTAAGCTTATTTTCACATTTTTATCAAATCTACACTTTTTCAAATAAGCATATACGAAAATTTTCGCCAAGTTCATAAGCATTCAACTCAAATAACATGTCAAAATAATCATTACTAGCAAATAAACAAGTCTCAAATGGCATTATCTTTCAAAAATCAAGTTCATGAATTTTGGACTTGAAAAAGTCCACTTTAATTCTCAAAATCATGTTTAGGCTCAAAGTTTGGATCATTTAACTACCTAGACATGTTACACTACTTAATTTAGCAACAATTCATGACAAAAATTGGCCATAACCTGTTTATATCAAAAAGCCCCAAATTTGCTCAAGAACACAAACCCTAGATTCTAAAGATTTTGAAGTTTTTGGCTTCAAATCATGTTAACAAGCATCAATCTAGGTTATACATGCATAATATACTAACAATTTAACACTAATTACACTAAAAATTAACAAAATTCAAATTATGAAAATATGCTCAAGAACACACTAAAATTCGGATTTAAAGGTGATTTGGGGTGTAATTGTACCTGTTTTCTTGAGTAATTCTTAGATAAGATCCTCCTCAACATGATTGTAGTGAAAAATTTGAAGATTAACGGTGAAAAATCGAGTTTTTGGGATGATTTTCGTGGGTTTTCTCGGGTTTTTTTCGAGCTGTATTTGGGTGTTTTTGTGTGTGGGAGAGTGATCAGTCGAGCAGCTCTTTTATTTTTTTTTCTGGGTTTTGGACCCTCCGCGAGTCGCGGAGGTTTTCACTGAAAACTCCGCGAGTCGCGGAGTTACCCTTTTTTTTTTTTTTTTTTTTTTTTTTTTTTTTTAATCCTTAACTTATAAAACAATTAAGAAATTAATTTTAAAATTTTGTTTCCCTTGTTATTTAGGACGAGGTCGTTTCGGATCGATGTCCTAGTCCGTCCCTCGACAAAATTTTAAAATTTGTCTTTTTGTAGCGATTGTTTTAAAAGCTAAGATTTTTGGGTTTTTTAATGTTTTTGGCATACTTTAAATCAATAAGATTAAAAATAATGATAATAAAAGTTCTCGTCCCTCCCTCGGGTAAAGCAATTTCGGTTCAAAGACCTAGTCTTCAACTTACGACGAATTTTAAAAATCATATTCTTAACTTAATGAGATAAAGTAAATTTTTGTTTTTAAATTCACACAACATAAATATAAAATTCAAAATTAATATTAAAAATTCACACCAAACTTAATTTAAAAATTCATAAATTCATACCAAACTTATTTTAAAAATTCATAAATTCATACCAAACTTATATTAATTTTTCAAATATTTACAATTTTAAAAATATTGTTTTTACAAAGTTTACAATATTAATTTAAGATTTAAATATTAATTTTAAAAACATAGTAAAAATAAAATTAAAAATCTTTTTGTCTTTTTTTTTTTATCCCACTTTAATCAATCAAATATTATCAAAAATATGCGCCCCTCTTTTCGGTAAAGTAATTTCGGTTCCAAGACCTAATTTAACTCATGACGGATTTTTGAAATATTTTGGGTTGATTGATTAAAGATATTTATACCTTAAGAATAAACGTTAAATTTCGCAGTGATGTAATAAATTTTTGAATGATATCAATAATTTCGGTCGCCAAACCTAATTTTATTTAATACCAATTTAATACTTTTTAGCGAACAAATTAGCGTTTATTATCAAAAGGTTAAAAATAAAAATAAAAATAAAAACTGTACAGACATACCTGTGAAATAGATTTCTTAGTTATATGATCTATTATATTCATAAGATAGTCGGTTTAATTGGTTTTCCATGGCTGCATAGGCGTAACCTCGAGCATTCATTGTCTTTTCTTCTAAACATATGAACGGTCCGTGATAATGCTAAAAACGAACATATATTTCATAGCATTATTCCTCAAGAAAGACAAGCTTTTAGTTGCAATTGTTCTATTTACAAGAGATATTCGTTTAAATAATAAAAGGTGAAGACAAAAGACAGATTCGACGAATTGAAGACGCAAACGACCAAAAAGCTCAAAAGAACAAAAGACAATCAAAAAGGTTCCAATTATTGATAAGAAACGTCTCGAAATCACAAGAGTACAAGATTCAAAACGCAAAGTACAAGATATTAAATTGTACGCAAGGACGTTCGAAAAACCGGAACCGGGACCAGAGTCAACTCTTAACGCTCGACGCAACGGACTAAAAATTACAAGTTAACTATGTATATAAATATAATATAATATATAATTAATTATATTAATTATATATATATTATATATATATTATTAAAACCGTCGGCAGCCAGAAACTCCAAGGGTGTGAAATGAAAATACCTCTCCGCGACTCGCGGAGTTTGAAGGGCTTTTTGCCGCGAGTCGCGGAGCCCCAAAAATCATTTCTGGCTATAAAGCCAACCGAATTCTGATCGAATTTAACATCTTTTTTTCATCTCTCTCTCAATATATACGAGTAATATATATTTATATTTATAATTTATATTTTAATTTTAATTATAATTCTAATAATAAGGGTATGTTAGCGAATGTTGTAAGGGTGTAAGTCGAAATTCTGTCCGTGTAACGCTACGCTATTTTTAATCATTGTAAGTTATGTTCAACCTTTTTACATTAATGTCTCGTAGCTAAGTTATTATTATGCTTGTTTAAAACGAAGTAATCATGATGTTGGGCTAATTACTAAAATTGGGTAATTGGGCTTTGTACCATAATTGGGGTTTGGACAAAAGAACGACACTTGTGGAAACTAGACTATGGGCTATTAATGGGCTTTATATTTGTTTAACTAAATGAAAGTTTGTTAATGTTAATATAAAGATTTACAATTGGGCGTCCCTATAAATTACCATATACACTCGATCGGACACGATGGGTGGGGTATTTATATGTACGAATAATCGTTCATTTAACCGGACACGGGAATGGATTAATAGTCACTAGAATAATTAAAACAGGGGTGAAATTACATTCAAGGGTAATTGGTGTAATTGTTAACAAAGTAGTAAAACCTTGGTTTACACGCAGTCGATAACCTGGTGTATTCATTAAACAAAGTATTAAAACCTTGTTACAATTCGAATCCCCAATTAGTTGGAATATTTATCTTCGGGTATAATAATAATTTGACAAGGACACTTGCAATTTATATTTATGACTGATGGACTGTTATGGACAAAAACCAGACGGACATATTGAATAATCCAGGACAAAGGACAATTAACCCATGGGCATAAAACTAAAATCAACACGTCAAACATCATGATTACGGAAGTTTAAATAAGCATAATTCTTTTATTTCATATTTAATTTCCTTTATTTTATATTTAATTGCACTTCTAATTATCGCACTTTTATTTATTGTTATTTTATTTTATCGCACTTTTAATTATCGTACTTTTAATTATCGCAATTTTATTTTATCGCATTTTTATTATTCGCAATTTCATTATCGTTATTTACTTTACGCTTTAATTTAAAGTCTTGTATTTATTTTATATTTTACATTAGGTTTTAACTGCGACTAAAGTTTTAAAATCGACAAACCGGTCATTAAACGGTAAAAACCCCCCCTTTATAATAATAATATTACTTATATATATATTTGTAATTTTAATAAAAGTAAACTAATATAGCGTTGAGCTTTGCTTAAAGATCTCCCTGTGGAACGAACCGGACTTACTAAAAACTACACTACTGTACGATTAGGTACACTGCCTATAAGTGTTGTAGCAAGGTTTAAGTATATCCATTCTATAAATAAATAAATATCTTGTGTAAAATTGTATCGTATTTAATAGTATTTTCTGCTAAAATTTAATATTATTTTATACCCCCCTGCTTTGACATCAAGTATTTTTGGCGCCGCTGCCGGGGAACAACTCTTAAAAGCCGGAAGCGCAACGCTAATAAAAAAAAAAAAAAAAAAGATTTTTATTTACTTTTATTAAAAGTCGTTTTTGTAAAAATTACGTTTTAATCATTCAAAAATATAAAAAGAAAAACAAAAATATAAGTATTTTTAGGATTTTGTTAAATATTTAAGTTTTATAAGTTTCTTTATCTTTATTTTAATTTATAAAAATATAAATTTTATTAAAAATCGTTTATTTAAATTAAAAACAGAAAACAGAAAAATAAATAAAAAAAAAAAAAAATAAAGAAAAACGCGTAAAAACAAAACCTGTCAACAGAATTCCTGAACCCCGCGACTTGCGGGGTTTTTCTCTTTATTTGCCGCGACTCGCGGAGGCCCTCTGACACACGGACAAAACCCTAATCACGGGTTTTAATTTATTATTATTATTATTAATTACTTAATTATTATTATTATTATTAATTTTAGTTTTATTTTTACTTTTTACTTTATATTTATGTATTTTGTTTAATTAGTTTTATTAAAATTGTAAAATTAGTAGTTTTAATTAAATAAATAATATAAAAATAATATTTTTATAAAAATTGTACTTTTTACAACTTTTTGTATATTTTTATATTTTGTACCTTTTTAATCGTTGTAGCGTAATATTTGTATTTTTTAGCTCATAATTAATTTTAAACTTAGTTTTAGCTATAGTTATTTTTACTCCTAGATTTTTAGGCTTTGCCGTAGAATTCCTTAAGTGTTTTTTTTCTTTAGACTAAGATTTAGGTGCTTTAGAATTTTGCGACGCCTTTTGAAGTTTTAGTTTCTTTTTAAGTTATTTCCATTTGGGATTTAGTTTTTCTTGTAAGCTTTAATATTTTTAGACACCTTTTACTATGTATCAATTATCATTCCAATTAGTAATATCAATTTGCGATTATAATTTTAAGTTAGTTGTAGTAATAAGGTTAAATTAGTTAAGTATTTTTAAGTTTTTATAAGTTTCTTTTATTTTTCCGTCACCTTTTATTTTTCAACCATTTTTCTTTTTCGACATTTTTCGACGCGCAATCTTTTTCTCTCTTATTTCTCGCTATTCTAGTTTTTAGGACATAGATTTTTATTCTACTTCTTATCTAAATTTCTTAAAATTACGAAAATTTATTTTGAGTGGTTAAATTAATAGACATCAAAATTTTCTGGTTCGTAGTAATAGTTGGATTTGTACGTGGACCGGGTTATTGGAGCCAAACAGTCCTCAATTATATTGAGACCAAACGAATCCTGCCCCTCTGCTGCATCTTTTGGCTATTCGAAACGTGGGCAAAATCAGAAAAGTCTATTGATTGGATAACTTATTATAATTTTTCTTTCCTTTTTTAAAAACTAATAGGATATTCTGTGAATGCACCGAGCAAGACGTTCACCACCTTTTGTACGTTCACCACCTGTAACTCGATCAAGACATCGTTTAACAAATATAACCGCCGTTGATTTTTCTTTAGAATCGTCATCCAGTCGACCAAGTACTTCAGTTCAAATTTCCGATAATCCATTTTTTGAAACAAACCTCACAATTGAGAATCCAGAAAATATTCAGGAACGGTTCATAGATCCTGAACCATTAAACTTTCCTCCGGAACCACCAATCATTCAAACAGAGATTGTTGAGGAACGAACTATTAAATCAGAATCATTCAGTGATACCAAGTCAACAAATTCAATTATGGAGAATCTGGAACCTTTAAGTATGGAAGACCGAATGAGAGCTAAACGCACTGGCCAAGGTCACGCAATTACTCATCCAGACATTAATGCGCCAGATTATGAAATCAAAGGACAAATTTTACACATGGTGACTAATCAATGCCAATTTAGTGGTGCGCCGAAGGAAGATCCAAATGAACATCTACGTACCTTTAATAGGATCTGCACACTATTTAAAATCCGAGAAGTGGAGGATGAACAAATATATCTCATGTTATTTCCCTGGACTTTAAAGGGAGAAGCCAAAGATTGGTTGGAATCGTTACCTGAAGGGGCGATCGATACATGGGACGTTTTAATTGACAAATTTCTTAAACAATTTTTTCCTGCATCTAAAGCCGTAAGACTTCAAGCAGAAATTGTTACGTTCACACAGAAACCAAATGAAACTCTATATGAGGCGTGGACAAGATATGGAAAGTTATTAAGAGGATGTCCGCAACATGGTTTAGACACCTGTCAAATAGTACAAATATTCTACCAAGGATGCGACATCACTACAAGAAAAGACATAGATATAGCAGCTGGTGGTTCTATTATGAAGAAAACCGAAACTGATGCTTACAAAATTATTGATAATACTGCTTCCCACTCACATGAGTGGCACCAAGAAAAAGATATCATTAGATCATCTAAAGCAGCTAGAGCCGATTCTAGCCATGACTTAGATTCCATTTCCGCAAAGATAGATGCTGTGGAGAGACGAATGGAAAAGATGACTAAGGATATTCACTCAATACGAATTAGTTGTGAGCAGTGTGGAGGACCACATTTGACAAAAGATTGTCTCAGTATTGAATTAACAATGGAACAAAGAGAGAATATTTCATACATAAACCAAAGGCCTGGAAATAATTATCAGAATAATTATCAACCGCCAAGACCGATTTACAATCAAAACCAGAATTATAACCGAAATATTCCATACAACAACCAACAAGGTCCTAGCAATCAACAAGTATCCAACAATACTTACAATCAGCAAAGACCTAATTTTCAAAACAAACCACCACAACAAACCGATGATAAAAAGCCGAATTTAGAAGATATGATGACGAAGCTAGTTGAAACTCAAACGCAGTTTTTCACATCTCAAAAACAAACAAATGAACAAAATGCTCAAGCATTTAGAAATCAACAAGCTTCTATTCAAAATCTGGAACAAGAAGTAAGTAACCTAGCAAGGTTAATAGGTGAAAGAAAACCGGGAAGTTTACCTAGTGATACAAACGCTAACCCCCGGAATGAAACAGCTAAAGCTATTACCACAAGAAGTGGTACAACACTTAAACCACCTGAAATACCTGTAACTTCTGATGAAACTATTCCTACTACACAAGAACCACAACCTGATCAAGATAAGGAAAAAGAACCGGTAGTTGAAAAGGTTAATGAAGATAACACAGTTAAGGATAAACCTTATGTTAAACCATACCAACCACCACTTCCTTACCCGAGTAAAATGAAGAAGGAAAAACTTGAAGCCGAGCAATCCAAATTCTTGGATATGTTTAAACAGATAAATGTAAATCTTCCTTTCATTGATGTGATTTCAGGAATGCCAAGGTATGCTAAATTCTTGAAAGATCTAATCACGAATAGAAAGAAAATGGAAGAACTCTCGGCTGTTACTATGAATGCAAATTGTTCAGCAGTGCTGTTGAATAAGATACCAGAAAAACTATCTGATCCAGGAAGTTTCACAATTCCATGTTTTCTGGGTAGTCTTAGTTCAATAGAAGCATTGGCTGATTTAGGTGCTAGTATAAATCTAATGCCATATTCACTATACGCTAAACTAGACCTTGGAGAATTGAAACCAACCAGAATAAGCATACAACTAGCCGATAGATCAATAAAATATCCTAGAGGGATAATGGAGAACATGCTAGTTAAAGTTGGTACTTTAGTGTTTCCAGTAGATTTTGTTGTTTTGGACATGGAAGAAGATTCTCAAGTTCCTCTCATATTAGGAAGACCATTCTTAAACACGGCTAAAGCAATGATAGACGTGTTCGGTAAGAAACTGACCCTAAGTATAGAGGATGAGAGTGTTACCTTTTCAGTTGATAGAGCAATGCAACAACCACAATCTGCAGATGATACATGTTATTATATTCAAACTATAGATGCACATGCGGAATTATTAAAAGAATTTCCAGAATTACAAGGAACAGGAGAATGTTCTTTAGGAGAAGGAAATGAACCAATTGATGAAGCCGAAATGTTAGCTACACTTATAGCTAATGGATATGAACCAACAACAGAAGAAATTCAAATGCTAAAAGAAGAAGACAGATATCGATATAAATCATCGATAGAAGAACCTCCGAAATTAGAGTTAAAGCCACTTCCAAACCATTTGGAATACGCTTATTTACATGGTGAATCTGAATTACCTGTAATAATATCGTCTTCTCTTACTGAAAATGAGAAATCACAACTCATTTCTGTGTTGAAAGCTCATAAACCAGCCATTGCATGGAAGATTCATGATATTAAAGGAATAAGTCCTTCGTATTGCACACATAAAATCCTTATGGAAGAAGGTCATAAAACATATGTGCAACGCCAACGAAGACTAAATCCTAATATGCAAGATGTAGTTAAGAAAGAGATTATTAAACTGCTAGATGCAGGTTTGATATATCCAATCTCTGATAGTCCATGGGTAAGCCCAGTTCAATGCGTGCCTAAGAAGGGTGGCATGACTGTTATTACAAATGAGAAAAATGAGCTTATTCCTACTAGGACTGTAACAGGATGGCGTGTATGTATTGATTATAGAAAATTAAATGACGCCACCAGAAAAGATCACTTTCCCTTACCTTTCATAGATCAAATGTTGGAAAGATTAGCCGGAAATAGTTACTATTGTTTTCTAGATGGATTTTCCGGATATTTTCAAATTCCAATAGCACCCGAAGATCAAGAGAAAACCACATTCACGTGCCCTTATGGTACTTTTGCTTACAAACGCATGCCATTTGGACTTTGTAACGCCCCTGCAACCTTTCAAAGGTGTATGATGGCGATTTTTCACGACATGATAGAAGAATGCATGGAAGTATTCATGGATGACTTTTCAGTCTTCGGTGATACATTTAAATCATGTCTAGTAAATCTGGAACGAATGCTAATTAGATGCGAAAAATCAAATCTAGTACTTAATTGGGAAAAATGCCATTTCATGGTTAAAAAAGGCATCGTTCTTGGACATAAAATTTCAAAAGAAGGAATTGAAGTGGATAGAGCTAAAGTAGATGTAATTGCTAAACTTCCACATCCCACCAATGTTAGAGGAGTTAGGAGTTTTCTAGGGCATGCCGGTTTTTACCGACGTTTTATAAAAGATTTTTCTAAAATTGCCACTCCTATGAATAAACTCCTAGAAAAGGATGCGCCATTCATCTTTTCAGATGAATGTATCAAATCTTTTAATATTCTTAAAGAAAAACTCACTAATGCACCGATTATGATAACACCAAATTGGAATCTACCATTTGAACTAATGTGCGATGCAAGTGATTTTGCAATGGGAGCCGTTTTAGGACAAAGGATTGAAAAAAGATTTCAACCTATATATTATGCTAGTAAGACATTACAAGGAGCACAAACGAACTATACAACTACTGAAAAAGAACTCCTTGCTATTGTCTTTGCTTTTGACAAATTTCGATCATATCTCGTTCTAGCAAAAACGGTGGTCTATACCGACCATTCTGCTCTTAGATACCTATTTTCAAAACAAGATGCTAAACCAAGATTAATCCGTTGGATCTTACTCTTACAAGAGTTTGATATTGAAATCCGAGATAAAAAAGGAGCAGAAAATCTCGCCGCTGATCATCTTTCTCGTCTTGAAAATCCCGAATTAGAAGTTCTAAATGAATCGGCCATACAAGACAACTTTCCTGATGAATATCTATTGAAGATAGATTATAAAGAAATCCCATGGTTTGCAGACTATGCAAACTACTTAGTTTGTGGATTCCTTGAAAAAGGATTATCGTACCAAAGACGAAAGAAATTCTTCAGTGATATAAAACACTATTTCTGGGAAGATCCACATCTGTTTAAAAGTTGTCCCGATGGAATAATACGCCGATGTGTATTTGGAAATGAAGCTAGTAAAATTTTAAACCATTGTCACACAGGACCAACAGGAGGGCATTATGGGCCTCAACTAACAGCAAGAAAAGTTTATGAAGCTGGATTCTATTGGCCTACAATTTACAAAGACGCACACCTTCTTTGCAAATCCTGTGATGCATGTCAAAGGGCCGGAAGAATAAGTCAACGCGATGAAATGCCACAAAATGTCATCCAAGTATGTGAAGTATTTGACATTTGGGGTATTGACTTTATGGGTCCATTTCCAAAATCTCATAATAATCTGTATATACTCGTAGCCATTGATTATGTATCTAAATGGGCGGAAGCACAAGCTCTCCCAACTAACGATGCACGAGTTGTAGTCAACTTTTTAAAACGTCTTTTTGCAAGGTTTGGAACACCGAAAGCTTTAATAAGTGATCGGGGTACTCATTTCTGTAATAATCAACTTGAGAAAGTTCTTAAAAGATATGGAGTAACTCATAAAATCTCCACCGCATATCATCCACAAACAAGTGGACAAGTTGAAAATACCAACCGAGCTTTAAAACGTATTCTAGAGAAAACCGTAGGATCAAATCCGAAGGAATGGTCCATTAAATTGGAGGATGCACTCTGGGCTTTTAGAACAGCCTACAAAACTCCAATTGGAACCACACCTTTTAGACTTGTGTATGGAAAAGCATGTCATCTTCCAGTAGAAATTGAACACAAAGCATTTTGGGCTTTGAAGACATGTAATCTTGATTTACATGAAGCCGGACGTCTACGATTAAGTCAACTAAACGAATTAGAAGAATTAAGACATGAAGCATACGAAAATTCGTTAATCTATAAAGAAAGAACGAAAAAATGGCATGATAAAAGAATCAGAAGTTCAAGAGAATTTAAAGAAGGAGACAGAGTTCTTCTTTTCAATTCACGATTCAAGCTATTTCCTGGAAAATTGAAATCAAGATGGTCTGGACCATTCATAGTCAAAAGAGTTTTCCCATACGGAACGATAGAATTAATAAATTCAAATGGGATTGAATTTAAAGTTAATGGTCACAGAGTTAAACATTACATACATGGTCCGATGGAAGTCGACAACGAAGTTAATCACAATTTCGACACCACAGCTAACTAAGTGTGGGGAGAATCAAATCTTTAAAGGATAATAAGTATTTCTGTTAGAGTTAGATTGTCTGTTTTCGTGTAGTTCTCGAAAATGGAACACGTATGGTCTTTCCCTAGCAGACCCTAAAGAACTAGTCTTCTCCCCCCATTCTGAATTTTTATTTTTTTAGGTTTTTACAAAATGAAGACTCCCTGTGAATTAAACCATGGTCTAATGCTACACGCTTTGATCACTAAACGTAATAATGACATACTCCCGAGTGAAATAGTATCAGTAATCAGAGAAAGAATGGACGGAGTTAGAAAAGGATCCAGATGCGAAGATAATAAGTTACAATTTGGTAAAGGAAAATCAAAATCCGCAGCGAAAAGAAGAGCACGACACCTAGAAAAATGTCATAAATGCGGAAAATGGTCACATGGAGGTAAATGTTCAAATAATCAAACCTATTCAAATACCGAATTTGTTACTTTATGCAGAGACGGACCGTTCATATGTTTAGAAGAAAAGACAATGAATGCTCGAGGTTACGCCTATGCAGCCATGGAAAACCAATTAAACCGACTATCTTATGAATATAATAGATCATATAACTAAGAAATCTATTTCACAGGTATGTCTGTATAGTTTTTATTTTTTTTATTTTTAACCTTTTGATAATAAACGCTAATTTGTTCGCTAAAAAGTATTAAATTGGTATTAAATAAAATTAGGTTTGGCGACCGAAATTATTGATATTGTTCAAAAATTTATTACATCACTGCGAAATTTAACGTTTATTCTTAAGGTATAAATATCTTTAATCAATCAACCCAAAATATTTTAAAAATTCGTCATGAGTTAAATTAGGTCTTGGAACCGAAATTACTTTACCGAAAAGAGGGGCGCATATTTTTGATAATATTTGATTGATTAAAGTGGGATAAAAAGACAAAAAGATTTTTAATTTATTTTTACCATGTTTTTAAAATTAATATTTAAATCTTAAATTAATATTGTAAACTTTGTAAAAACAATATATTTAAAATTGTAAATATTTGAATTTTTAAATTAAGTTTGGTGTGAATTTTTAATATGAATTTTTAAATTAAGTTTGGTGTGAATTTTTAATTTTTAAAATATTAATTTTTAATTTTATGCATTTCAAATTTTAAGTTTGGTGTGAATTTTTTAATTTTTAATTTTGAATTTTATATTTAAGTTGTGTGAATTTAAAAACAAAAATTTACTTTATCTCATTAAGTTAAAAATATGATTTTTAAAATTCGTCGTAAGTTGAAGACTAGGTCTTTGAACCGAAATTGCTTTACCCGAGGGAGGGACGAGAACTTTTATTATCATTATTTTTAATCTTATTGATTTAAAGTATGCCAAAAACATTAAAAAACCCAAAAATCTTAGCTTTTAAAACAATCGCTACAAAAAGACAAATTTTAAAATTTTGTCGAGGGACGGACTAGGACATCGATCCGAAACGACCTCGTCCTAAATAACAAGGGAAACAAAATTTTAAAATTAATTTCTTAATTGTTTTATAAGTTATAGATTATAAAAAAAAAAAAAAAAAAAAAAAAAAAAAAAAAAAAAAGTAACTCCGCGACTCGCGGAGTTTTGAGTGAAAACCTCCGCGAGTCGCGGAGGGACAAAATTACAGAAAAAAAATATAAGGAGCTGCTCGATCAGTTTACTCCCACCACCAAAAACACAGAAATTTTCTGCGAAAAGAACCCCCGAAAAACCCACGAAAATCATCCCAAAAACTCGATTTTTCACCGTTAATCTTCAAATTTTTCACTACAATCATGTTGAGAAGGATGATATCTAGGAACTACTCAAGAAAACAGGTACAATTACACCCCAAATCACCTTTAAATCCGAATTTTAGTGTGTTCTTGAGCATATTTTCATAATTTGAATTTTGTTAATTTTTAGTGTAATTAGTGTTAAATTGTTAGTATATTATGCATGTATAACCTAGATTGATGCTTGTTAACATGATTTGAAGCCAAAAACTTCAAAATTTTTAGAATCTAGGGTTTGTGTTCTTGAGCAAATTTGGGGCTTTTTGATATAAACAGGTTATGGCCGATTTTTGTCATGAATTGTTGCTAAATTGAGTAGTGTAACATGTCTAGGTAGTTAAATGATCCAAACTTTGAACCTAAACATGATTTTGAGAATTAAAGTGGACTTTTTCAAGTCCAAAATTCATGAACTTGATTTTTGAAAGATAATGCCATTTGAGACTTGTTTATTTGCTAGTAATGATTATTTTGACATGTTATTTGAGTTGAATGCTTATGAACTTGGCGAAAATTTTCGTATATGCTTATTTGAAAAAGTGTAGATTTGATAAAAATGTGAAAATAAGCTTAAGTTTGATATAAATTGATAATGTCATTGTAATTATTTTGATTGATGATTTTGCTGACACTAATGCATATTTGGATGCACAAAATTTGTGTTTGATGTGTTTTGCAGAATGAAAGGGGTGAATCTTCATCCCAAGCCCGTCATGCTCCTGCTGAGAACTTGGAACAACAGGAGGTAGATAACTACTACAAGCAGGATGTACCTCATCCAGTCATGACCTTTTCAGATATGCACTTGGAACAGTTGCACCCGAACTTGCGATTTGACAGACTTTGGATAGATTATCCAAAATATCAACGGGGTTTGCATACTCTTCATTCCAAGGTTGTTGAGGTACCAAGGGTCATAGAATGGGGACCCTTGGAAGCTGTAGAATTGGCCGGGCCAATTAGGGAATTACTGGTACAGAGGTATGGTAATTCTTATTTTAATGACTGGATATGTTTATTCACCATACGCAGACCTGTATATAAAGTATGGTGTGAAGAGTTGTTATGTAGTATAGAGTTGAATGATCGGGTAGCTAGTTTAACCGATCGTTCTTTTATTAGATTTTTGTTAGGCGGTTCGATGCGCCACATGTCTTTACTGGACATGGCTCAGGCTTTACGTATATATACGCCTGAGGAGTTAGCGTCTGCCGATTGTAGAGGATTGATACTAAACGGTAGGAAAATAGATGAAAATTTTGATACACACGGTGTGTGGAGTCAAATGACAAGCCACCACCGTTTTAAAGGGGGAAACTACTCTTATTTGGATATAGATAGAGCCGAATTAAGAGTAATACATAGGTTTTTAGCTAACTCGATTACACAAAGGGGTAAAAACAAAGAAAAGGTAAATGAACAAGATTTGTTTTACCATATGTGTATTCGAGACCCACACAGCGCTGTAAGTATACCATATTGTGTGGGTTATTATTTATCAGCTATGGTTCGAGGGATGCGTCCACATAGCATAATAGGAGGTGGTATTTTTATTACTTTGATTGGTGAATATCTCGGTGTGGATATAAGTCGGGGGGGATTATTAGTAGAAGAGCCGGAACCCCGCGACACTATAAGTTTAAATGTATACCATGGTGCGAAAGTGTTGAAGCGGCGAAATAACGCCGCAGTACGATACAATGGTAGACATCCACAGGTAGAGAGAAACCAGGAACAAGGTAATGTAGGAGGGGGGCAAGAAATACATAGGTTTATAGCTTCTCAGGAATACGAAAATGCTAGACAGAGAGCATTTGAAGATTGGCAAGTTCATCAGAACCAGATCATAGCGCATTGCCAACACATAGGTAGAAACTATATTCCTACACCGAAACCCGTCTTCCCTCCTTGGTCGATAGAGATGCAGCCACCATATCCTACGTATGACCCTGCCGAGGCATTCTATAGCACTTATGGTTATGCGTGGAACCCCTATTGGTACCAATATCATCCTTAGTTTACTTATTTTTATTTTTATTTTGTAATTTGTAATTATTGATATGTTTAATATTTTTTGTTAATATTGTAATCATTTTTATAATTTCTAACTTTTATTCTTAGATTTTAATAATTTTTGAATGTGGGGTAATAAACCAAACTTCAAAAATATGTATATATGTTTGCAGTTTATCTTATGTACACAACAGGGTAAAACAACGCATTTTCAAAGACTGGCATTAAGTTCAGCAAAAGCAAGTAATTTTGACGACAATGATGCAAAATGTATGTGAAATAACAACAAGACGGAATGAACAAATGACGTGCACCATTTATCATTCAGCAAACAAACGCCAATATATTTGGAAACTTTGGTAAAAATTTAATCATTTTCACACAAATCACCCTCAATAATTTAAATTGTTACTGATTTCTTGCAAATGAGGGCATTGCAAGATCTTAAGTGTGGGAAGGGGTTAAATTCTTTCGGATTTTAAAATTTTTATATTAAACACTTGGTTACCATTAAAAATACTAGTAAAGCAGTAGTTGTATTAGAATCTAGTGCTCTCTGATAAAAAAGAACAGCCCTAGTCTTATATACTGACTACCCAATTCTAGTAAAATTTTTCAAAATTTTCAATTAAATAATATTAAATTTTAGCAGAAAATACTATTAAATACGATACAATTTTACACAAGATATTTATTTATTTATAGAATGGATATACTTAAACCTTGCTACAACACTTATAGGCAGTGTACCTAATCGTACAGTAGTGTAGTTTTTAGTAAGTCCGGTTCGTTCCACAGGGAGATCTTTAAGCAAAGCTCAACGCTATATTAGTTTACTTTTATTAAAATTACAAATATATATATAAGTAATATTATTATTATAAAGGGGGGGTTTTTACCGTTTAATGACCGGTTTGTCGATTTTAAAACTTTAGTCGCAGTTAAAACCTAATGTAAAATATAAAATAAATACAAGACTTTAAATTAAAGCGTAAAGTAAATAACGATAATGAAATTGCGAATAATAAAAATGCGATAAAATAAAATTGCGATAATTAAAAGTACGATAATTAAAAGTGCGATAAAATAAAATAACAATAAATAAAAGTGCGATAATTAGAAGTGCAATTAAATATAAAATAAAGGAAATTAAATATGAAATAAAAGAATTATGCTTATTTAAACTTCCGTAATCATGATGTTTGACGTGTTGATTTTAGTTTTATGCCCATGGGTTAATTGTCCTTTGTCCTGGATTATTCAATATGTCCGTCTGGTTTTTGTCCATAACAGTCCATCAGTCATAAATATAAATTGCAAGTGTCCTTGTCAAATTATTATTATACCCGAAGATAAATATTCCAACTAATTGGGGATTCGAATTGTAACAAGGTTTTAATACTTTGTTTAATGAATACACCAGGTTATCGACTGCGTGTAAACCAAGGTTTTACTACTTTGTTAACAATTACACCAATTACCCTTGAATGTAATTTCACCCCTGTTTTAATTATTCTAGTGACTATTAATCCATTCCCGTGTCCGGTTAAATGAACGATTATTCGTACATATAAATACCCCACCCATCGTGTCCGATCGAGTGTATATGGTAATTTATAGGGACGCCCAATTGTAAATCTTTATATTAACATTAACAAACTTTCATTTAGTTAAACAAATATAAAGCCCATTAATAGCCCATAGTCTAGTTTCCACAAGTGTCGTTCTTTTGTCCAAACCCCAATTATGGTACAAAGCCCAATTACCCAATTTTAGTAATTAGCCCAACATCATGATTACTTCGTTTTAAACAAGCATAATAATAACTTAGCTACGAGACATTAATGTAAAAAGGTTGAACATAACTTACAATGATTAAAAATAGCGTAGCGTTACACGGACAGAATTTCGACTTACACCCTTACAACATTCGCTAACATACCCTTATTATTAGAATTATAATTAAAATTAAAATATAAATTATAAATATAAATATATATTACTCGTATATATTGAGAGAGAGATGAAAAAAAGATGTTAAATTCGATCAGAATTCGGTTGGCTTTATAGCCAGAAATGATTTTTGGGGCTCCGCGACTCGCGGCAAAAAGCCCTTCAAACTCCGCGAGTCGCGGAGAGGTATTTTCATTTCACACCCTTGGAGTTTCTGGCTGCCGACGGTTTTAATAATATATATATAATATATATATAATTAATATAATTAATTATATATTATATTATATTTATATACATAGTTAACTTGTAATTTTTAGTCCGTTGCGTCGAGCGTTAAGAGTTGACTCTGGTCCCGGTTCCGGTTTTTCGAACGTCCTTGCGTACAATTTAATATCTTGTACTTTGCGTTTTGAATCTTGTACTCTTGTGATTTCGAGACGTTTCTTATCAATAATTGGAACCTTTTTGATTGTCTTTTGTTCTTTTGAGCTTTTTGGTCGTTTGCGTCTTCAATTCGTCGAATCTGTCTTTTGTCTTCACCTTTTATTATTTAAACGAATATCTCTTGTAAATAGAACAATTGCAACTAAAAGCTTGTCTTTCTTGAGGAATAATGCTATGAAATATATGTTCGTTTTTAGCATTATCAAATATTCCCACACTTGAGCGTTGCTTGTCCTCAAGCAATATTGTCTTGAAATACTAGAATCACTTCTTTATTCTTCACACTTTGTACATCAGTGATTTCTATACGGCGGTATAAACAATGGTAGTAACGATATGGTTTACAGTCCCACATGACTATAAAAATTTAGATCCATTAAGGAAATTGGATCTTTATGAAAACATTTGATCTTTTGAAAATTAAATCTAGTTTTTACCCTAGATAAGTTTTCCGGAATAACCCTTTACCGGTGTTTGCAAAATATTTTTGTGGGTTTTGTGGGTTTCAGATTTGAAAATTTTAGCTCAAAACTTGCGGTTTTGTGTCACCCACTTGCTAACCTTGTATTTGGAAAGCAACACGTCCAGTTTACTTGTTCCGTATATTACCTTTCGGCAAACTACCGTCCGGTTGTAAAGGAAAGCGTTGAACAAGCAACTGTTTAAGGCAATGTCCCGTGACATGCTTTTGATTATGGTCTATAACGTGTCGGACGCAATTACTATCCTTGGTAGGAGCAATAGTAAAGCTCACCCTTATAATTTGTCGGTTTGGCACAAGGTCCTGTCTTTGACCATGCTATGCAACCACCGTTCTTACGGTTGACACCCGATTTAGTTCAGGTGACCTAATGAATTCCAGGTGAATTCCTAGGATTTTACGTTCAATCGCAATGAACGCATTGAAAATAGGGTTTTCAGAAAACAAATCGGTTTATAATTTTGATCAAAATATTTTCTCGTTCAAGCTCGAGTTTAGATATCATCGAATTCCATGAGTTTGAATTCTCAATCTTTAAGGTCAATCTCTAGGATTGAGTATTATCAGTCTTAAAAGCTGATTTTTAATCTTTAAGGAGATTATCCTTTTCTGGGGATCTGATTCATTAGTCTTATCAAGCTAATTTGCACGGTGCCTCCCCATTGTACGAGATAAATCCTTCTCATGGTTAGGATAAATCTGACCACTTGGCGACCCTGTTTAATGCTGAGGTCCGTGGATTTCCTGCTGATTTTAGTGATGACTTTTCTAGATTTTTCGTCAACCTACAGCTGGTCTGAACGACAACTTCATGACCTAAATCAAGAAGCGCGTGTCTTTTTCGGAAGACTTTACTTCCTTTTAATGATGGAATTGATTCATCGTGTAGATCCATCTTTTCTTTTCTTTCATTGGGTAAAACAGTTTAGTTTAATTTAAAGCAAAAGTATTTTCAGTTATTTGTTACAAATATATGTGGCATATGTTTAAAATAACTTGGTAAATTTTCCCACACTTGGCTTTTTATTTTTCTTTTTATCGTCCTCTATTCCATTTTAAATGAATTTTAACATTTTAGTTTGTTTCTCAATTTATGTCCTTTCCGAGGTAACAATAATTTCGGTGTTTAAAACCTAGTTTTATCGTTCATAAATATGTATAAACATGATTTCAATTCATTTAATTGAAAATTTTGTTTATACATATTTATGAACGATAAAACTAGGTTTTAAACACCGAAATTATTGTTACCTCGGAAAGGACATAAATTGAGAAACAAACTAAAATGTTAAAATTCATTTAAAATGGAATAGAGGACGATAAAAAGAAAAATAAAAAGCCAAGTGTGGGAAAATTTACCAAGTTATTTTAAACATATGCCACATATATTTGTAACAAATAACTGAAAATACTTTTGCTTTAAATTAAACTAAACTGTTTTACCCAATGAAAGAAAAGAAAAGATGGATCTACACGATGAATCAATTCCATCATTAAAAGGAAGTAAAGTCTTCCGAAAAAGACACGCGCTTCTTGATTTAGGTCATGAAGTTGTCGTTCAGACCAGCTGTAGGTTGACGAAAAATCTAGAAAAGTCATCACTAAAATCAGCAGGAAATCCACGGACCTCAGCATTAAACAGGGTCGCCAAGTGGTCAGATTTATCCTAACCATGAGAAGGATTTATCTCGTACAATGGGGAGGCACCGTGCAAATTAGCTTGATAAGACTAATGAATCAGATCCCCAGAAAAGGATAATCTCCTTAAAGATTAAAAATCAGCTTTTAAGACTGATAATACTCAATCCTAGAGATTGACCTTAAAGATTGAGAATTCAAACTCATGGAATTCGATGATATCTAAACTCGAGCTTGAACGAGAAAATATTTTGATCAAAATTATAAACCGATTTGTTTTCTGAAAACCCTATTTTCAATGCGTTCATTGCGATTGAACGTAAAATCCTAGGAATTCACCTGGAATTCATTAGGTCACCTGAACTAAATCGGGTGTCAACCGTAAGAACGGTGGTTGCATAGCATGGTCAAAGACAGGACCTTGTGCCAAACTGACAAATTATAAGGGTGAGCTTTACTATTGCTCCTACCAAGGATAGTAATTGCGTCCGACACGTTATAGACCATAATCAAAAGCATGTCACGGGACATTGCCTTAAACAGTTGCTTGTTCAACGCTTTCCTTTACAACCGGACGGTAGTTTGCCGAAAGGTAATATACGGAACAAGTAAACTGGACGTGTTGCTTTCCAAATACAAGGTTAGCAAGTGGGTGACACAAAACCGCAAGTTTTGAGCTAAAATTTTCAAATCTGAAACCCACAAAACCCACAAAAATATTTTGCAAACACCGGTAAAGGGTTATTCCGGAAAACTTATCTAGGGTAAAAACTAGATTTAATTTTCAAAAGATCAAATGTTTTCATAAAGATCCAATTTCCTTAATGGATCTAAATTTTTATAGTCATGTGGGACTGTAAACCATATCGTTACTACCATTGTTTATACCGCCGTATAGAAATCACTGATGTACAAAGTGTGAAGAATAAAGAAGTGATTCTAGTATTTCAAGACAATATTGCTTGAGGACAAGCAACGCTCAAGTGTGGGAATATTTGATAATGCTAAAAACGAACATATATTTCATAGCATTATTCCTCAAGAAAGACAAGCTTTTAGTTGCAATTGTTCTATTTACAAGAGATATTCGTTTAAATAATAAAAGGTGAAGACAAAAGACAGATTCGACGAATTGAAGACGCAAACGACCAAAAAGCTCAAAAGAACAAAAGACAATCAAAAAGGTTCCAATTATTGATAAGAAACGTCTCGAAATCACAAGAGTACAAGATTCAAAACGCAAAGTACAAGATATTAAATTGTACGCAAGGACGTTCGAAAAACCGGAACCGGGACCAGAGTCAACTCTTAACGCTCGACGCAACGGACTAAAAATTACAAGTTAACTATGTATATAAATATAATATAATATATAATTAATTATATTAATTATATATATATTATATATATATTATTAAAACCGTCGGCAGCCAGAAACTCCAAGGGTGTGAAATGAAAATACCTCTCCGCGACTCGCGGAGTTTGAAGGGCTTTTTGCCGCGAGTCGCGGAGCCCCAAAAATCATTTCTGGCTATAAAGCCAACCGAATTCTGATCGAATTTAACATCTTTTTTTCATCTCTCTCTCAATATATACGAGTAATATATATTTATATTTATAATTTATATTTTAATTTTAATTATAATTCTAATAATAAGGGTATGTTAGCGAATGTTGTAAGGGTGTAAGTCGAAATTCTGTCCGTGTAACGCTACGCTATTTTTAATCATTGTAAGTTATGTTCAACCTTTTTACATTAATGTCTCGTAGCTAAGTTATTATTATGCTTGTTTAAAACGAAGTAATCATGATGTTGGGCTAATTACTAAAATTGGGTAATTGGGCTTTGTACCATAATTGGGGTTTGGACAAAAGAACGACACTTGTGGAAACTAGACTATGGGCTATTAATGGGCTTTATATTTGTTTAACTAAATGAAAGTTTGTTAATGTTAATATAAAGATTTACAATTGGGCGTCCCTATAAATTACCATATACACTCGATCGGACACGATGGGTGGGGTATTTATATGTACGAATAATCGTTCATTTAACCGGACACGGGAATGGATTAATAGTCACTAGAATAATTAAAACAGGGGTGAAATTACATTCAAGGGTAATTGGTGTAATTGTTAACAAAGTAGTAAAACCTTGGTTTACACGCAGTCGATAACCTGGTGTATTCATTAAACAAAGTATTAAAACCTTGTTACAATTCGAATCCCCAATTAGTTGGAATATTTATCTTCGGGTATAATAATAATTTGACAAGGACACTTGCAATTTATATTTATGACTGATGGACTGTTATGGACAAAAACCAGACGGACATATTGAATAATCCAGGACAAAGGACAATTAACCCATGGGCATAAAACTAAAATCAACACGTCAAACATCATGATTACGGAAGTTTAAATAAGCATAATTCTTTTATTTCATATTTAATTTCCTTTATTTTATATTTAATTGCACTTCTAATTATCGCACTTTTATTTATTGTTATTTTATTTTATCGCACTTTTAATTATCGTACTTTTAATTATCGCAATTTTATTTTATCGCATTTTTATTATTCGCAATTTCATTATCGTTATTTACTTTACGCTTTAATTTAAAGTCTTGTATTTATTTTATATTTTACATTAGGTTTTAACTGCGACTAAAGTTTTAAAATCGACAAACCGGTCATTAAACGGTAAAAACCCCCCCTTTATAATAATAATATTACTTATATATATATTTGTAATTTTAATAAAAGTAAACTAATATAGCGTTGAGCTTTGCTTAAAGATCTCCCTGTGGAACGAACCGGACTTACTAAAAACTACACTACTGTACGATTAGGTACACTGCCTATAAGTGTTGTAGCAAGGTTTAAGTATATCCATTCTATAAATAAATAAATATCTTGTGTAAAATTGTATCGTATTTAATAGTATTTTCTGCTAAAATTTAATATTATTTTATACCCCCCTGCTTTGACATCAGTCCGTCTCTGCATAAAGTAACAAATTCGGTATTTGAATAGGTTTGATTATTTGAACATTTACCTCCATGTGACCATTTTCCGCATTTGTGACATTTTTCTAGGTGTCGTGCTCTTCTTTTCGCTGCGGATTTTGATTTTCCTTTACCAAATTGTAACTTATTATCTTCGCATCTGGATCCTTTTCTAACTCCGTCCATTCTTTATCTGATTACTGATACTAATTCACTCGGGAGTATGTCATTATTACGTTTAGTGATCAAAGCGTGTAGCATTAGACCATGGTTTAGTTCACAGGCAGTCTTCATTTTGTAAAAACCTAAAAAAAATAAAAATTCAGAATGGGGGGAGAAGACTAGTTCTTTAGGGTCTGCTAGGGAAAGACCATACGTGTTCCATTTTCGAGAACTACACGAAAACAGACAATCTAACTCTAACAGAAATATATATTATCCTTTAAAGACTTGATTCTCCTCACACTTAGTTAGCTGTGGCATCGAAATTGTGATTAACTTCGTTGTCGACTTCCATCGGACCATGTATGTAATGTTTAACTCTGTGACCATTAACTTTAAATTCAATCCCATTTGAATTTATCAATTCTATCGTTCCGTATGGGAAAACTCTTTTGACTATGAATGGTCCAGACCATCTTGATTTCAATTTTCCAGGAAATAGCTTGAATCGTGAATTGAAAAGAAGAACTCTGTCTCCTTCTTTAAATTCTTTTGAACTTCTGATTCTTTTATCATGCCATTTCTTCGTTCTTTCTTTATAGATTAACGAATTTTCGTATGCTTCATGTCTTAATTCTTCTAATTCGTTTAGTTGACTTAATCGTAGACGTCCGGCTTCATGTAAATCAAGATTACATGTCTTCAAAGCCCAAAATGCTTTGTGTTCAATTTCTACTGGAAGATGACATGCTTTTCCATAAACAAGTCTAAAAGGTGTGGTTCCAATTGGAGTTTTGTAGGCTGTTCTAAAAGCCCAGAGTGCATCCTCCAATTTAATGGACCATTCCTTCGGATTTGATCCTACGGTTTTCTCTAGAATACGTTTTAAAGCTCGGTTGGTATTTTCAACTTGTCCACTTGTTTGTGGATGATATGCGGTGGAGATTTTATGAGTTACTCCATATCTTTTAAGAACTTTCTCAAGTTGATTATTACAGAAATGAGTACCCCGATCACTTATTAAAGCTTTCGGTGTTCCAAACCTTGCAAAAAGACGTTTTAAAAAGTTTACTACAACTCGTGCATCGTTAGTTGGGAGAGCTTGTGCTTCCGCCCATTTAGATACATAATCAATGGCTACGAGTATATATAGATTATTATGAGATTTTGGAAATGGACCCATAAAGTCAATACCCCAAATGTCAAATACTTCACATACTTGGATGACATTTTGTGGCATTTCATCACGTTGACTTATTCTTCCGGCCCTTTGACATGCATCACAGGATTTGCAAAGAAGGTGTGCGTCTTTGTAAATTGTAGGCCAATAGAATCCAGCTTCATAAACTTTTCTTGCTGTTAGTTGAGGCCCATAATGCCCTCCTATTGGTCCTGTGTGACAATGGTTTAAAATTTTACTAGCTTCATCTCCAAATACACATCGGCGTATTATTCCATCGGGACAACTTTTAAACAGATGTGGATCTTCCCAGAAATAGTGTTTTATATCACTGAAGAATTTCTTTCGTCTTTGGTACGATAATCCTTTTTCAAGGAATCCACAAACTAAGTAGTTTGCATAGTCTGCAAACCATGGGATTTCTTTATAATCTATCTTCAATAGATATTCATCAGGAAAGTTGTCTTGTATGGCAGATTCATTCAGAACTTCTAATTCGGGATTTTCAAGACGAGAAAGATGATCAGCGGCGAGATTTTCTGCTCCTTTTTTATCTCGGATTTCAATATCAAACTCTTGTAAGAGTAAGATCCAACGGATTAATCTTGGTTTAGCATCTTGTTTTGAAAATAGGTATCTAAGAGCAGAATGGTCGGTATAGACCACCGTTTTTGCTAGAACGAGATATGATCGAAATTTGTCAAAAGCAAAGACAATAGCAAGGAGTTCTTTTTCAGTAGTTGTATAGTTCGTTTGTGCTCCTTGTAATGTCTTACTAGCATAATATATAGGTTGAAATCGTTTTTCAATCCTTTGTCCTAAAACGGCTCCCATTGCAAAATCACTTGCATCGCACATTAGTTCAAATGGTAGATTCCAATTTGGTGTTATCATGATTGGTGCATTAGTGAGTTTTTCTTTAAGAATATTAAAAGATTTGATACATTCATCTGAAAAGATGAATGGCACATCCTTTTCTAGGAGTTTATTCATAGGAGTGGCAATTTTAGAAAAATCTTTTATGAAACGTCGGTAAAAACCGGCATGCCCTAGAAAACTCCTAACTCCTCTAACATTTGTGGGATGTGGAAGTTTAGCAATTACATCTACTTTAGCTCTATCCACTTCAATTCCTTCTTTTGAAATTTTATGTCCAAGAACGATGCCTTCTTTAACCATGAAATGGCATTTCTCCCAATTAAGTACTAGATTTGATTTTTCGCATCTAATTAGCATTCGTTCCAGATTAACTAGACATGATTTAAATGTATCACCGAAGACTGAAAAGTCATCCATGAATACTTCCATGCATTCTTCTATCATGTCGTGAAAAATTGCCATCATACACCTTTGAAAGGTTGCAGGGGCGTTGCAAAGTCCAAATGGCATGCGTTTGTAAGCAAAAGTACCATAAGGGCACGTGAATGTGGTTTTCTCTTGATCTTCGGGTGCTATTGGAATTTGAAAATATCCGGAAAATCCATCTAGAAAACAATAGTAACTATTTCCGGCTAATCTTTCCAACATTTGATCTATGAAAGGTAAGGGAAAGTGATCTTTTCTGGTGGCGTCATTTAATTTTCTATAATCAATACATACACGCCATCCTGTTACAGTCCTAGTAGGAATAAGCTCATTTTTCTCATTTGTAATGACAGTCATGCCACCCTTCTTAGGCACGCATTGAACTGGGCTTACCCATGGACTATCAGAAATTGGATATATCAAACCTGCATCTAGCAGTTTAATAATCTCTTTCTTAACTACATCTTGCATATTAGGATTTAGTCTTCGTTGGCGTTGCACATATGTTTTATGACCTTCTTCCATAAGGATTTTATGTGTGCAATACGAAGGACTTATTCCTTTAATATCATGAATCTTCCATGCAATGGCTGGTTTATGAGCTTTCAACACAGAAATGAGTTGTGATTTCTCATTTTCAGTAAGAGAAGACGATATTATTACAGGTAATTCAGATTCACCATGTAAATAAGCGTATTCCAAATGGTTTGGAAGTGGCTTTAACTCTAATTTCGGAGGTTCTTCTATCGATGATTTATATCGATATCTGTCTTCTTCTTTTAGCATTTGAATTTCTTCTGTTGTTGGTTCATATCCATTAGCTATAAGTGTAGCTAACATTTCAGCTTCATCAATTGGTTCATTACCTTCTCCTAAAGAACATTCTCCCGTTCCTTGTAATTCTGGAAATTCTTCTAATAATTCTGCATGTGCATCTATAGTTTGAATATAATAACATGTATCATCTGCAGATTGTGGTTGTTGCATTGCTCTATCAACTGAAAAGGTAACACTCTCATCCTCTATACTTAGGGTCAGTTTCTTACCGAACACGTCTATCATTGCTTTAGCCGTGTTTAAGAATGGTCTTCCTAATATGAGAGGAACTTGAGAATCTTCTTCCATGTCTAAAACAACAAAATCTACTGGAAATACTAAAGTACCAACTTTAACTAGCATGTTCTCCATTATCCCTCTAGGATATTTTATTGATCTATCGGCTAGTTGTATGCTTATTCTGGTTGGTTTTAATTCTCCAAGGTCTAGTTTAGCGTATAGTGAATACGGCATTAGATTTATACTAGCACCTAAATCTGCCAATGCTTCTATTGAACTAAGGCTACCCAGAAAACATGGAATTGTGAAACTTCCTGGATCAGATAGTTTTTCTGGTATCTTATTCAACAGCACTGCTGAACAATTAGCATTCATAGTAACAGCCGAGAGTTCTTCCATTTTCTTTCTATTTGTGATTAGATCTTTCAAGAATTTAGCATACCTTGGCATTCCTGAAATCACATCAATGAAAGGAAGATTTACATTTATCTGTTTAAACATATCCAAGAATTTGGATTGCTCGGCTTCAAGTTTTTCTTTCTTCATTTTACTCGGATAAGGAAGTGGTGGTTGGTATGGTTTAACATAAGGTTTATCCTTAACTGTGTTATCTTCATTAACCTTTTCAACTACCGGTTCTTTTTCCTTATCTTGATCAGGTTGTGGTTCTTGTGGAGTAGGAATAGTTTCATCAGAAGTTATAGGTATTTCAGGTGGTTTAAGTGTTGTACCACTTCTTGTGGTAATAGCTTTAGCTGTTTCATTCCGGGGGTTAGCATTCGTATCGCTTGGTAGACTTCCCGGTTTTCTTTCACCTATTAACCTTGCTAGGTTACTTACTTCTTGTTCCAGATTTTGAATAGAAGCTTGTTGATTTCTAAATGCTTGAGCATTTTGTTCATTGGTTTGTTTTTGAGATGTGAAAAACTGCGTTTGAGTTTCAACTAGCTTCGTCATCATATCTTCTAAATTCGGCTTTTTATCATCGGTTTGTTGTGGTGGTTTGTTTTGAAAATTAGGTCTTTGCTGATTATAAGTATTATTGGATACTTGTTGATTGCTAGGACCTTGTTGGTTGTTGTATGGAATATTTCGGTTATAGTTCTGATTTTGGTTGTAAATAGGTCTTGGCGGTTGATAATTATTCTGATAATTATTTCCAGGCCTTTGGTTTATGTATGAAATATTCTCTCTTTGTTCCATTGTTAATTCAATACTGAGACAATCTTTTGTCAAATGTGGTCCTCCACACTGCTCACAACTAATTCGTATAGCATGAATATCCTTAGTCATCTTTTCCATTCGTCTCTCGAAAGCATCTATCTTTGCTGAAATGGAATCTAAGTCATGGCTAGAATCGGCTCTAGCTGCTTTAGATGATCTAATGATATCTTTTTCTTGGTGCCACTCATGTGAGTGGGAAGCAGTGTTATCAATAATTTTGTAAGCATCAGTTTCGGTTTTCTTCATAATCGAACCACCAGCTGCTATATCTATGTCTTTTCTTGTAGTGATGTCGCATCCTCGGTAGAATATTTGTACTATTTGACAGGTGTCTAAACCATGTTGCGGACATCCTCTTAACAATTTTCCATATCTTGTCCACGCCTCATATAGAGTTTCATTTGGCTTCTGTGTGAACGTAACAATTTCTGCTTGAAGTCTTACGGCTTTAGATGCAGGAAAAAATTGTTTAAGAAATTTGTCAATTAAAACGTCCCATGTATCGATCGCCCCTTCAGGTAACGATTCCAACCAATCTTTGGCTTCTCCCTTTAAAGTCCAGGGAAATAACATGAGATATATCTGTTCATCCTCCACTTCTCGGATTTTAAATAGTGTGCAGATCCTATTAAAGGTACGTAGATGTTCATTTGGATCTTCCTTCGGCGCACCACTAAATTGGCATTGATTAGTCACCATGTGTAGAATTTGTCCTTTGATTTCATAATCTGGCGCATTAATGTCTGGATGAGTAATTGCGTGACCTTGGCCAGTGCGTTTAGCTCTCATTCGGTCTTCCATACTTAAAGGTTCCAGATTCTCCATAATTGAATTTGTTGAATCGGTATCACTAGATGCTTCTGATTTAATAGTTCGTTCCTCAACAATCTCTGTTTGAATGATTGGTGGTTCCGGAGGAAAGTTTAATGGTTCAGGATCTATGAACCGTTCCTGAATATTTTCTGGATTCTCAATTGTGAGGTCGGGTTCAAAAAATGGATTATCGGAAATTTGAACTGAAGTACTTGGTCGACTGGATGACAATTCTAAAGAAAAATCAACGGCGGTTATATTTGTTAAACGATGTCTTGATCTAGTTACAGGTGGTGAACGTACAAAAGGTGGTGAACGTCTTGCTCGGTGCATTCACTGAATATCCTATTAGTTTTTTTAAAAAGAAAGAAAAATTATAATAAGTTATCCAATCAATAGACTTTTCTGATTTTGCCCACGTTTCGAATAGCCAAAAGATGCAGCATAGGGGCAGGATTCGTTTGGTCTCAATATAATTGAGGACTGTTTGGCTCCAATAACCCGGTCCACGTACAAATCCAACTATTACTACGAACCAGAAAATTTTGATGTCTATTAATTTAACCACTTAAAATAAATTTTCGTAATTTTAAGAAATTTAGATAAGAAGTAGAAAAAAAATTCTAAGTCCTAAAAACTAGAATGGCGAGAAATAAGAGAGACAAAGATTGCGCGTCGAAAAATGTCGAAAAAGAAAAATGGTTGAAAAATAAAAGGTGACGGAAAAATAAAAGAAACTTATAAAAACTTAAAAATACTTAACTAATTTAACCTTATTACTACAACTAACTTAAAATTATAATCGCAAATTGAAATTACTAATTGGAATGATAATTGATACATAGTAAAAGGTCTAAAAATATTAAAGCTTACAGGAAAAACTAAATCCCAAATGGAAATAACTTAAAAAGAAACTAAAACTTAAAAAGGCGTCGCAAAATTCTAAAGCACCTAAATCTTAGTCTAAAGAAAAAGCACTTAAGGAATTTTACGGCAAAGCCTAAAAATCTAGGAGTAAAAATAACTATAGCAAAAACTAAGTTTAAAATTAAATATGAGCTAAAAAATACAAATATTACGCTACAACGATTAAAAAGGTACAAAATATAAAAATATACAAAAAGTTGTAAAAAGTACAAAAAATATTATTTTTATATTATTTATTTTACTAAACTATTAATTTTACAATTTAATAAAAACTTATTAAAACTAAATACATAAATATAAAGTAAAAAGTAAAAAACTAAAATTAATAATAATAATAATAATAATTAAGTTAAATAATAATAATAATAATTAAAACCCCGTAATCAATGCAACTTTAGGGTTTTGTCCGTGTGTCAGAAGACCTCCGCGAGTCGCGGCAAATAAAGAGGAAAACCCCGCGAGTCGCGGGGTTCAGAAAAACAGTTGACAGGTTTCACTTTTTTACGCGTTTTTCTTTATTTTTTTTTTTTATTTTCTTTTGTTTTCTGTTTTTAATTTAAATAAACGATTTTTAATAAAATTTATATTTTTATAAATTAAAATAAAGATAAAGAAACTTATAAAACTTAAATATTTAACAAAATCCTAAAAATACTTATATTTTTGTTTTTCTTTTTATATTTTTGAATGATTAAAACGTAATTTTTACAAAAACGACTTTTAATAAAAGTAAATAAAATCTTTTTTTTTTTTTTTTAATTAGCGTTGCGCTTCCGGTTTTTAAGAGAATCCCCGGCAGCGGCGCCAAAAATACTTGATGTCAAAGCAGAGGGGTATAAAATACTATTAAATTTTAGCAGAAAACACTATTAAATACGATACAATTTTACACAAGATATTTATTTATTTATAGAATGGATATACTTAAACCTTGCTACAACACTTATAGGCAGTGTACCTAATCGTACAGTAGTGTAGTTTTTAGTAAGTCCGGTTCGTTCCACAGGGAAATCTTTAAACAAAGCTCAACGCTATATTAGTTTACTTTTATAAAAATACAAATATATATATAAGTAATATTATTATTATAAAGGGGGGTTTTTACCGTTTAATGACCGGTTTGTCGATTTTAAAACTTTTAGTCGCAGTTAAAACCTAATGTAAAATATAAAATAAATACAAGACTTTAAATTAAAGCGTAAAGTAAATAACGATAATGAAATTGCGAATAATAAAAATGCGATAAAATTAAATTGCGATAATTAAAAGTACGATAATTAAAAGTGCGATAAAATGAAATAACAATAAATAAAAGTGCGATAATTAGAAGTGCAATTAAATATAAAATAAAGGAAATAAAATATGATATAAAAGAATTATGCTTATTTAAACTTCCGTAATCATGATGTTTGACGTGTTGATTTTAGTTTTATGCCCATGGGTTAATTGTCCTTTGTCCTGGATTATTCAATAAGTCCGTCTGGTTTTCGTCCATAACAGTCCATCAGTCATAAATATAAATTGCAAGTGTCCTTGTCAAATTATTATTATACCCGAAGATAAATATTCCAACTAATTGGGGATTCGAATTGTAACAAGGTTTTAATACTTTGTTTAATGAATACACCAGGTTATCGACTGCGTGTAAACCAAGGTTTTACTACTTTGTTAACAATTACACCAATTACCCTTGAATGTAATTTCACCCCTGTTTTAATTATTCTAGTGGCTATTAATCCATTCCCGTGTCCGGTTAAATGAACGATTATTCGTACATATAAATACCCCGCCCATCGTGTCCGATCGAGTGTATATGGTAATTTATAGGGACGCCCAATTGTAAATCTTTATATTAACATTAACAAACTTTCATTTAGTTAAACAAATATAAAGCCCATTAATAACCCATAGTCTAGTTTCCACAAGTGTCGTTCTTTTGTCCAAACCCCAATTATGGTACAAAGCCCAATTACCCAATTTTAGTAATTAGCCCAACATCATGATTACTTCGTTTTAAATAAGCATAATAATAACTTAGCTACGAGACATTAATATAAAAAGGTTGAACATAACTTACAATGATTAAAAATAGCGTAGCGTTACACGGACAGAATTTCGACTTACACCCTTACAACATTCGCTAACATACCCTTATTATTAGAATTATAATTAAAATTAAAATATAAATTATAAATATAAATATATTACGTATATATTGAGAGAGAGATTAAGAAATAAGATGATTAAATTCGATCAGAATTCGGTTGGCTTTATAGCCAGAAGTGAATTTTTGGGCTCCGCGACTCGCGACAAAATGGCCTTCAAACTCCGCGAGTCGCGGAGAGGTATTTTCAGTTTATACCCTTGGAGTTTCCTGCTGCCGACGGTTTTAAATATATATATATAATATATATATAATTAATATAATTAATTATATATTATATTATATTTATATATATAGTTAACTTGTAATTTTTAGTCCGTTGCGTCGAGCGTTAAGAGTTGACTCTGGTCCCGGTTCCGGTTTTTCGAACGTCCTCGCGTACAATTTAATATCTTGTACTTTGCGTTTTGAATCTTGTACTCTTGTGATTTTGAGACGTTTCTTATCAATAATTGGAACCTTTTTGATTGTCTTTTGTTCTTTTGAGCTTTTTGGTCGTTTGCGTCTTCAAATCGTCGAATCTGTCTTTTGTCTTCACCTTTTATTATTTAAACGAATATCACTTGTAAATAGAACAATTGCAACTAAAAGCTTGTCTTTCTTGAGGAATAATGCTATGAAATATATGTTCGTTTTTAGCATTATCAGAAATGATACTTAGAGAAGCTCATAAAACCAGATACTCAATACATCCTGGAACGGGGAAGATGTACAAGGATCTCAAGAAACATTTTTGGTGGCCGGGTATGAAAGCCGATGTTGCTAAATACGTAGGAGAATGTTTGACGTGTTCTAAGGTCAAAGCTGAGCATCAGAAACCATCAGGTCTACTTCAACAACCCAAAATCCCAGAATGGAAATGGGAAAACATTACCATGGATTTCATCACTAAATTACCAAGGACTGCAAGTGGTTTTGATACTATTTGGGTAATAGTTGATCGTCTCACCAAATCAGCACACTTCCTGCCAATAAGAGAAGATTTCAAGATGGAGAAGTTAGCACGACTGTATTTAAGTCGTCTCCAGACATGGAATACCAATCTCTATTATCTCTGATAGGGATGGCAGATTTATTTCAAGATTCTGGCAGACATTGCAGCAAGCATTAGGAACTCGTCTAGACATGAGTACTGCCTATCATCCACAAACTGATGGGCAGAGCGAAAGGACGATACAAATGCTTGAAGACATGCTACGAGCATGTGTTATTGATTTCGAAAACAGTTGGGATCGACATCTACCGTTAGCAGAATTTTCCTACAACAACAGCTACCATTCAAGCATTGAGATGGCGCCGTTTGAAGCACTTTATGGTAGAAAGTGCAGGTCTCTGATTTGTTGGAGTGAAGTGGGGGATAGACAGATTATGGGTCCGGAGATTATACAAGAAACTACCGAGAAGATCATCCAAATTCAACAACGGTTGAAAACCGCCCAAAGTCGACAAAAGAGCTACGCTGACATTAAAAGAAAAGATATAGAATTTGAAATTGGAGAGATGGTCATGCTTAAAGTTGCACCTTGGAAAGGCGTTGTTCGATTTAGTAAACGAGGGAAATTAAATCCAAGGTATATTGGACCATTCAAGATTATTGATCGTGTCGGACCAGTAGCTTACCGACTTGAGTTACCTCAACAACTCGCGGCTGTACATAACACTTTCCACGTCTCGAATTTGAAGAAATGTTTTGCTAAAGAAGATCTCACTATTCCGTTAGATGAAATCCAAATCAACGAAAAACTTCAATTCATCGAAGAACCCGTCGAAATAATGGATCGTGAGGTTAAAAGACTTAAGCAAAACAAGATACCAATTGTTAAGGTTCGATGGAATGCTCGTAGAGGACCCGAGTTCACCTGGGAGCGTGAAGATCAGATGAATAAGAAATACCCGCATCTATTTCCAGAAGATTCGTCAACACCTTCAACAGCTTAAAATTTCGGGACGAAATTTATTTAACGGGTAGGTACTGTAGTGACCCGAACTTTTCCATGTTTATATATATTATTTGAGATTGATATTTACATGATTAAATGTTTCCAACATGTTAAGCAATCAAACTTGTTAAGACTTGATTAATTGAAATATGTTTCATATAGACAATTGACCACCCAAGTTGACCGGTGATTCACGAATGTTAAAACTTGTAAAAACTATACGATGACATATATATGGTTATATATATAGTTAACATGTTTTTATTATAAGTATGTATCTCATTAGGTATTTTAACAATGAGTTATATACATAAAAATGAGACTATTAATTTAAGAAACTCGAAAACGATATATATAACGATTATCGTTATAACAACGTCTTACTAGGCACATATGAATCATATTAAGATATTGATACACTTGGTTAATTATGTTAAATGATAAGTAAATATATTATTAAGTGTATTAACAATGAAATACATATGTAAAAATAAGACTACTAACTTAATGATTTCGAAACGAGACATATATGTAACGATTATCGTTGTAACGACATTTAACTGTATATACATCATACTAAGATATATTATATATCATAATATCATGATAATATAACAATTTAACATCTCATTTGTTATAATAAACAATGGGATAACAACATTCAACAAGATCGTTAACCTAAAGGTTTCAAAACAACATTTACATGTAACGACTAACGATGACTTAACGACTCAGTTAAAATGTATATACATGTAGTGTTTTAATATGTATTCATACACTTTTGAAAGACTTCAAGACACTTATCAAAATACTTCTACTTAACAAAAATGCTTACAATTACATCCTCATTCAGTTTCATCAACAATTCTACTCGTATGCACCCGTATTCGTACTCGTACAATACACAGCTTTTAGATGTATGTACTATTGGTATATACACTCCAATGATCAGCTCTTAGCATCCCATGTGAGTCACCTAACACATGTGGGAACCATCATTTGGCAACTAGCATGAAATATCTCATAAAATTACAAAAATATGAGTAATCATTCATGACTTATTTACATGAAAACAAAATTACATATCCTTTATATCTAATCCATACACCAACGACCAAAAACACCTACAAACACTTTCATTCTTCAATTTTCTTCATCTAATTGATCTCTCTCAAGTTCTATCTTCAAGTTCTAAGTGTTCTTCATATATTTTACAAGTTCTAGTTACATAAAATCAAGAATACTTTCAAGTTTGCTAGCTCACTTCCAATCTTGTAAGGTGATCATCCAACCTCAAGAAATCTTTGTTTCTTACAGTAGGTTATCATTCTAATACAAGGTAATAATCATATTCAAACTTTGGTTCAATTTCTATAACTATAACAATCTTATTTCAAGTGATGATCTTACTTGAACTTGTTTTCGTGTCATGATTCTGCTTCAAGAACTTCGAGCCATCCAAGGATCCGTTGAAGCTAGATCCATTTTTCTCTTTTCCAGTAGGTTTATCCAAGGAACTTAAGGTAGTAATGATGTTCATAACATCATTCGATTCATACATATAAAGCTATCTTATTCGAAGGTTTAAACTTGTAATCACTAGAACATAGTTTAGCTAATTCTAAACTTGTTCGCAAACAAAAGTTAATCCTTCTAACTTGAATTTTAAAATCAACTAAACACATGTTCTAAATCTATATGATATGCTAACTTAATGATTTAAAACCTGGAAACACGAAAAACACCGTAAAACCGGATTTACGCCGTCGTAGTAACACCGCGGGCTGTTTTGGGTTAGTTAATTAAAAACTATGATAAACTTTGATTTAAAAGTTGTTATTCTGAGAAAATGATTTTTATTATGAACATGAAACTATATCCAAAAATTATGGTTAAACTCAAAGTGGAAGTATGTTTTCTAAAATGGTCATCTGGACGTCGTTCTTTCGACTGAAATGACTACCTTTACAAAAACGACTTGTAACTTATTTTTCCGACTATAAACCTATACTTTTTCTGTTTAGATTCATAAAATAGAGTTCAATATGAAACCATAGCAATTTGATTCACTCAAAACGGATTTAAAATGAAGAAGTTATGGGTAAAACAAGATTGGATAATTTTTCTCATTTTAGCTACGTGAAAATTGGTAACAAATCTATTCCAACCATAACTTAATCAACTTGTATTGTATATTATGTAATCTTGAGATACCATAGACACGTATACAATGTTTCGACCTATCATGTCGACACATCTATATATATTTCGGAACAACCATAGACACTCTATATGTGAATGTTGGAGTTAGCTATATAGGGTTGAGGTTGATTCCAAAATATATATAGTTTGAGTTGTGATCAATACTGAGATACGTATACACTGGGTCGTGGATTGATTCAAGATAATATTTATCGATTTATTTCTGTACATCTAACTGTGGACAACTAGTTGTAGGTTACTAACGAGGACAGCTGACTTAATAAACTTAAAATATCAAAATATATTAAAAGTGTTGTAAATATATTTTGAACATACTTTGATATATATGTATATATTGTTATAGGTTCGTGAATCAACCAGTGGCCAAGTCTTACTTCCCGACGAAGTAAAAATCTGTGAAAGTGAGTTATAGTCCCACTTTTAAAATCTAATATTTTTGGGATGAGAATACATGCAGGTTTTATAAATGATTTACAAAATAGACACAAGTACGTGAAACTACATTCTATGGTTGAATTATCAAAATCGAATATGCCCCTTTTTATTAAGTCTGGTAATCTAAGAATTAGGGAACAGACACCCTAATTGACGCGAATCCTAAAGATAGATCTATTGGGCCTAACAAACCCCATCCAAAGTACCAGATGCTTTAGTACTTCGAAATTTATATCATATCCGAAGGGTGTCCCGGAATGATGGGGATATTCTTATATATGCATCTTGTTAATGTCGGTTACCAGGTGTTCACCATATGAATGATTTTTATCTCTATGTATGGGATGTGTATTGAAATATGAAATCTTGTGGTCTATTGTTACGATTTGATATATATAGGTTAAACCTATAACTCACCAACATTTTTGTTGACGTTTAAAGCATATTTATTCTCAGGTGAATACTAAGAGCTTTCGCTGTCGCATACTTAAATAAGGACGAGATTTGAAGTCCATGCTTGTATGATATTGTGTAAAAACTGCATTCAAGAAACTTATTTTGTTGTAACATATTTGTATTGTAAACCATTATGTAATGGTCGTGTGTAAACAGGATATTTTAGATTATCATTATTTGATAATCTACGTAAAGCTTTTTAAACCTTTATTGATGAAATAAAGGTTATGGTTTGTTTTAAAATGAATGCAGTCTTTGAAAAACGTCTCATATAGAGGTCAAAACCTCGTAACGAAATCAATTAATATGGAACGTTTTTAATCAATAAGAACGGGACATTTCACCAATGATCAGCTCTTAGCAGCCCATGTGAGTCACCTAACACATGTGGGAACCATCATTTGGCAACTACCATGAAATATCTCATAAAATTGCAAAAATATTAGTAATCATTCATGACTTATTTACATGAAAACAAAATTACATATCCTTTATATCTAATCCATATACCAACGACCAAAAACACCTACAAACACTTTCATTCTTCAATTTTCTTCATCTAATTGATCTCTCTCAAGTTCCATCTTCAAGTTCTAAGTGTTCTTCATAAATTTCATAAGTATAGTTTCATAAAAATCAAGAATACTTCCAAGTTTGCAAGTCTACTTCCAAGCTTTCTAATCCATTCAAAGTAATCATCTAAGATCAAGGAACCTTTGTTATTTATAGTAGGTTATCTTTCTAATTCAAGGTAATATTCATATTTAAACTTTGATTCAATTTCTACAACTATAACAATCTTATTTCGAGTGAAAATCTTACTTGAACTTGTTTTCATGTCATGATTCTGCTTCAAGAACTTTCAAGCCATCCAAGGATCCTTTGAAGCTAGATCCATTTTTCTCATTTCCAGTAGCTTTATCCAGAAAACTTGAGGTAGTAATGATGTTCATAACATCATTCGATTCATACATATAAAGCTATCTTATTCGAAGGTTTAAACTTGTAATCACTAGAACATAGTTTAGCTAATTCTAAACTTGTTCGCAAACAAAAGTTAATCCTTCTAAATTGACTTTTAAAATCAACTAAACACATATTCTATATCTATATGATATGCTAACTTAATGATTTAAAACCGAAAAACACGAAAAACACCGTAAAACCTGATATACGCCTTTGTAGTAACACCGCGGGCTGTTTTGGGTTAGTTAATTAAAAACTATGATAAACTTTGATTTAAAAGTTGTTCTTCTGGGAAAATGATTTTTCTTATGAACATGAAACTATATCCAAAAATTATGGTTAAACTCAAAGTGGAAGTATGTTTTCCAAAATGGTCATCTAGACGTCGTTCTTTGGACTGAAATGACTACCTTTACAAAAACGACTTGTAGCCTGTAATTCCGATTATAAACTTATACTTTTTCTGTATAGATTCATAAACTTAAGTTCAATATGAAACCATAGCAATTGGATTCACTCAAAACGGATTTAAAATGAAGAAGTTATGGGTAAAACAAGATTGGATATTTTTTGATTATTTTAGCTATTAGAAATGTTTAACAAATCTATACAAATCATATCCTAGCTAACTTATATTGTATTATACATGTATTCTAATATATTATGTAATCTTGGGATACCATAGACAAGTATGCAAATGTTTTGACATATCATATTGACCCATGTATATATATTATTTGGAACAACCATAGACACTCTATATGCAGTAATGTTGGAGTTAGCTATACAGGGTTGAGGTTGATTCCAAAAATATATATACTTTGAGTTGTGATCTAGCCTGAGACGTGTATACACTGGGTCGTGGATTGATTCAAGATAATATATATCGATTTACTTCTGTACATCTAACTGTGGACAACTAGTTGTAGGTTACTAACGAGGACAGCTGACTTAATTCACTCAAATCTTTAAAACATAATAAAAATGGTTGTAATTATATTTTGATCATACTTTGATATATATGTACATATTTGTATAGGTTCGTGAATCGATCCGTGGCCAAGTCTTATTTCCGAGGAAGGAAATATCTGTGAAAGTGAGTTATAGTCCCATTTTTAAAATCTAATATTTTTGGGATGAGAATACATGCATGTTTTATAAATGATTTACAAAATAGACACAAGTACGTGAAACTACATTCTATGGTTGAATTATCGAAATCGAATATGCCCCTTTTTATTAAGTCTGGTAATCTAAGAATTAGGGAACAGACACCCTAATTGACGCGAATCCTAAAGATAGATCTATTGGGCCTAACAAACCCCATCCAAAGTACCGGATGCTTTAGTACTTCGAAATTTATATCATATCCGAAGGGTGTCTCGGAATGATGGGGATATTCTTATATATGCATCTTGTTAATGTCGGTTACCAGGTGTTCACCATATGAATGATTTTTATCTCTATGTATGGGATGTGTATTGAAATATGAAATCTTGTGGTCTATTGTTAAGATTTGATATATATAGGTTAAACCTATAACTCACCAACATTTTTGTTGACGTTTAAAGCATGTTTATTCTCAGGTGAATACTAAGAGCTTCCGCTGTTGCATACTAAAATAAGGACAAGAATTGGAGTCCATGTTTGTATGATAATTTTTAAAAACTGCATTCAAGAAACATATGTCGATGTAATATATTTCTATTGTAAACCATTATGTAATGGTCGTGTGTAAACAGTATATTTTAGATTATCATTATTTGATAATCTACGTAATGTTTTTTTAAAACCTTTATTGATAAAATAAAGGTTATGGTTGTTTTAAAAATGAATGCAGTCTTTGAAAAACGTCTCATATAGAGGTCAAAACCTCGCAACGAAATCAATTAATATGGAACGTTTATAATCAATATGAACGGGACATTTCAGGGGAGAGCCGCGGTATATGTTGCAAGTGTGGTGAACGAGTGGTGCAGACGAACCGATTAAGGGGGTGATTGTTAGATTAATCGGTTCCGTCGATAGTCATGTTAAAGTCTACGTGATGAATCATGTGCATGGTGTGCCTTTGGGTTAACTAATATCTAGTATATAGGATTTCATTAGTTATGTTATTATTATGTTTAATTTAATTTAGTTAATAGTTGTAGTTTGAATCGCTGATATGGTTGACCGAGTACATCTCTTGGTGAGAAGTAATGTACGGAAGTGGGTGTGCTACGTGCCGGTTAATTAGGAGTAAATTGTTAGTGTTTTGTTATTTTTATTCTAGTACTAGTACTAGTATTTTAAGGGGTTAAGTGTTTTTGTAACTTGATAACAGAAAATCACAATGTAGTCATATATGTTCTTTGCATCTTTTTATTTTTCTTCTACAAGTTTTATTTAGTTTATAATTTTGAAGTTAAGTGTGAGTAGTTAAGGGACTTGTGTCCCAACAAATGGTATCAGAGCCTAGTTATAGCCTAGATGTGTGGACGGTGCAGAATGGTAGCGGAGGTTCAAACCGAGATGACTATGGACGTGACCGAGGATGAGGTCGGGTGTCCGGGAAGAGTCGAGATGGTATTGAACGTGTTCGTGGAAGTAGCGTGGAATGAATCGATTAAGGGGGTGATTGTTGGAGCTAATCGATTCATTGTGTCCCACATTGGAAAGTGAAACAAACAAATGTGCATATATAAGCTTATGGGAACCTCCCTCTATCACCAATTGGTTTTAGAGAAATGTGGAACTCATGAGCTTATATGTTGTACATTGTGGTGGACCTTAAACGATCCAACAAACACAAGCTGCCAGTTACCAAAGTTACCAAAGGGCTAATGGCTTGGCGATATCGAGGTCACCTTTACAACCTTGAGGTTGAAGGTTCGAGTCCGAATAAGTGGGTGTGTGAGTTTGCCTTAAAAAAAAAAAAAAAAAAAACTGCCAGTTAATACTAAACTTGATGCTAATGTACCTCTTAAGACTAGAACATTCGTTAGCATATCAGCTTAGGCTATGTTGTTCTGTCAAAAAAGCTCATCTTTTAACGACGTATTCCCAGTCAGATGGTCTACCGTAAATAGTGTATGCCCCAGACCCGAACTGGTTTTGCATTAGGCTTGTCCCACCAGAAGTTCCAGCAGAGCCTGGTTTCACTTCCTCTTCTGCATCATCATCAATGCATAACTTTTTAACAATTTCAATGAAGTGGTAAATTTCACCTATTATCTTATGAATGGGTTGATTATGATTCTGTTTCATCTCTAAGGTTAGGTAGTAACGGGTAAAATCAGAAGATTAGGTAGTAATGTACCAATATGGGTAGAGTTTAACAGTTTCAATGAAGTGGTAAGTTTCACCTATTATCTTATGAATGGGTTGATTCTGATTTTGTTTTATTGCCAAGTAGTCAAAAAGAAAAAAACCTTAAGTTTAGGTAGTAATGTACGAATATTGGTAAAGCTTAGGTAGTCGTGATACATAAATACTGTATTAGTATGGTTGTGTAATACTAACATTTAACACAATTTATCAGTAACAAGTTGTAACCGAAACTTTTTAAGGTGAATTCAATTCTTGTTCACCCATAAAAACTTTTTTGGGTTGGTTTCTGTTATTGACTTGATTCTTAGGCTTGGGCCAATCTGGCCCGGTGTACATGAATGTGTTTTCCATCAATTACTCTAAGCTGAATGTCTTAATAAACAATTAGGGAATAAGATGCTTGGCATTTGTGTTTTGAAAATTGATTATGCATTTTAGGTAATTATAATTGAATAATTAACTATAGCATAACATGTTATACATTAATGGAGTTTGGATTTGATTATATAGTCTAATAACGAAATAATCTTATAATTAGTTTTGTAAGTGTGTTTGGTAAATTTTATTTAATAAATTAACAAACAATTTTTAAAAGACGGAAAAGAAAAGAATCAGATAATCTAATAATCACGTTTTGCTGCAGTATACCAGTAAGGAGTGACTTGTTTTTTTCATTTTCACATTTTGAGTCTTTCAAATCGTAATTAATTGATTAAAAAGTTAAAGTTACCAAACACTATTAGTGAAGCTTTAGGTTTCTGGTTCAATCCTTGACAATGGCCCCTGAGCTTAATTAGAGATTTACAGTGGAATGTGCTTTACCTGGCATCAGGGTGACGTCTGGTGATAGTTAAAGCTAAGGGGTATAAAATACTATTAAATTTTAGCAGGAAATACTATTAAATACGATACAATTTTACACAAGATATTTATTTATTTATAGAATGGATATACTTAAACCTTGCTACAACACTTATAGGCAGTGTACCTAATCGTACAGTAGTGTAGTTTTTAGTAAGTCCGGTTCGTTCCACAGGGAAAATATTTTAAACAAAGCTTAACGCTATATTAGTTTACTTTTATAAAAATACAAATATATATATAAGTAATGTTATTATTATAAAAGGGGGGTTTTTACCGTTTAATGACCGGTTTGTCGATTTTAAAACTTTAGTCGCAGTTAAAACCAAATGTAAAATATTAAATAAATAAAAGACTTAATTTAAAGCGTAAAGTAAATAACGATAATGAAATTGCGAATAATAAAAGTGCGATAAAATAAACTTACGATAATTAAAAAGTGCAATTAAATATAAAATAAAGGAAATTAAATATGAAATAAAAGAATTATGCTTATTTAAACTTCCGTAATCATGATGTTTGACGTGTTGATTTTAGTTTTATTCCCATGGGTTAATTGTCCTTTGTCCTGGATTATTTAATATGTCCATACGGATTTGTCCATAATAGTCCATCAGTCATAAATATAAAGAGCGAAAGCCTTCATCAAATTATTCTTATTCCCGAAGTCAAATATTTCAACTAATTGGGGATTCGAATTGTAACAAGGTTTTAATACTTTGTTTAATGAATACACCAGGTTATCGACTGCGTGTAAACCAAGGTTTTACTACTTTGTTAACAATTACACCAATTACCCTTGAATGTAATTCACCCCTGTTTCAACAAGTCTATTAACTATTAATCCAGTTCCGTGTCCGGTAAAATGAATAATTATTGGTATTTATAGATATCCCGCTCACCGTACCCAGTCAAGCGTATGTGGTTATATATAAATACGTCGAATTATAAGTTTGTATATTAAATTAACAAAGTATTGTTTAGTTAATATAAAACCCATTAATAGCCCATAGTCTAATTTCCACAAGTGTCGTTCTTTTATCCAAACCCCAATTATGGTACAAGACCCAATTACCCAATTTTAGTAATTAGCCCAACATCATGATTACTTCGGATTAAATAAGCATAATAATAACTTAGCTACGAGACATTAAATTAAAAAGGTTGAACATAACTTACAAAGATTAAAAATAGCGTAGCGTTACACGGACAGAATTTCGACTTACACCCTTACAACATTCGCTAACATACCCTTATTATTAGGATTAAAATTAAAATTAAAATTAAAATATAAATTATAAATATAAATATTACGCATAGATATAGAGAGATTGATATATTATGATTATTTTTTGTGATCAAACTGCGTTTGCTTTTATAGGGAATTGAGTCCAGGGGAACTCCGCGACTCGCGGCATTTTTTGCCTTCAAACTCCGCGAGTCGCGGAGTTTGAAATTCCAGCTCACCAGCTTTGGCTTCTTTCTTGCCGACGATTTTAAATATTAATATAATATATATATATATAATTTTTAAGAATTATTTATATATTATATTATATTCATGTGCATAGTTGACTTGTAATTTTTAGTCCGTTGCGTCAAGCGTTGAGAGTTGACTCTGGTCCCGGTTCCAGATTTTCGAACGTCCTTGCGTACAATTTAATATCTTGTACTTTGCGTTTTGAATCTTGTACTCTTGTAATTTCGAGACGTTTCTTATCAATAATTGGAACCTCTTTGATTGTATTTTGTACTTTTGAGCTTTTTGGTTGTTTGCGTCTTTAATTCGTCGAATCTGTCTTTTATCTTCACCTTTTAATATTTAAACGAATATCACTTGTAAATAGAACAATTGCAACTAAAAACTTGTCTTTCTTGGTGAATAATGCTATGAAATATATGTTCGTTTTTAGCATTATCAAATATTCCCACACTTGAGCGTTGCTTGTCCTCAAGCAATATAGTCTTGAAATACTAGAATCACTTCTTTATTCTTCACACTTTGTACATCAGTGATTTCTATACGGCGGTATAAACAATGGTAGTAACGATATGGTTTATAGTCCCACATGACTATAAAAATTTAGATCCATTAAGGAAATTGGATATTTATGAAAACATTTGATCTTTTGAAAATTAAATCTAGTTTTTACCCTAGATAAGTTTTCCGGAATAACCCTTCACCGGTGTTTGCAAATTATTTTTATGGGTTTGGTGGGTTTCAGATTTGAAAATTTTAGTTCAAAACTTGCAGTTTTGTGTCACCCACTTACTAACCTTGTATTAGGAAAGCAACACGTCCAGTTTACTTGTCCCGTATATTACCTTTCGGTAAACTACCGTCCGGTTGTAAAGGAAAGCGTTGAACAAGCAACTATTAAGGCAATGTCCCCTGACATGCTTTTAATTTTGGTCTATAACGTGTCGGACCCAATTACTATCCTTTGTAGGAGCAATAGTAAAGCTCACCCTTTTAATTTGTCGGTCTGGCACAAGGTCCTGTCTTTGACCATGCTATGCAACCACCGTTCTTACGGTTGACACCCGATTTGGTTCAGGTGACCTAACGAATTCCAGGTGAATTCCTAGGATTTTACGTTCAATGGTAATGAATGCATTGAAAATGGGTTTTTAGAAAACAAATCGGTTTGTAATTTTGATCAAAATATTTTCTCGTTCAGGCTCGAGTTTAGATATCATTGAATTCCATGAGTTTGTTGTCATACCCCATCCTAATCCATCTGGACGAAGTCACCAACATCTGGTCCCATTGTGATGATCGACTCCAAATAATGTCATTAAAATGAGCAAATGCACAGCAGAAGATTTCTTTCATACCTGAGAATAAATATGCTTTAAAGTGTCAACCAAAAGGTTGGTGAGTTCATAAGTTTATCATAAAACAATAAAATTCATCATTTTGATAGACCACAAGATTTAAATGCTGCATGGTACAAATGGGCCCGAATCCTATACCCACCTGTAATGTACATGCGATATCTTTTAAATACAGTACACCTTTCTTGTGTACGAAACTATTTTCATAAATCATAGTAACTGTACACATATCTTGTGCACAAAAATAACATACACATAACCTGTGTATAAAATCATTCTCTCGATATATAACATTCACATCAACTGGTGGCAATTATCATGTCCACATAATTCAATGGTGGCAATTATCATGTCTACATAATTCAAAGGTGGCAATTATCATGTCCACATAATTCAACGGTGGCAATTATCATGTCCACGTAATTAAAATGTGGCAATTATCATGTCCACATAATTCAATAATAATTCATAGAACTTCTGTCTGCATAATAATTCATTCGAGGAATGTTTTGCTTGTGTCAATCTCGTCAAACATTTATAAAAGCATTTCATGTATTCGCAGTTCAAAATATATTTCAAAAGCATTTAATAAAGCAGTTGTAAAAACAGCGCATGTATTCTCAGTCCCAAAAATGTAAAGAGTAAAAGGGAATCAAATGAACTCACGATACAATATTTTGTAGTAAAAATATTCATACGACGATACTGAACAATGCAGGGTTGGCCTTGGATTCACGAACCTATATCATTCATATATATATATATATTAAAACGTATACTTCACTTATATATATATATTTTTTTATATCTTAACTTATATGTTATATATATTATTTTAAAATAATTATTATCAATTCATTTAGTTATTTTAAAATATTTATATATATACATATATGTTTAGTGTTATATCTAAAAATCAATAGTTTGTTATATGTAAGTATAATGTTAATAGGTTTGATATATATAGTTATGTGAAATATTAATATAATTTTAGTATATGTAATAAGTATATTTTATGTACAAAATATTTATTTGTAAAAAAAAATTGATAGTTTTGATATTAATGATTTACTAATAATAGTCCTACTAATAATAACTTTATTACTAACGATAATACTAATAATAAAAATGATAATGATAATACATATGTTAATAATGATTCTAATAATACTAATAAGTATATAATGATACTAATACTAATATGAATAATAGTAATGACAGTTTGTGTTATTTTGATAATAATAATAATCCTAATCATAATAATAGTAATAATACACATATTAGTAATAATAATAATGATAAAAATTATAATTTTAGTTACAATAACAATAATAATAATAATAATAATAATAATAATAATAATAATAATAATAATAATAATAATAATAATTTTGGTAATGAAATCTACCTTCCAAAGCTTTTCTAAAAAAAACATGTCCCGAACAGGGCTCGAACCCGAGACCTCTCGCTCACCCGCAAACACCCTTAACCATTCCCTCTGTCTTATTTATCTGATTTATAATACAACCTAAAGTATTTATCTAGTACATGTTTCAACCCACTTCATCTTCTTCACCAAAATCCAAAAGATCAAACAACTTCATTCTTAATAGTCAATGATCATCAAAATGGTTTTAGGACTTTTAAACAAACATGAAACAAAAAATAAAAGTGTTCTTGAAAAAAAAAATTCATAAAAAACTGAATTTAAGCCTACTGCTGAAGCTCGTAGGTTCAAAAAAAAAAAAATGTTCTTCCATTTCAAATACGTTTTGGACAATTCTTATAACACGAAATTAGTTTCAAATCATTCCTAAAAACTATTGGAATCGTCAATTGAACTTGAAACATCAAAACGAGCTCTAATTTCTCGATGAACAAATTGGTTAACTTTTGACAAAATAACTTTGACTCGCAAATTCGAATTCATTATTAAGAATTGGAACTTGAAATTTTACAGAAAGTTTAAGTAAATGATTCCTAACAACTCTGTATTTTTAGTTTTTAAAATTTATTTCGAATTCAAGTTTTGGTATCTCACTGTCAAGAACACATGAACTCAAAATTTGGTTTTTAGATTAAGAATGTTATAGGTTATGATTACAACATGAATTGTGTTGCAAATCATTCCTATAATCTTTATGGATCATCAATTTAACTGGAAACATCAAAATAAATTCGAATTTGATTCAAGAACACTTAGTTGACTTTTAAAACCCAAAACTTTAACTCTCAAATTAGAGATTAATAGAAAGAATTGAGGATTGAAAACTTACAGATAGTTTAGTTAGATGAATTCTAACACTTCTGCATTTAAGGATTTTGAAAATTTGTTCGAAATCGAAATATGGTTAAAAATGCAAGAACAGAGGAACTAATTGGATTTCTTATTCTTTTTTTTTGTTTGTCTCAAATTCGATTTTTTTAGCAGTTGTAAGTAGTGGAATTGATAATGAAATGAAGACTTGAATGATTCTCAAAATAACACAGAGTATTTGTTTGTTTTATAGCAGAAGTACATGGCAAGAGGGATCAATCAGTAGAAAAATAAATAAGAATAAAATAAAAAAAATGGACATGGACTTCTAACGGATTTTGTTCTCATTATGGACTGATTTATCTATCTGGGACCAGATTTAGAGACAAGCAAATTTGTGAATTGGACAGGAAGAAGAAAAATATGCCAGTTGATAAGGAAGTATAACAGATTCCATTTGATTTTATGTACTATATCTATTATTAATAATATAAATACATTAATAAAAATAATAGTGTTATCAATATTAAAATTAATAAAAATACTAATAATAATAAAAATAATAAAAATAATAAGGGTAATAATAATAATAAATCACAATAATAATAACTTTAGTGAATTTGATGATAATTATAAAAATGATAATAATTATATTAATATTGATATAGATAATAATAATAATAATAATGATAATAATAATAATATGATAACATTAACAATATGGGTAGAAATAATAATCATAATAATAGTATTATTATTAGTATAACAAATAACAAATTACATGTTTCAAATTTGATATTAATATTTAATATTAATAATTATATTAATAATGAAAATAATAATGATATTTATATATCAACTATATTTTAACTTGTTATTAAATTTAAATTATTAATATTACATATTATTAATTATATAATACATATATATTATAACATAGTTGAATATTTAATATTTCTATATTTTGCATATGTTACAATATACATATAATAATAATTATGTACATAATTCATATATGTTTATATAGATTCATTTTAACAACAACATTATTATCTTGTAACTTTTCTTACATTTTTAATTCAAATGTTTAAATCATATTTTATTATTTTTAATTATCATATATACTTACATTTATATATATATATTTAATTACATATTTATTTACAAATAACTTGTTCGTGAGTCGTCGGAGATTGTCAAAGGGTAATTGATTACATGAATATAGTTCCAAACTTTTTGAGACTTAACTTTATAGACCTTGCTTATCTTGTCGAAATCATAATAAAATTAAGTTTAAATTTGGTCGGAACTTTCCGGGTCGTCACATTTGTAATTCTCAATCTTTAAGGTCAATCTCAAGGATTGAGTAATATCAGGCTTAAAAGCTGATTTTTGATCTTTTAAGGAGATTATCCTTTCTGGGGATCTGATTTATTAGTCTTATCAAGCTAATTTGCACGGTGCCCCCCATTGTACGAGATAAATCCTTCTCATGGTTAGGATAAATCTGACCACTTGGTGACCCTGTTTAATGCTGAGGTCCGTGGATTTCCTGCTGATTTTAGTGATGACTTTTCTAGATTTTTCGTCAACCTACAGCTGGTCTGGACGACAACTTCTTGACCTAAATCAAGAAGCGCGTGTCTTTTTCGGAAGACTTTACTTCCTTTTAATGATGGAATTGATTCATCTTGTAGATCCATCTCTTCTTTTCTTTCATCGGGTAAAACAGTTTAGTTTAGTCCAAAGCAAAAGTATTTTCAGTTATTTGTTACAGAAATATGTGACATATGTTTAAAATATCTTGGTAAATTTTCCCACACTTGGCTTTTATTTTCCTTTTTATTGCCCTCTATTCCATTTTAAATGAATTTTAACATTTTGGTTTGTTTCTCAATTTATGTCCTTTCCGAGGTAACATTAATTTCGGTGTTAAAACCTAGTTTTATCATTCATAAATATGTATAAACATGATTTTGAGTTCATTTAATTGAAAATTTTGAAAAATTTTACTAGAATTGGGTAGTCAGTATATAAGACTAGGGCTGTTCTTTATTATCAGAGAGCACTAGATTCTAATACAACTACTGCTTTACTAGTATTTTTAATGGTAACCAAGTGTTTAAGATAAAAATTTTAAAATCCGAAAGAATTTAACCCCTTCCCACACTTAAGATCTTGCAATGCCCTCATTTGCAAGAAATCAGTAACAATTTAAATTATTGAGGGTGATTAGCGTAGAAATGATTAAATTTTACCAAAGTTTCCAAACATATTTGTGTTTGCTTGCTGAATGATAAATGGTGCATATCATTTGTTCATTCCGTCTTGTTGTTATTTCACATATATTTTGCATCTTGTCGTCAAAATTAGTTGCTTTTGCTGAACTTAATGCCAGTCTTTGAAAATGCGTTGTTTTACCCTGTTGTGTACATAAGATAAACTGCAAACATATATACATATTTTTGAAGTTTGGTATATTACCCCACATTCAAAAATTATTAAAATCTAATAATAAAATTTAGAAAATTATAAAACTATTACAAATCCAACATAAGTATTAAATGTATTAACATTACAAATAATAAAATAAATAAAAAAAACTAAGTAGACTAGGGATGATAATGATACCAGAAGGGGTTCCATGCATAACCATATGTGCTATAAAATGCTTCGGCTGGGTTATATGTAGGATACGGTGGTTGGATCTCTATAGACCAGGGAGGGAATATGGGCGATGGAGTAGGAATATAGTTTCTACCTATATGTTGGCAATAAGCTATGATTTGGTTTTGATAAACTTGCCAATCTTCAAATGCTCTATGTCTAGCATTTTCATACTCTTGTGAAGCTATAAACCTTTGCATTTCTGCCATTTCATTTCCCCCTCCTACATTACCTTGCTGTTGGTTTCTCTCAACCTGTGGATGTCTACCATTATATCGTACTGCGGCGTTATTTCGCATCTTCAAAACTTTCACAACATGGTATACATTTAAACCTATTGTATCTCGGGGTTCTGGTTCTTCGATTAGTAATCCCCCCCGACTTATATCCACACCGAGATATTCAGCAATCAAAGTAATAAATATACCACCTCCTATTATGCTATGCGGTCTCATCCCCCTAACCATAGCTGATAAATAATAACCCACACAATAAGGTATACTTACAGCGCTTTATGGGTCTCGAATACACATGTGGTAAAACAAATCCTGTTCATTTACCTTTTCCTTGTTCTTACCTCGTTGTGTAATCGAATTGGCTAAAAACCTATGAATTACTCTTAATTCAGCTCTATCTATATCCAAATAAGAGTAATTTCCCCCTTTAAATCGGTGATGGCTAGTCATTTGACTCCATACACCATGCGTATCAAAATTTTCGTCTATCTTCCTACCGTTCAATATCAACCCTCTACAATCGGCAGATGCTAACTCCTCAGGCGTATATATACGTAAAGCCTGAGCCATGTCTAGTAAAGACATGTGGCGCATCGAACCTCCTAACAAAAGTCTAAGAAAAGATCGATCGGTTAAACTAGCTACCCGATCATTTAATTCTATACTACACAACAATTCTTCACACCATACTTTATATACAGGTCTACGCATGTTGAATAATCGTACCCAATCGTTAAAAGTAGAATTACCATACCTCTGTGTAAGTAATTCCCTAATTGGCCCGGCCAATTCTACAGCTTCTAATGGTCCCCATTCTATGACCCTAGGTACTTCAACAGCTTTAGAATGAAGAGTATGCAAACCCCTTTGGTATTTTGGATAATCTATCCAAAGTCTGTCAAATCTCAGGTTCGGGTGCAAATCTTCCAAGTGCATATCAGAAAATGTCATGACTGGATGAGGTATATCTTGTTTGTAGTAGTTATCCACCTCCTGTTGTTCCGCATTCTCACCAGGAGCATTGCGAGCTTGGGATGAAGATTCACCCCTTTCAGTCTGCAAAACACATCAAACACAATTTTTGTACATCCAAATATGCATTAGTGTCAGCAAAATCATCAATCAAAATAATTACAATGACATGTTCAATTTATATCAAACATAAGCTCATTTTCACATTTTTATCAAATCTACACTTTTTCAAATAAGCATATACGAAAATGTTCAACAAGTTCATAAGCATTCAACTCAAATAACATGTCAAAATAATCATTACTAGTAATTAAACAAGTTTCAAATGGCATTATCTCTTAAAAATCAAGTTCATGAATTTTAGACTTGAAAAAGTCCACTTTAATTCTCAAAATCATGCTTAGGCTCAAAGTTTGGATCATTTAACTACCTAAACATGTTACACTACTTAATTTAGCAATAATTCATGACAAAAATCGGCCATAACCTGTTTATATCAAAAAGCCCCAAATTTGCTCAAGAACACAAACCCTAGATTACTCAAAATTTGAAGTTTAAGGCTTCTAATTATGTTAAATAGCATCAATCTAGGTTATACAAGCATAATACATAAACAATTTAAGCATAATTACACTAAAAAGCATCAAAATTAAATTGGGTATAAAATTGCTCAAGAACACTAATTTTCGGATTAAATGGTGTTTAGGTGTAGAAATTTACCGTTTTTCTTGAGTAATTCATTGATAGCATCCTTCTTAACATGATTTTAGTAAAAGATTTGATGATTAACGGTCAAAAATTATGAATTTGGGAGTGTTTTTTCGGGTTTTTTCGGCTTTGTTTCGCAGTATTTTTGTGTTGTGGTGTGAGGATACTGATCTGATTATGTTTTTATTTTTTTCTGGGTTTTGGTCCCTCCGCGAGTCGCGGTGTTTGACCCTTCAAACTCCGCGAGTCGCGGAGTTTGTATATATATATATATTTTTTTTTATATATCTTATACTAATTAAAACAATTAAGTAATTAATTTTAAAATTTTGTTTCCCTTATTATTTAGGACGAGGTCGTTTCGGATCGATGTTCTAGTCCGTCCTTCAACAAAATTTTAAAATTTGTCTTTTTTTAGCGATTGTTTTAAAAGCTTAGATTTTTTTAGTTTTTTAATGTTTTTGTCATACTTTAATTCAATAAGATTAAAAATAATGATAATAAAAGTTCTCGTCCCTCCCTCGGGTAAAGCAATTTCGGTTCAAAGACCTAGTCTTCAACTTACGACGAATTTTAAAAATCATATTTTTAACTTAATGAGATAAAGTAAATTTTTGTTTTTAAATTCACACAACTTAAATATAAAATTCAAAATTAATATTAAAAATTCACACCAAACTTAAAATTTAAAATGCATAAAAATAAAATTCATATTTTAAAAATTAAAAATTCACACCAAACTTAATTTAAAAATTCATATTATAATTTCACACCAAACTTATATTAATTTTTCAAATATTTACAATTTTAAATATATTGTTTTTACAAAGTTTACAATATTAATTTAAGATTTATGTATTAATTTTAAAAACATGGTAAAAATAAAATTAAAAATCATTTTGGCTTTTTATCCCACTTTAATCAATCAAATATTATCAAAAATATGTGCCCCTCTTTTCGGTAAAGTAATTTCGGTTCCATAACCTAATTTAACTCATGACGAATTTTTGAAATATTTTGGGTTGATTGATTAAAGATATTTATACCTTAAGAATAAACGTTAAATTTCGCAGTGATGTAATAAATTTTTGTATGATATCAATAATTTCGGTCGCCAAACCTAATTTTATTTAATATCAATTTAATACTTTATAGCGAACAAATTAGCGTTTATTATCAAAAGGTTAAAAATAAAAATAAAAATAAAAACTGTACAGACTTACCTGTGAGATAGTATTCTTAGTTATACGATCTATCCCATTCATAAGATAGTCGGTTTAAATGGTTTTCCATAGCTACATAGGCGTAACCTCGAGCATTCAGTGTTTTTTCTTCTAAACATATGAACGGTCCGTCTCTGCATAAAGTAACAAATTCGGTGTTTGAATAGGTTTGATTATTTGAACATTTACCTCCATGTGACCATTTTCCGCATTTGTGACATCTTTCTAGGTGTCGTGCTCTTCTTTTTGCTGCGGATTTTGATTTTCCTTTACCAAATTGTAACTTATTATCTTCGCATCTGGATTCTTTTCTTACTCCATCCAATCTTTCTCTGATTACTGATACTATTTCACTCGAAAGTGTGTCATTATTACGTTTAGTGATCAAAGTGTGTAGCATTAGACCATGGTTTAGTTCACAGGAAGTCTTCATTTCGTAAAAACCTAAAAAAATAAAAATTCAGAATGGGGGGAGAAGACTAGTTCTTTAGGGTCTGCTAGGGAAAGACCATTCGAGTTCCATTTTCGAGAACTACACGAAAACAGAAAATCTAACTCTAACAGAAATACATAAACCCCCTATACTTAGTTGAAATTTTGATTAACATTATTTTCAATTGAATCATCAACAACTTGTATATCTTTGACTTTTACTTCAATCCATTTATTGATTTCCTCCGTAACTTTCACAAATTCAACTAACATTGCCTTTTCTTTTGACGATAAATTGGATATTAATCGGTTATATAACTTAAAGTTTCCTTTAATCTTAGCATCGTGAATCCGTTTATAAAGTTTCTTCGTTGAACTGTTAAAAATGGGTTCATCTAATTTCGTATCATCAACGGCATTCTTTGTGATTGGATCATCATTAAGTGTTTCTTCATCTTCCCCACACTTATGCGTTTTTATTGGTCTAACAGTTTTGGTTTGTGGAGATCTAAACTTTCGGTTCACAAAGGTGATCGATGTATCACCATCCCTAAGTGTCATTCTACCTTCTCTTACATCAATGAATGCCTCGGTGGTTGCTAAAAATGGGCGACCTAGAATTAGATGAATATCAAGGTTTTCCTCCATATTAATCACTATGAAGTTTGCAACAAAGGTCAAACTTCCCACGTTAACAAGTAAATTATTTTCTATTCCAACCGGGTGTTTAATGGTTTGGTCAAATGATTGAACACCTATTTTGGTTGGTTTTAATTTACCTATGCCTAATCTTTTGTATAAGGAAAGAGGCATAATATTTGCACTTGCTCCTAAATCTGCGAGTCCATTATATACAGCACCATCATTAAGCAAGCAAGAAATGATAAATTCACCCGGGTCTCCTGCTTTAGTAAGTCGAGTTGGTTTGTAAACCTTTTTCGGGTGTTCTTTCCTTGGTTCTTTCACTTCTATTTGAATTTCTTGTTCACATTTTTCTTCGTTTCTTGGAATGGGAGGTTTGTATAAGAATTCTTCTTCATCACTCAAATTTGAATCCTCCTTATATTCTAATTTTGATTTTTCATATGTTGTTGATAACATATTTATGTTTTCATTTTGAAGGTTTTCTTGGGTGGTGAAATTATGATTAACTTCATTATCAACTTCCATCGGACCATGTATGTAATGTTTAACTCTGTGACCATTAACTTTAAATTCAATTCCATTTGAATTTATTAATTCTATCATTCCGTATGGGAAAACTCTTTTGACTAAGAATGGTCCAGACCATCTTGATTTCAATTTTCCAGGAAATAGCTTGAATCGTGAATTGAAAAGAAGAACTCTGTCTCCTTCTTTAAATTCTTTTGAACTTCTGATTCTTTTATCATGCCATTTCTTCGTTCTTTCTTTATATATTAACGAATTTACGTATGCTTCATGTCTTAATTCTTCTAATTCGTTTAGTTGACTTAATCGTAGACGTCCGGCTTCATGTAAATCAAGATTACATGTCTTCAAAGCCCAAAATGCTTTGTGTTCAATTTCTACTGGAAGATGACATGCTTTTCCGTAGACGAGTTAAAAAGGTGTGGTTCCAATTGGAGTTTTGTAGGCTGTTCTAAAAGCCCAGAGTGCATCCTCCAATTTAATGGACCATTCCTTCGGATTTGATCCTACGGTTTTTTCTAGAATACGTTTTAAAGCTCGGTTGGTATTTTCAACTTGTCCACTTGTTTGTGGATGATATGCAGTGGAGATTTTATGAGTTACTCCATATCTTTTGAGAACTTTCTCAAGTTAATTATTACAGAAATGAGTACCCCGATCACTTATTAAAGCTTTCGGTGTTCCAAGCCTTGCAAAAAGACGTTTTAAAAAGTTGACTACAACTCGTGCATCGTTAGTTGGGAGAGCTTGTGCTTCCGCCCATTTAGATACATAATCAATGGCTACGAGAATATAGAGATTATTATGAGATTTTGGAAATGGACCCATAAAGTCAATACCCCAAATGTCAAATACTTCACATACTTGGATGACATTTTGTGGCATTTCATCACGTTGACTTATTTTTCCGGCCCTTTGACAAGCATCACAGGATTTGCAAAGAAGGTGTGCGTCTTTGTAAATTGTAGGCCAATAGAATCCAGCATCATAAACTTTTCTTGCTGTTAGTTGAGGCCCATAATGCCCTCCTGTTAGTCCTGTGTGACAGTGGTTTAAAATTTTACTAGCTTCATCTCCGAATACACATCGATGTATTATTCCATCGGGACAACTTTTAAACAGATGTGGATCTTCCCAAAAATAGTGTTTTATATCACTAAAGAATTTCTTTCATTTTTGGTACGATAATCCTTTTTCAAGGAATCCACAAACTAAGTAGTTTGCATAGTCTGCAAACCATGGAATTTCATTATAATCTATCTTCAATAGATATTCATCAGGAAAGTTGTCTTGTATGGCCGATTCATTTAGAACTTCTAATTCGGGATTTTCAAGACGAGAAAGATGATCAGCGGCGAGATTTTCTGCTCCTCTTTTATCTCGGATTTCAATATCGAACTCTTGTAAGAGTAAGATCCAACGGATTAATCTTGGTTTAGCATCTTGTTTCGAAAATAGGTATCTAAGAGCAGAATGGTCGGTATAGACCACCGTTTTAGCTAGAACGAGATATGAACGAAATTTGTCAAAAGCAAAGACAATAGCAAGGAGTTCTTTTTCAGTAGTTGTATAGTTCGTTTGTGCTCCTTGTAACGTCTTACTAGCATAATATATAGGTTGAAATCGTTTTTCAATCCTTTGTCCTAAAACGGCTCCCATCGCAAAATCACTTGCATCGCACATTAATTCAAACGGTAGATTCCAATTTGGTGTTATCATGATCGGCGCATTAGTGAGTTTCTCTTTAACAATATTAAAAGATTTGATACATTCATCTGAAAAGATGAATGGAGCATCCTTTTCTAGGAGTTTATTCATAGGAGTGGCAATTTTAGAAAAATCTTTTATGAAACGTCGGTAAAAACCGGCATGCCCTAGAAAACTCCTAACTCCTCTAACATTGGTGGGATGTGGAAGTTTAGCAATTACATCTACTTTAGCTCTATCCACTTCAATTCCTTCTTTTGAAATTTTATGACCAAGAACGATGCCTTCTTTAACCATAAAATGGCATTTCTCCCAATTAAGAACTAGATTTGATTGTTCGCATCTAATAAGCATTCGTTCAAGATTAGCTAGACATGTTTGAAATGTATCACCGAAGACTGAAAAGTCATCCATGAAAACTTCCATGCATTCTTCTATCATGTCATGAAAAATCGCCATCATACACCTTTGAAAGGTTGCAGGGGCGTTGCAAAGTCCAAATGGCATGCGTTTGTAAGCAAAAGTACCATAAGGGCACGTGAACGTGGTTTTCTCTTGGTCCTCGGGTGCTATTGGAATTTGAAAATATCCGGAAAATCCATCTAGAAAACAATAGTAACTATTTCCGGCTAATCTTTCCAACATTTGATCAATGAAAGGTAAGGGAAAGTGATCTTTTCTGGTGGCGTCATTTAATTTTCTATAATCAATACACACACGCCATCCTGTTACAGTCCTAGTAGGAATAAGCTCATTTTTTTCATTTGTAATGACAGTCATGCTGAAATGTCCCGTTCTTATTGATTAAAAACGTTCCATATTAATTGATTTCGTTGCGAGGTTTTGACCTCTATATGAGACGTTTTTCAAAGACTGCATTTATTTTTAAAACAAACCATAACCTTTATTTCATAAATAAAGGTTTAAAAAGCTTTACGTAGATTATCAAATAATGATAATCTAAAATATCCTGTTTACACACGACCATTACATAATGGTTTACAATACAAATATGTTACATCGAAATCAGTTTCTTGAATGCAGTTTTTACACAATATCATACAAACATGGACTCCAAATCTTGTCCTTATTTTAGTATGCAACAGCGGAAGCTCTTAGTATTCACCTGAGAATAAACATGCTTTAAACGTCAACAAAAAATGTTGGTGAGTTATAGGTTTAACCTATATATATCAAATCATAACAATAGACCACAAGATTTCATATTTCAATACACATCCCATACATAGAGATAAAAATCATTCATATGGTGAACACCTGGTAACCGACATTAACAAGATGCATATATAAGAATATCCCCATCATTCCGGGACACCCTTCGGATATGATATAAATTTCGAAGTACTAAAGCATCCGGTACTTTGGATGGGGTTTGTTAGGCCCAATAGATCTATCTTTAGGATTCGCGTCAATTAGGGTGTCTGTTCCCTAATTCTTAGATTACCAGACTTAATAAAAAGGGGCATATTCGATTTCGATAATTCAACCATAGAATGTAGTTTCACGTACTTGTGTCTATTTTGTAAATCATTTATAAAACCTGCATGTATTCTCATCCCAAAAATATTAGATTTTAAAAGTGGGACTATAACTCACTTTCACAGATTTTTACTTCGTCGGGAAGTAAGACTTGGCCACTGGTTGATTCACGAACCTATAACAATATATACATATATATCAAAGTATGTTCAAAATATATTTACAACACTTTTAATATATTTTGATGTTTTAAGTTTATTAAGTCAGCTGTCCTCGTTAGTAACCTACAACTAGTTGTCCACAGTTAGATGTACAGAAATAAATCAATAAATATTATCTTGAATCAATCCACGACCCAGTGTATACGTATCTCAGTATTGATCACAACTCAAACTATATATATTTTGGAATCAACCTCAACCCTGTATAGCTAACTCCAACATTCACATATAGAGTGTCTATGGTTGTTCCGAAATATATATAGATGTGTCGACATGATAGGTCGAAACATTGTATACGTGTCTATGGTATCTCAAGATTTCATAATATACAATACAAGTTGATTAAGTTATGGTTGGAATAGATTTGTTACCAATTTTCACGTAGCTAAAATGAGAAAAATTATCCAATCTTGTTTTACCCATAACTTCTTCATTTTAAATCCGTTTTGAGTGAATCAAATTGCTATGGTTTCATATTGAACTCTATTTTATGAATCTAAATAGAAAAAGTATAGGTTTATAGTCGGAAAAATAAGTTACAAGTCGTTTTTGTAAAGGTAGTCATTTCAGTCGAAAGAACGACGTCTAGATGACCATTTTAGAAAACATACTTCCACTTTGAGTTTAACCATAATTTTTGGATATAGTTTCATGTTCATAATAAAAATCATTTTCTCAGAATAACAACTTTTAAATCAAAGTTTATCATAGTTTTTAATTAACTAACCCAAAACAGCCCGCACCCGAATCAAATAAAACGTAAGCAGATTTATTGTCAATAAGAAACGTACCCGTAACAAGCTCCGGGTCTTCCTGTGCCTCTGCCGCATTAATATTGAAAACTCTTCCGCGGCCTTGTCCATTCGTGTTCTCCTGGTTCGGGCAATTTCTAATAATGTGGCCCGGTTTTCCACATTTATAACAAACTACATTAGCATAACTTGCTCCGACACTACTTGCTCCGCCATTACTCGTTCCGACACCATTTTTTCTTTTCGTTCTATTAACCCCTGGTCCATAGACCTCACACTTCGCCGCGCTATGACCATTTCTTTTACACTTGTTGCAAAATTTGGTGCAGAACCCCGAGTGATACTTTTCACACCTTTGGCATAGCTGCTTCTGATTGTTGTTGTTGTTGCGGTTATTATTGTTATTGGGATGATTGTTGTAGTTGCTGTTGTTGTTGGGCCGTTTGTTGTAGTTGCGATTGATGTTGCGATTGTTGGGATAATTGTTGCGATTATTGTTGTAATTGCTGTTGTTGTTGTATTGGTGATTCTTATCACCATTTTCCTCCCACTTTCTTTTGACTTGCTTCACATTGGCCTCTTCAGCAGTCTGTTCTTTAATTCTTTCTTCAATCTGGTTCACTAGTTTGTGAGCCATTCTACATGCCTGTTGTATGGAGGCGGGCTCGTGTGAACTTATATCTTCTTGGATTCTTTCTGGTAATCCTTTCACAAACGCGTCGATCTTCTCTTCCTCATCTTCGAATGCTCCCGGACACAATAGGCACAATTCTGTGAATCGTCTTTCATACGTGGTAATATCAAATCCTTGGGTTCGTAACCCTCTAAGTTCTGTCTTGAGCTTATTGACCTCGGTTCTGGGACGGTACTTCTCGTTCATCAAGTGCTTGAATGCTGACCACGGTAGTGCGTACGCATCGTCTTGTCCCACTTGCTCTAGATAGGTATTCCACCATGTTAACGCAGAACCTGTGAAGGTATGCGTAGCGTACTTCACTTTGTCCTCTTCAGTACACTTACTTATGGCAAACACCGATTCGACCTTCTCGGTCCACCGTTTCAATCCGATTGGTCCTTCGGTTCCATCAAATTCCAAAGGTTTGCAAGCAGTGAATTCTTTGTAGGTGCATCCTACACGATTTCCTGTACTGCTAGATCCAAGGTTATTGTTGGTATGTAGCGCAGCCTGTACTGCGGCTATGTTTGAAGCTAGAAAAGTACGGAATTCCTCTTCATTCATATTCACGGTGTGTCGAGTAGTCGGTGCCATTTCCTTTAAAATAGTCAAATGGAACAAGTTAATCATACAGAATATTAAGAGTAGTTAATAGTATTTCGTAGCATAATATGAACTCATTTATAAAAGCTTTTTCTTCATATTAGCGTTTTATAAGTTTAAATTCTGGTAGTACCTACCCGTTAAGTTCATACTTAGTAGCTAATATACAATTCAACTACTACAATTCTATATGAAAAACTGATTATAATAATATTTCGCGTTCAAACTTTTACACAATATTTTACAAACTTACAATACCGCTTATTTTACATATAGCATGAAATATAGCACACAATAAATTTGATACAAGATGGTTGTGAAGATAATTCTAGCTAGTACACAAGTCGTTCAGCAAAGGCAATAAAGACACGTAATTCATACGTCCAGAAACAAGTCATGCATTCTGGTTTTACTAGGATTACTTCCCATCCTTGGTCTTGTGGAACATAACCGTTATGGCCATTGATAAGACAGCGTGTTGTAACGTCGTCAAAGGGACGAGGGTTACGTAATGTCCAACAGTCCCGAAACAATCTAAAAACCTCATTTCTTACCCCAATTACCGACTCCGTCACTTGTGGGAATGTTTTGTTTAATAGTTGTAGCCCGATGTTCTTGTTCTCACTTTGGTGAGAAGCGAACATTACTAATCCGTAAGCATAACATGCTTCTTTATGTTGCATGTTAGCCGCTTTTTCTAAATCACGAAGTCCAATATTCGAATATATTGAGTCAAAATAATTTCTTAACCCATTGCGTAAAATAGCATTTGGGTTCCCCGCAATATATGCGTCGAAGTAAACACATCGTAACTTATGGATTTCCCAATGTGATATCCCCCATCTTTCGAACGAAAGCCTTTTATAAACCAAGGAATTCTTGGAACGTTCTTCGAATGTCTTACAAACTGATCTTGCCTTAAATAGTTGTGCCGAAGAATTCTGACCGACTCTAGACAAGATTTCATCAATCATGTCTCCGGGTAGGTCTCTTAAAATATTGGGTTGTCTATCCATTTTGTGTTTTTATACTGTAAAATAGACAAGAGTTAGATTCATAAAAAAAATACTTATTAATACAAGCAATTTTTACATATATCATAAAGCATAAGCACACTATATTACATATATTACACCACACGAATACAACTATCTTATTCCGACTCGCTTGTTTCTTCTTCTTCGGTTTTGGTTCGTTTTGCCAAGTTTCTAGGGATATATGATGTTCCCCTAATACGAGCCGTCGTTATCCACATTGGTTTAGAAAAACCTGGTGGTTTAGAGGTTCCCGGGTCATTATTACAACTTAAGGACTTCGGGGGTTGACGATACATATAAAGTTCATCGGGGTTGGAATTAGATTTCTCTATTTTTATGCCCTTTCCCTTATTATTTTCTTTTGCCTTTTTAAATTCAGTTGGGGTAATTTCTATAACATCATCGGAATTCTCGTCGGAATCCGATTCATCGGAGAATTGGTAATCCTCCCAATATTTTGCTTCCTTGGCGGAAACACCATTGACCATAATTAACCTTGGTCGGTTGGTTGAAGATTTTCTTTTACTTAACCGTTTTATTATTTTCCTCACCGGTTCTATTTCTTCATCCGGTTCCGATTCTTCTTCCGGTTCCGATTCTTCTTCCGGTTCCGACTCTTCTTCCGGTTCCTCTTCGGGAACTTGTGAATCAGTCCACGAATAATTCTAATTTACATTTGACTCTTCATTATTATTAGGTGAGTCAATGGGACTTGTTCTAGAGGTAGACATCTATCACATAATATCAAACGCGTTAAGAGATTAATATATCACATAATATTCACATGTTAAAAATATATAGTTTCCAACAAAATTTATTAAGCAATCATTTTTCAAGTAAACACGGTCGAAGTCCAGACTCACTAATGCATCCTAACAAACTCGATAAGACACACTAATGCAAAATTCTGGTTCTCTAAGACCAACGCTCGGATACCAACTGAAATGTCCCGTTCTTATTGATTAAAAACGTTCCATATTAATTGATTTCGTTGCGAGGTTTTGACCTCTATATGAGACGTTTTTCAAAGACTGCATTCATTTTTAAAACAAACCATAAGCTTTATTTCATAAATAAAGATTTAAAAAGCTTTACGTAGATTATCAAATAATGATAATCTAAAATATCCTGTTTACACACGACCATTACATAATGGTTTACAATACAAATATGTTACATCGAAATCAGTTTCTTGAATGCAGTTTTTACACAATATCATACAAACATGGACTCCAAATCTTGTCCTTATTTTAGTATGCAACAGCGGAAGCTCTTAGTATTCACCTGAGAATAAACATGCTTTAAACGTCAACAAAAAATGTTGGTGAGTTATAGGTTTAACCTATATATATCAAATCGTAACAATAGACCACAAGATTTCATATTTCAATACACATCCCATACATAGAGATAAAAATCATTCATATGGTGAACACCTGGTAACCGACATTAACAAGATGCATATATAAGAATATCCCCATCATTCCGGGACACCCTTCGGATATGATATAAATTTCGAAGTACTAAAGCATCTGGTACTTTGGATGGGGTTTGTTAGGCCCAATAGATCTATCTTTAGGATTCGCGTCAATTAGGGTGTCTGTTCCCTAATTCTTAGATTACTAGACTTAATAAAAAGGGGCATATTCGATTTCGATAATTCAACCATAGAATGTAGTTTCACGTACTTGTGTCTATTTTGTAAATCATTTATAAAACCTGCATGTATTCTCATCCCAAAAATATTAGATTTTAAAAGTGGGACTATAACTCACTTTCACAGATTTTTACTTCGTCGGGAAGTAAGACTTGGCCACTGGTTGATTCACGAACCTATAACAATATATACATATATATCAAAGTATGTTCAAAATATATTTACAACACTTTTAATATATTTTGATGTTTTAAGTTTATTAAGTCAGCTGTCCTCGTTAGTAACCTACAACTAGTTGTCCACAGTTAGATGTACAGAAATAAATCAATAAATATTATCTTGAATCAATCCACGACCCAGTGTATACGTATCTCAGTATTGATCACAACTCAAACTATATATATTTTGGAATCAACCTCAACCCTGTATAGCTAACTCCAACATTCACATATAGAGTGTCTATGGTTGTTCCGAAATATATATAGATGTGTCGACATGATAGGTCGAAATATTGTATACGTGTCTATGATATCTCATGATTTCATAATATACAATACAAGTTGATTAAGTTATGGTTGGAATAGATTTGTTACCAATTTTCACGTAGCTAAAATGAGAAAAATTATCCAATCTTGTTTTACCCATAACTTCTTCATTTTAAATCCGTTTTGAGTGAATCAAATTGCTATGGTTTCATATTGAACTCTATTTTATGAATCTAAACAGAAAAAGTATAGGTTTATAGTCGGAAAAATAAGTTACAAGTCGTTTTTGTAAAGGTAGTCATTTCAGTCGAAAGAACGACGTCTAGATAACCATTTTAGAAAACATACTTCCACTTTGAGTTTAACCATAATTTTTGGATATAGTTTCATGTTCATAATAAAAATCATTTTCTCAGAATAACAACTTTTAAATCAAAGTTTATCATAGTTTTTAATTAACTAACCCAAAACAGCCCGCGGTGTTACTACGACGGCGTAAATCCGGTTTTACGGTGTTTTTCGTGTTTCCAGGTTTTAAATCATTAAGTTAACATATAATATAGATATAGAACATGTGTTTAGTTGATTTTAAAAGTCAAGTTAGAAGGATTAACTTTTGTTTGCGAACAAGTTTAGAATTAACTAAACTATGTTCTAGTGATTACAAGTTTAAACCTTCGAATAAGATAGCTTTATATGTATGAATCGAATGATGTTATGAACATCATTACTACCTTAAGTTCCTTGGATAAACCTACTGGAAAATAGAAAAATGGATCTAGCTTCAACGGATCCTTGGATGGCTCGAAGTTCTTGAAGCAGAATCATGACACGAAAACAAGTTCAAGTAAGATCATCACTTGAAATAAGATTGTTATAATTATAGAAATTGAACCAAAGTTTGAATATGATTATTACCTTGTATTAGAATGATAACCTACTGTAAGAAACAAAGATTTCTTGAGGTTGGATGATGTAACACCCCAGCTTAACATGACCACAATATTGTCCGCTTTGCCCGCAGGCGCACGGCTTTTTCTTGGCGACCACACACGAGAAGCACTTTCCCAGGAGGTCACCCATCCTGGTAGTGCTCTCGCCCGAGCACGCTTAACCACAACGTACTCGCACTTCTACTCAGCCTGTGATCCCAAAACGCGTTGTGTCATTTAAGCGTGGGTATTACCTTATAATCCCATGATCACTCATGTCTGTGGACGATGTGGGATTTGCCTAGGGTGTTACAGATGATCACCTTACAAGATTGGAAGTGAGCTAGCAAACTTGAAAGTATTCTTGATTTTATGTAACTAGAACTTGTAGAATATATGAAGAACACTTAGAACTTGAAGATAGAACTTGAGAGAGATCAATTAGATGAAGAAAATTGAAGAATGAAAGTGTTTGTAGGTGTTTTTGGTCGTTGGTGTATGGATTAGATATAAAGGATATGTAATTTTGTTTTCATGTAAATAAGTCATGAATGATTACTCATATTTTTGTAATTTTATGAGATATTTCATGCTAGTTGCCAAATGATGGTTCCCACATGTGTTAGGTGACTCACATGGGCTGCTAAGAGCTGATCATTGGAGTGTATATACCAATAGTACATACATCTAAAAGCTGTGTATTGTACGAGTACGAATACGGGTGCATACGAGTAGAATTGTTGATGAAACTGAACGAGGATGTAATTGTAAGCATTTTTGTTAAGTAGAAGTATTTTGATAAGTGTATTGAAGTCTTTCAAAAGTGTATAAATACATATTAAAACACTACATGTATATACATTTTAACTGAGTCGTTAAGTCATCGTTAGTCGTTATATGTAAGTGTTGTTTTGAAACCTTTAGGTTAACGATCTTGTTAAATGTTGTTAACCCAATATTTATAATATCAAATGAGATTTTAAATTATTATATTATCATGATATTATCATGTATGAATATCTCTTAATATGATATATATACATTAAATGTCTTTACAACGATAATCGTTACATATATGTCTCGTTTAAAACTCATTAAGTTAGTAGTCTTGTTTTTACATATGTAGTTCATTGTTAATATACTTAATGATATGTTTACTTATCATAGTATCATGTTAACTATATATATATATCCATATATATGTCATTATATAGTTTTTACAAGTTTTAACGTTCGTGAATCACCGGTCAACTTGGGTGGTCAATTGTCTATATGAAACATATTTCAATTAATCAAGTCTTAACAAGTTTGATTGCTTAACATGTTGGAAACATTTAATCATGTAAATATCAATCTCAATTAATATATATAAACATGGAAAAGTTCGGGTCACTACACATGCCACCCTTCTTAGGCACGCATTGAACTGGGCTTACCCATGGACTATCAGAAATTGGATATATCAAACCTGCATCTAGTAGTTTAATAATCTCTTTCTTAACTACATCTTGCATATTAGGATTTAGTCTTCATTGGCGTTGCACATACGTTTTATGACCTTCTTCCATAAGGATTTTATGTGTGCAATACGAAGGACTTATTCCTTTAATATCATGAATCTTCCATGCAATGGCTGGTTTATGAGCTTTCAACACAGAAATGAGTTGTGATTTCTCATTTTCAGTAAGAGAAGACGATATTATTACAGGTAATCCAGATTCACCATGTAAATAAGCGTATTCCAAATGGTTTGGAAGTGGCTTTAACTCTAATTTCGGAGGTTCTTCTATCGATGATTTGTATCGATATCTGTCTTTTTCTTTTTGCATTTAAATTCTTCTGTTGTTGGTTCATATCCATTAGCTATAAGTGTAGCTAACATTTCAACTTCATCAATTGGTTCAGTTCCTTCTCCTAAAGAACATTCTCCTGTTCCTTGTAATTCTGGAAATTCTTCTAATAATTCTGCATGTGCATCTATAGTTTGAATATAATAACATGTATCATCTGCAGATTGTGGTTGTTGCATTGCTCTATCAACTGAAAAGTTAACACTCTCATCCTCTATACTTAGGGTCAATTTCTTACCGAACACGTCTATCATTGCTTTAGCCGTGTTTAAGAATGGTCTTCCTAATATGAGAGGAACTTGAGAATCTTCTTCCATGTCCAGAACAACAAAATCTACTGGAAATACTAAAGTACCAACTTTAACTAGCATATTCTCCATTATCCCTCTAGGATAATTTATTGATCTATCGGCTAGTTGTATGCTTATTCTTGTTGGTTTCAATTCTCCAAGGTCTAGTTTAGCGTATAGTGAATACGGCATTAAATTTATACTAACACCTAAGTCTGCCAATGCTTCTATTGAACTAAGACTACCCAGAAAATATGGAATTGTGAAACTTCCTGGATCAGATAGTTTTTCTGGTATCTTATTCAACAGCACTGCTGAACAATTAGCATTCATAGTAACAGCCGAGAGTTCTTCCATTTTCTTTCTATTTGAGATTAGATCTTTCAAGAATTTAGCATATCTAGGCATTCCTGAAATCACATCAATGAAAGGAAGATTTACATTTATCTGTTTAAACATATCCAAGAATTTGGATTGCTCGGCTTCAAGTTTCTCTTTCTTCATTTTACTCAGGTAAGGAAGTGGTGGTTGGTATGGTTTAACATAAGGTTTAGCCTTAACTGTGTTATCTTTATTAACCTTTTCAACTACCGGTTCTTTTTCCTTATCTTGATCAGGTTGTGGTTCTTGTGGAGTAGGAATAGCTTCATCAGAAGTTACAGGTATTTCAGGTGGTTTAAGTGTTGTACCACTTCTTGTGGTAATGGCTTTAGCTGTTTCATTCCGGGGGTTAGCATTTGTATCACTAGGTAGACTTCCCGGTTTTCTTTCACCTATTAACCTTGCTAGGTTACTTACTTCTTGTTCCAAGTTTTGAATAGAAGCTTGTTGATTTCTAAATGCTTGAGCATTTTGTTCATTAGTTTGTTTTTGAGATGTGAAAAACTGCGTTTGAGTTTCAACTAGCTTTGTCATCATATCTTCTAAATTCGGCTTTTTATCATCGGTTTGTGGTGGTTTGTTTTGAAAATTAGGTCTTTGATGGTTGTAAGTATTGTTAGATACTTGTTGATTGCTAGGACCTTGTTGGTTGTTGTATGGAATATTTCTATTATAATTCTGGTTTTGATTGTAAATCGGTCTTGGCGGTTGATAATTATTCTGATAATTATTTCCAGGCCTTTGGTTTAGATATGAAACATTCTCTCTTTGTTCCATTGTTAATTCAATACTGAGACAATCTTTTGTCAAATGTGGTCCTCCACACTGCTCACAACTTATTCGTATTGAGTGAATATCCTTAGTCATCTTTTCCATTCGTCTCTCGACAGCATCTATCTTTGCGGAAATGGAATCTAAGTCATGGCTAGAATCGGCTCTAGCTGCTTTAGATGATCTAACGATATCTTTTTCTTGGTGCCACTCATGTGAGTGGGAAGCAGTGTTATCAATAATTTTATAAGCATCAGTTTCGGTTTTCTTCATAATAGAACCACCAGCTGCAATATCTATGTCTTTCCTTGTAGTGATGTCGCTTCCTTGGTAGAATATTTGTACTATTTGATAGGTATCTAAACCATGTTGCGAACATCCTCTCAACAACTTTCCAAATCTAGTCCACGCCTCATACAGAGTTTCATTCGGTTTCTGTGTGAATGTAACAATTTCTCCTTGAAGTCTTACGGCTTTAGATGCAGGAAAGAATTGTTTAAGAAAATTTTCAACTAAAACGTCCCATGTATCAATCGCCCCTTCAGGTAACGATTCCAACCAATCTTTGGCTTCTCCCTTTAAAGTCCAGGGAAATAACATGAGATATATCTGTTCATCCTCAACTTCTCTTATTTTAAATAGTGTGCAGATCCTATTAAAGGTACGAAGATGTTCATTTGGATCTTCCTTTGGCGCACCACTAAATTGGCATTGATTAGTCACCATGTGTATAATTTGTCCTTTGATTTCATAATCTGGCGCATTAATGTCAGGATGAGTAATTGCGTGTGATGTGTGCGATCGAGACCTTTATTTATGAACGGATTTGAGTTGTTTTGTTACACGAATTGATTTATTGTATATGTGGTATTTTATTGATTTTAGGTTGATTTCACACATATATATAGGCAACTAGTCCTATCCGTGTAGTTTAGTTTGTTGGTAAATCCGATTCGTTCCACAGGGAGATGGAGTGTTTAATGGTTTTTAATAGTCTTTGATGTCAAACTTAATTAAAGGGGGTTTTAGATTAGGAATTTATAGTATAACAGTAAAAGAAAATAACTTAACTAATTTACTAAATAAAATTACAAGATTACAATAATTAACTTAAAAAGAAACTAAATGAAATTATGCTAATTATGATGCGATAATTATATTACTAGATGGTAATTAGTAAAATAGTAATTTTCAATAAAACTATATATTTAGAATTTTATTTTAAGTAATTATTATATAAACTTATTTAACTTAACTAAATGACATTTTTAATTAAACTAATACAAATTAAAAGGAAATTAATTAATTTACTAATTATTAACTAATTACAATTTATGAACTTATAATAGTTAATGCTAATTTTAGGATTAAAACATATATTTAAGTCTTTTATATTAATTAAAACTAATTATATAATAAATAACCTAATTATAATAATTAAAATACTTAATAACCTAAATATATAATATAAATTAATTAAAACCCTAATTTTAGCCTACGGTTCACTGTAGCTGTGTTTTACTCTTACACGATTCGTGTGAGGCTACACGATTCGTGTAAGGCTAAAATTATGTGACAAAATACTGTTCGAAAAATAAATGTTTTAATGTAATTTTATATATTTTAAAAATAGTATTCGTAAATAATAATGATAAAACTTTTATAAGAAGTATAAATAAGGTAAAATGGGAGTGTTTACTTAATTGTGTCACCCCTAGGTCCATGGATTGTCTTAAGTTTTACGCCCTATTAAAATGTTCTAGTATCAAACTTTACATTTTTCTCTCGAATAAATATAAAGTTACAACTTAACTAAATAAAATCTAATTTTCATCGGATTCTTTTTAGAAAGCTACTAATCCCTAAGTATTTAAATTGAGACCTAGCCTAGTTTTGACCTTCGCCAATTACCTAAATTATAACGGTTTCCCTTTTTATAATTTCACCTTCATATAATTTATTGATATCACCCAAACCACCGAAGTTTATTTCTAAATTGGTGTCAATAACTTATCCATAAATTCGTCTAGATCATTTTTAATGTTGAAGCTCAATTTATGTAAATAAAAACAACTTTCGTTATTTAAATTTAATAAATTAAGTGGCAAGGGTTAAATACCTAATTACATAAAAATGGTTCTTTTAACTAGGCTCAATATTAAAAATACTAAAGTTACATTTTAACTTTTACTAATGGTAACAATCCATTTCACTAGGGGCTCTACATTTAAGCAAACACTAGGGAAATTTAGCTATCCATTACACTAAGGTAGACATAAAAATATAGATATGCAAACATAATAACAATGCTAATTTTAACAGAGTAAACTTACTAAAATATCTTCACTTGCATTAACTTCAAATGGTAGAAAAATTACAATAATAACACCCCTTTCACGCGTACAATAACACCCTTTATCACGAACAATACCCCCTTAATAATTGAAACTATTCTAATATTGAACCTTGAAATTTACTGATACAAGTAATAAAATTGACAATAGTAATTGTGTATATTAAATGATATGTAATATTCTCTGTGTCTTTGTATCTCTGAACGTACTCCTTTTATAAACATGAAAGTTGGTCAAAAAGACTTGTTGAAATCCTGCTGTCTTCAATTGGAGAAAAAGAATAGTTTTAAAACTCATAAAGCAGCCGACCTTCTGGATATCCGAACAGTGACTTTGGCCTAACATTACACGAATCGTGTAGACCTACACTATTCGTGTAAGAGTAAATATTCTACACGATTCGTGTAGACCTACACTATTCGTGTAAAAATATTCTACACTATTCGTGTAGACCTACACTATTCGTGTAAGAGTAAAAGCAGTTTTCTTTATTTTTCTTTTTCGTTCGTTCTCTGTTGATCCCGTGTTGACGTGTTCTGACTTGGCACTTTACATTTGAACTCTTTTCTTCATCTATCTTGTACTTTTATTCGGATAAACGTTTCTTGATATAAATCTGGTTAAAACTATCGTTTTATCGTCGAATCTTCAAATAGCAAGCTCTTATCCACTTTTATCGTTTTTCTCGTGAAATGCGCATTGAATGTCTTTGTAGATGATAAAAACCTATGAAATATAAGTGATATTGCGTCGAATAATATGTATGTTTAGAGCAATATCAAAATACCCCACACTAGAACGTTGCTTGTCCTCAAGCAATTGCATCCTTTAACAGAGTTAGAACATTATATATCTTTCTTATCGAACATTTAGATCACACAACACACACTTCACGAAATGAAACACACGCTATATGAAATATATTACACAACACAGTATTTATTGGATCACACGCACACCACACGAAATGAAATTCTGACAACAGAAACAAACATGAAACTCGTGATTAGGGTTTAAAAATTTGGATCCTTAGGGAAAATTGGACCTTGTGAAAACGTTTTATGATTTTTATAAAATGTCATGCTAGTTTTTACACTAGACACGTTTTCCGGTTTTAACCTCAAATTCCGGTTGAGGGTAACTGAAAACCGAAGTCTCAGTCCGCGATTAGCAAGCTATTCGCCCCCATGATTGTAGTATCATGGAACTTGAAGCCAAATGTCCAAAAATAGTTTTTACACAAATATAATTCATAAAATAGCATAAGTTTTAGAACAAAATTATATCGTGTCCAAATATCATCGGTGAACCATGAGTTTGCACACCTCAATTTGTTATGGCATATGTATGTTGACCGCGGTCAAACATAGATGCAGTTGATCTTTACGGAGATCATCCATCTGGGGATTAGATTCATTAGTCTTAAAAGCTAATTTGCATTGTGCCCCCCCATTGTACGGGACATATCCTTCTCATGGTTAGGATAAGTCTGACCACAAAAAACCCTGTTTGATGCTGAGGTTAGGTGGATTTCCAGCCGATTTTAGGGATGACTTTTCAAGATTTTTCGTCAACCTACAGCTGTTCTGGACTACATCTTCTAACATAAGTTAGCAAGTGTGTCAATTCGGAAGACTTTACTTCCTTACGGGATGGACTTGATTCATCCTCTATTACTCGTGTTTAATGGAATATTCAGGTTTATACGTTCCTTAGCAATGATATCTGCAATAAACTTCAAAGAAACATGTGATAAATGGTTCTCAATATAAGGATTTATAAATTCTTGTTATAAATGGTTTTTCTTTTATAAGTTTTAAACAAATAAACTTATATATTTTTAATGTATGGAGACAACAATTTCGGTTTTTACACCTGATCTTTAATTGCTCGTAGTTACCTTAAGAATTGATTAGATACATTTGTTTAAAAAATTTTCAAATTTTCATAAAAACCAATAACTTATAAGTTCTCGAGAATTTATATATTCCCACCCCACACTTAAGATTATGTAATGCCCTCATTACATAAAATCAGATAATAATGTATAAATTTGAGAGGACAAAAAGTGTAGAGTATTTGGAACTTCCTTTGTTAACCGATTTGGATTTTCAAATTGTTTTACCTATGATCATATCCAATGTTTGTATCACAATGTAATTTGATGTTTCGTTTCGTCTAATTGCATTTTCGTCTGTACCTGTCAAAACCATGTTAAAAACACACAAAATATGGGGTTTTAATTCAATCGTACAACACATTTTTTTACCCCACACTATATTTTCTTGCTAATATATAAAAAATAAAAACATTATAAGTTTCAATACACACCAAAAAAATTCTGTTATTACAAACTAATTTTTTTTCTTTTTATATATATATATATATATATATATATATATATATATATTTTTTTATAACTTATAATCAATTAAATTTAAAATATCTTTTATAGATTTATATTTGTAACGGAAATTCGGTTTTTACACCTGTTCTTTATCCGTTTATAAATCTTAAAAATAAATTTATAAAATTCAATTCATTAATAGTTAAAGTTTTAATATTTTTCGAAAACAAATTTAAAATAAAATAAGAACACTCTATTTTTGTGTTAAAAAGATTAACATTTTTAAATTTTAAAACAAGTATATGAGAAATACAAATAAAAAGGAATTTAAAATAAAAACGAGACACACGAATGGGACTATTTACAATTTGTGAAGTTTATTAGCGAGTCGTTCACGCGACTCCACCCTAATTTTAACTAACGTCGGGGTGATAAACATCACCCTTCTTTACTCCAATAGAACCATTACTGCAACCATTCTTACCACTAATTTTTGATAATAACCAAGAGTCCGAAAATCTTGACTCTTCAACCAGTTTTTTCAACTTATATTTCTCAAGTTTTGATAGGTTTGAAATCAATCTCTCTCTCAAATGTTTATCTTTTTTCGACATAGCATTTCTAATCCTACCATATAACTTCTTCATGGTTTTCTCAACAACACTATCATTGGGCGGTTTACTATCTAGTTTCTCCTCATCACCCTCCCCACACTTAGCTTGTTGACTAATGGGTTTGACATTGTCAACAATATTCACTGAAACTATCGGTGTGGGTGGTGGGTTCATACTAAACTCAGTTTGATAGGTTGCACTCTTGCCTCTTTCCTTCAAAACTAGTTTTCCTGTTTTCCAATCTGTTAAAGCACTTGCAGTTGCTAAGAATGGTCTACCTAAAATAATAGGTACAAACTTATCTTCTTTCATATCTACAACTACAAAGTCAGCTAGAAACTCAAGTTCACCTGTTTTTACTACTAAGTTTTCAGCAATCCCTATAGGTTTATTAACCGACTGATCAATGAATCTAATGCCTGAATTGGTGGGTTTAAGTTCACCTAAGTTCAAATGCGAGTAAATGGAATAAGGCATGAGATTTATACTTGCACCTGAGTCAGCTAATGATCTAAGAGTTTTAGATTCATTAAGCTTACAAGGTACTATGAATGGTCCGGGATCACCTAACTTAGGTGGCAATTCATTCTTCTTCATAATAGCAGCACATTCTGCTTCAAGGAATGCGGATGATGCTTGCTCACACACTCCTTCTTTTGCCATCAAATCATTCAAGAATTTCCCATAGTTTGGCACACCTGCAATAACATCAACCAAAGGTACATCTACACAAATATTATCCGTATTTAAAGGCTTACAATGATTCTCTTTTGGTTTTTCGGATGCAAGTGCTTGCGGGTATGGAATGGGTTCTTTATAGTCTTCCACTTTAGGTGCTTGCTTCACCGTATCTTCCGCTTCTTCCTTGATCTTCTTCAAATCATCATCAACCCTAAACTCGGAAGGCTCGGTGATTTCCATTTTCTTTACTTCCACATGATTTCCCGACATCAACCTCATCAAATAGTCACCATACTCGGGAGTTATTGCACCAACTCGGATCCCTTCATCTTCACATGTTATACTCTTCACACTTTCAACTCGAATACCATCAATCTCTTGATAAGGAGTGTAATCATCCATCTTGGATAAATCAGAAAATATAAACTCATCACACTCTTCATCATCATCTTCACACCCAAGAGTAAAAATAGGACTATGCTCCGGTGTTTTGAAACTTGCTTCATCCTCACAGAAACTATAAATAGCATTCACTTGTGAATATGCTGGGGCTTGAGGATCATTCTTCTTTAGTATAACCGGAGGGTTACTTGCAATTGGTGGTCTCTCTGCTAGTAACTGTGAGATCCTTCCAACATCTCTTTCTAAAATCTGAATCGTGGCTTGTTGATTTCGGATTTGCTGAGTTTGGAGCTCTGCATTTTGCTCGTGCTTAACCATAAAATCTCTTAAGAGATCTTCTATACCGGATTTCCTCTCGGGTTGAGGTTGCATAATTGCTAATGGTTGTGGTTGCATGAGTGCTAGTGGTTGTGGTTGATTGGGTTGGAAATTATTTTGATAATTTCTTTGAGGTTGATTTCGGTTATTATAACCTGGTGGCAGATTTCTTTGGTTTTGATTTGGGAAATTCCGGTTGTTTTGGTAACCTGGATTTCCTCCTTGATAGTTATTATTATTTTGATAGTTATTATTATTTGATCCTGAAGGTCCTCCTACTTGATAGCTATTTATATGAGGATATTTTCGGTTGTTTGCGTCTATAGCTGGAAAATCGCTAAAGTTCATTTCACCTTTTCGTAAGTAACCTAAGAAATTCGCTTGCTCTTCCATTGTACTTTGATCACAATCTCTTGTAAGATGGGGACCTTGGCATAGTTCACATCCTACTCTAATAGCATGCATTTCCTTGGTTACTTTCTCGATTTGCCTTGCTTGATTTGCTATTTGAACTTTTAAAGAAGCAATTTCATCATTGCTTTCAATACTAGCAACATTTGATGATCTAGAAAATTCTATTTCTTGATGCCAATTATGAGAATGGGAGGCTAAATCAGCAATGATTGTGTGAGCGTCTTCAGGTGTTTTCTTCATGATCGAACCTCCAGCTGCAACATCTATATCTTTTCTAGTTGTCACATTGACTCCTTTATAGAATATTTGGACCTTTTGGAATGTATTCAACCCGTGTTGAGGACATATTCGAAGCATTTTATTGAATCGGGTCCAAGCTTCATAAAGAGTTTCATTAGGCTTTTGTTTAAAGTGATTTATGTCACTTTGTAATTTTGCTGCTTTTGAAGCAGGAAAGAATTCTGACAAAAATTTATCCATCATATCATTCCAGTTTTCAATATATCCTTCTGGTAATGAGTCTAGCCAATCCCTTGCATCATCTTTTAATGACCATGGAAAGATTTTTAAACATGCAACTTCATCGGTGACATCTTTGATTTTGAAAAGCTTGCAAATGCTTACAAACTTACGAAGATGCTCGTTAGCATCCTCATTTGGGGCTCCACCGAATTGACATGTATTAGTTACCATGTGTAAAAATTGACCTTTTATTTCAAAGCCATCAGTCATCGGGGGTTGGATGATTGCGTGGCCTTGACCTTTTCTTGTGGCCTTCATTAATGCTTCCATCGTTTGATTTGTGTCAGCCATTTCTTCTTCTTCTTTAATAATCGGCTCTATGATTGGTTGAATTATTGGTTCAGAGTCGGATTCTAAGAAAAGTGACTCTAAATTTTTAGCAAGAGATTCTACTTCTTGAGCTCTTAAGCGTTCGTGGAATTTTCTTTCGGGTTCAGGATGTGAGGGAGTTAATTCAGCGTTGGAGGAACGTAAGTTCATACATTAATTTCTATTATGAGATCACTTTACTAAAGGTTTATCTAGGGTTACCTATTTGTTTCTCTTTTTTAGTGTTTTTCGGTGTTTTAAAATTACTAGTACTTCCTATTTCTTTTTGTTGTTTTTGTCCTTTATTAATTCTTTGAGGTTCCGGATTAAGTTTAACGAGTTTAGGATTGAACGGATCATACAATTTGGGAAATTGTACAAAGAATTAAAGGATTTATTCAAAAACTTTGAACTTTCTTGGAAATAAATTTCCTCGAGAGGATCGAATAACATAAAAACAATGATAAAAACCTTTAAACAAACAGATTATCCTTCTGATTTTTGCCCACGTTTCGAATAGCCAAAAGATGCAGCAGAGGGGCAGGATCCTTCAAAGACCAATAAAATTGGTGATCCAACAACCCGGTCCACGTACAAATCCAACTACTACTACGAACCAGAAAAATCATCTATTTATTTAACTGCCAACTCCCCGGCAGCGGCGCCAAAAAGTTGATGTGTGCGATCGAGACCTTTATTTATGAACGGATTTGAGTTGTTTTGTTACACGAATTGATTTATTGTATATGTGGTATTTTATTGATTTTAGGTTGATTTCACACATATATATAGGCAACTAGTCCTATCCGTGTAGTTTAGTTTGTTGGTAAATCCGATTCGTTCCACAGGGAGATGGAGTGTTTAATGGTTTTTAATAGTCTTTGATGTCAAACTTAATTAAAGGGGGTTTTAGATTAGGAATTTATAGTATAACAGTAAAAGAAAATAACTTAACTAATTTACTAAATAAAATTACAAGATTACAATAATTAACTTAAAAAGAAACTAAATGAAATTATGCTAATTATGATGCGATAATTATATTACTAGATGGTAATTAGTAAAATAGTAATTTTCAATAAAACTATATATTTAGAATTTTATTTTAAGTAATTATTATATAAACTTATTTAACTTAACTAAATGACATTTTTAATTAAACTAATACAAATTAAAAGGAAATTAATTAATTTACTAATTATTAACTAATTACAATTTATGAACTTATAATAGTTAATGCTAATTTTAGGATTAAAACATATATTTAAGTCTTTTATATTAATTAAAACTAATTATATAATAAATAACCTAATTATAATAATTAAAATACTTAATAACCTAAATATATAATATAAATTAATTAAAACCCTAATTTTAGCCTACGGTTCACTGTAGCCGTGTTTTACTCTTACACGATTCGTGTGAGGCTACACGATTCGTGTAAGGCTAAAATTATGTGACAAAATACTGTTCGAAAAATAAATGTTTTAATGTAATTTTATATATTTTAAAAATAGTATTCGTAAATAATAATGATAAAACTTTTATAAGAAGTATAAATAAGGTAAAATGGGAGTGTTTACTTAATTGTGTCACCCCTAGGTCCATGGATTGTCTTAAGTTTTACGCCCTATTAAAATGTTCTAGTATCAAACTTTACATTTTTCTCTCGAATAAATATAAAGTTACAACTTAACTAAATAAAATCTAATTTTCATCGGATTCTTTTTAGAAAGCTACTAATCCCTAAGTATTTAAATTGAGACCTAGCCTAGTTTTGACCTTCGCCAATTACCTAAATTATAACGGTTTCCCTTTTTATAATTTCACCTTCATATAATTTATTGATATCACCCAAACCACCGAAGTTTATTTCTAAATTGGTGTCAATAACTTATCCATAAATTCGTCTAGATCATTTTTAATGTTGAAGCTCAATTTATGTAAATAAAAACAACTTTCGTTATTTAAATTTAATAAATTAAGTGGCAAGGGTTAAATACCTAATTACATAAAAATGGTTCTTTTAACTAGGCTCAATATTAAAAATACTAAAGTTACATTTTAACTTTTACTAATGGTAACAATCCATTTCACTAGGGGCTCTACATTTAAGCAAACACTAGGGAAATTTAGCTATCCATTACACTAAGGTAGACATAAAAATATAGATATGCAAACATAATAACAATGCTAATTTTAACAGAGTAAACTTACTAAAATATCTTCACTTGCATTAACTTCAAATGGTAGAAAAATTACAATAATAACACCCCTTTCACGCGTACAATAACACCCTTTATCACGAACAATACCCCCTTAATAATTGAAACTATTCTAATATTGAACCTTGAAATTTACTGATACAAGTAATAAAATTGACAATAGTAATTGTGTATATTAAATGATATGTAATATTCTCTGTGTCTTTGTATCTCTGAACGTACTCCTTTTATAAACATGAAAGTTGGTCAAAAAGACTTGTTGAAATCCTGCTGTCTTCAATTGGAGAAAAAGAATAGTTTTAAAACTCATAAAGCAGCCGACCTTCTGGATATCCGAACAGTGACTTTGGCCTAACATTACACGAATCGTGTAGACCTACACTATTCGTGTAAGAGTAAATATTCTACACGATTCGTGTAGACCTACACTATTCGTGTAAAAATATTCTACACTATTCGTGTAGACCTACACTATTCGTGTAAGAGTAAAAGCAGTTTTCTTTATTTTTCTTTTTCGTTCGTTCTCTGTTGATCCTGTGTTGACGTGTTCTGACTTGGCACTTTACATTTGAACTCTTTTCTTCATCTATCTTGTACTTTTATTCGGATAAACGTTTCTTGATATAAATCTGGTTAAAACTATCGTTTTATCGTCGAATCTTCAAATAGCAAGCTCTTATCCACTTTTATCGTTTTTCTCGTGAAATGCGCATTGAATGTCTTTGTAGATGATAAAAACCTATGAAATATAAGTGATATTGCGTCGAATAATATGTATGTTTAGAGCAATATCAGCGTGACTTTGGCCAGTACGTTTAGCTCTCATTCGGTCTTCCATACTTAAAGGTTCCAGATTCTCCATAATTGAATTTGTTGAATCGGAATCACTAGAGGATTCTGATTTAATGGTTCGTTCCTCAACAATCTCTGTTTGAATGATTGGTGGTTCCGGAGGAAAATTTAATGGTTCAGGATCTATGAATCGTCCCTGAATATTCTCTGGATTCTCAATTGTGAGGTCGGGTTCAAAAAATGGATTATCGGAAATTTGAATTGGAGTACTTGGTCGACTGGATGAAGATTCTAAAGAAAAATCAACGGCGGTAATATTTGCTAAATGTCTTGATCTAGTTACAGGTGGTGAACGTACAAAAGGTGGTGAACGTCTTGCTCGGTGCATTCACTGAATATCCTATTAGTTTTTAAAAAGGAAAGAAAAATTATATAAGTTATCCAATCAATAGACTTTTCTGATTTTGCCCACGTTTCGAATAGCCAAAAGATGCAGCAGAGGGGCAGGATTCGTTTGGTCTCAATATAATTGAGGACTGTTTGGCTCCAATAACCCGGTCCACGTACAAATCCAACTATTACTACGAACCAGAAAATTTTGATGTCTATCAATTTAACCACTTAAAATAAATTTTCGTAATTTTAAGAAATTTAGATAAGAAGTAGAAAAAATTCTAAGTCCTAAAAACTAGAATAGCGAGAAATAAGAAAGAAAAAGAGCGTGTCGGAAAAAAGATCAAAAAATAAAAATAAGAAAGAAAAAGAGTGACTTATAGAACTTAAAAACACTAGACTAACCCAACCTTATTACTATCACTAACTTAAAATTATAATCGCAAATTGAGATTACTAATTGGAATGATAATTGATACATAGGTAAAAGGTGTCTAAAAATATTAAAGCTTACAAGAAAAACTATATCCCAAATGACGATATCTTAAAAAGAAACTAAAACTTAAAAAGGCGTCGCAAAATTCTAAAGTACCTAAATCTTAGTCTAAAGAAAAGGCACTTAAGGGATTTTACGGCAAAGCCTAAAAATCTAGAAGTAAAAAAAAAAATAACTATGGCAAAAACTATATCTTAAAACTAAATACGAGCGAAAAATACAAATATTACGATAAAACAATTAAAAAGGGACAAAATATAAAAATATACAAAAAGTTGTAAAAAGTATAAAAATATTATTTTTATATTATTTATTTTATAAAACTATTACTTTTATATATATAAATAAAACTAATTAAAAATAATTATTACAAATTAATTAAATCTTAAACTAAATAATAAATTAATTAACCCTAAATACTAATTAATTAATAATAATAATTAATATTCCGTAATAAATGCCAAATTAGGGTTGCTTTGTGCCCGTGTCAGACGGCTCCGCGAGTCGTGGTATTTTCTTCTTCAAACTCCCTCGCGGGATATGAAAATTCAGATGACAGGCTGGTTTCGACAGGTTTCGTTTTTCTTTTTTTTTATATTTTCTGTTTAAATATTTAAATAAAATATTTATAAAAACTAAATAAAAACTTATGTTTTAAAAACTAAAATAAAAATAGAAATACTTTATAATAAAAATCTTAAAACTAGATTTATATATTTATTTATTTATTTTTTTCGGTTTTTAATTTTATGTTCTAAATAAACACAAAATATTTAAATAAAACTTATATTTTTATAAAATAAAAATAAAGAAACTTTATAAAACTTAAATATTTAATAAACTCTTAAAAATATTTATATTTTTGTTTTTCTTTTCTATGTTTTCGAATATTTAAAACGTATTTTTACAAAAAAGTATTTTTATAAAAGTAAACTAAAAAAAAATCTTTTTTTTATAATTATTAGCGTTGCGCTTTCGGCTTTTAAGTTTGATTGTTCCCCGGTAGCGGCGCCAAAAATACTTGATAGTTAAAGCTAAGGGGTATAAAATACTATTAAATTTTAGCAGGAAATACTATTAAATACGATACAATTTTACACAAGATATTTATTTATTTATAGAATGGATATACTTAAACCTTGCTACAACACTTATAGACAGTGTACCTAATCGTACAGTAGTGTAGTTTTTAGTAAGTCCGGTTCGTTCCACAGGGAAAATCTTTTAAACAAAGCTTAACGCTATATTAGTTTACTTTTATAAAAATACAAATATATATATAAGTAATATTATTATTATAAAAGGGGAGGTTTTTACCGTTTAATGACCGGTTTGTCGATTTTAAAACTTTAGTCGCAGATAAAACCAAATGTAAAATATTAAATAAATAAAAGACTTAATTTAAAGCGTAAAGAAAATAACGATAATGAAATTGCGAATAATAAAAGTGCGATAAAATAAACTTGCGATAATTAAAAAGTGCAATTAAATACAATAAAAATAAAAGTGTTATAATTAGAAGTGCAATTAAATATAAAATAAAGGAAATTAAATATGAAATAAAAGAATTATGCTTATTTAAACTTCCGTAATCATGATGTTTGACGTGTTGATTTTAGTTTTATTCCCATGGGTTAATTGTCCTTTGTCCTGGATTATTTAATATGTCCATACGGATTTGTCCATAATAGTCCATCAGTCATAAATATAAAGAGCGAAAGCCTTCGTCAAATTATTCTTATTCCCGAAGTCAAATATTTCAACTAATTGGGGATTCTAATTGTAACAAGGTTTTAATACTTTGTTTAATGAATACACCAGGTTATCGACTGCGTGTAAACCAAGGTTTTACTACTTTGTTAACAATTACACCAATTACCCTTGAATGTAATTCACCCCTGTTTCAACAAGTCTATTAACTATTAATCCAGTTCCGTGTCCGGTAAAATGAATAATTATTGGTATTTATAGATATCCCGCCCACCGTACCCAGTCAAGCGTATGTGGTTATATATAAATACGTCGAATTATAAGTTTGTATATTAAATTAACAAGGTATTGTTTAGTTAATATAAAACCCATTAATAGCCCATAGTCTAATTACCACAAGTGTCGTTCTTTTATCCAAACCCCAATTATGGTACAAGGCCCAATTACCCAATTTTAGTAATTAGCCCAACATCATGATTACTTCGGATTAAATAAGCATAATAATAACTTAGCTACGAGACATTAAATTAAAAAGTTTGAACATAACTTACAATGATTAAAAATAGCGTAGCGTTACACGGACAGAATTTCGACTTACACCCTTACAACATTCGCTAACATACCCTTATTATTAGGATTAAAATTAAAATTAAAATTAAAATTAAAATTAAAATTATAAATATAAATATTACGTATAGATATAGAGAGATTGATATATTATGATTATTTTTTGCGATCAAACTGCGTTTGCTTTTATAGGGAATTGAGTCCAGGGGAACTCCGCGACTCGCGGCATTTTTTGCCTTCAAACTCCGCGAGTCGCGGAGTTTGAAATTCCAACTCACCAGTTTTGGCTTCTTTCTTGCCGACGATTTTAAATATTAATATAATATATATATAATTTTTAAGAATTATTTATATATTATATTATATTCATGTGCATAGTTGACTTGTAATTTTTAGTCCGTTGCGTCGAGCGTTGAGAGTTGACTCTGGTCCCGGTTCCAGATTTTTGAACGTCCTTGCGTACAATTTAATATCTTGTACTTTGCGTTTTGAATCTTGTACTCTTGTAATTTCGAGACGTTTCTTATCAATAATTGGAACCTCTTTGATTGTATTTTGTACTTTTGAGCTTTTTGGTTGTTTGCGTCTTTAATTCGTCGAATCTGTCTTTTGTCTTCACCTTTTAATATTTAAACGAATATCACTTGTAAATAGAACAATTGCAACTAAAAGCTTGTCTTTCTTGGGGAATAATGCTATGAAATATATGTTCGTTTTTAGCATTATCATCTGGGTTGGCGATGTCCGAAGTTTACCTGCTATGGGGTGCTCAATGTGTCCGTTCATATAAATATTATTTATGATTAATCTCATTGATTTACCTCATTTATTTATCCCAATCACTTATGTTATCAAGTAAATTTTAGTCAAATTTAACTTGAAAATAATCGTAGACTTAATAGTCATCAATTCGTAATGGACACTAGTTTTTTGACGAAAGGAGTATAAAATGACGCTGGTGAATTGACGGAATCGCTAATCATTGATTAAGTTGTATTTGTGTTATTAGTTACTCTCTTTGTTCCATAATAATGTCTTGTTTTGTCTTTTAAAAGTTTATATTTTATAACGTTGACATCAAATATTTTTTTGATTGTGTCACATAATATTTGATGAAAATGAAAATTATATGAAGCATTGGATTTTAAACGTATTTTCATTGTTATAACTTTTATCAAGTATTATAAAACTCAAACAATAATATTTAAAATCAAAGTTGAGAAAGAAATATTTTAAAAGTCAAAATATGACATTTATCATTCTGTTGTATTTTTGAGTAAGCGAGGAAACCCTCCTATGAACGAGCACATTGGCTCTCCAATAGAAGGTAAAACCTCGGGTAATCAAGCACCCCGAGCGCGAGACCTGGTAACGGTGAATTGCGCATTATGCGCACCCTCTAGTCACACTCCCTTTTTGAACAATTTGGCATAGCCAGGAATTGAACCCGGTTGGTGTGGTTCATTGGACAACTCGGTGGTCACTCAGGCCAGCCTCTGTTGTACATATACATATTTTTTGTTTTCGGTTACTATTTGATTTTGTTAGTGTTTTTACCGTTGGATCACCTCATATTCTCAATTGCGAGCTCCAATAATGTTCGAGAAAATGATCGGGTGGGTGGGTTTCAATATCACTTCAGACCCTGTTATTGACTCTTTTTTTTTCCAATGCAAGAATATATTAAACTTCAAAACAACTTACAATATAAGGGCAGGAAAAACCAAACCCAAAAAACACAAGCAGCAAATCACTGCATACAAGCCAAACAAACAAAAAGAAAGACACCCCAATACAGCCCAACTAGGAAAACAAACCACTCAAAAGATCATACAAGCATATTACCCACAAGCCTTAAACCACACAACTTCACCACAGTATGCACATTTTTAGTGTCTTTAACCTTCAGGCTACCCAGTTTAACCCGAATATGATCTTTGATATCCTTGCATAATTCATCCACATTCTTTTTGCAATTGTGAAATTGTCAATTGTTTCTTTCAATCCATACCACATATACAGCAGCACCAACAGCAATTCTACTTAAAATGTTCCTGATATCTCTGATTGAAGGATACCTGGACAAATCTTTGACTATATGAGCTAACTCATTATGCAGGCCTTTATACACCAACATACTTTTGATATTTTCTCATATCAGACAAGTGACACCACATTTAAAAAACAGATGGGAGTGAGAGTCTTCATGATTACTGTTGGGATGTTAATCCCACATCGGTCATGGACAAAAACAAATATGTGTATATAAGTCAAAGAGGAAGTCCCTCTATCACCAATTAGTTTTAGAAAAAGATGGACTCTTGGACTTATGTGTTGTGCATGTTGTTAGACTATACGATTTATCAATTATGTCATGGTATCAGAGCTCAGGTAAACGGTTTTACAAAGCGAGTCCGAGTCAGGCCCCCATGTGTGTGCCGCCGTCGCTACAAAGAGATTGAGTCAGGCCTTCTTCTTTCCGCAATCTCTACAACCATTCCACGCCTCGATGTGAGGGGGCGTGTTGGGATGTTAATCCCATATCGGTCATGGACAAAAACAAATGTGTGTATATAAGTCAAAGAGGAAGTCCCTCTATCACCAATTGGTTTTAGAAAAAGATGGACTCTTGGACTTATGTGTTGTGCATGTTATTAGACTATACGATTTATCAATTCTGTCAATTACCACAAAAAAGACACTTGAAATTTTCATTTGGCATCCACCTTTTCAGCCTATCTTGTGTTGATAAATGCCCCTGCACAGCAAGCCACAGAATAAAGGAATGTTTAGGAGTAATTTGTGGATACCATATTACATGGTACCATTCCACTTTGGTCCCAACACACCCTATATCTTTCCAAACTTGATTAGTAGAATATTGCACATGCTTGTTATCATTAGTTATCCAACTAATATCTCCATTTTGACCAAAATAAACATGAGGTTTAATGATGTCCCTTAAAGCAAGTAACTTTCTCCACCCCCAACTATCACTGCATTCATGACCAATATCCCAAAAATTCCTTCCTTTTAATTTTACTACATTAATCCAACACCACCAAATTGAGTCTTTCTGACAAATAATCTTCCAAACTTGTTTTAACAATAAAACTTCATTCCATAGCTTAAGAGGGTTTAAACCTAAACCCCCTTGATTTTTTGGTCTGCACACAAGGTTCCAAGCTACCTTGGCTTTACCTTTACCATTCTGCTCGTTTGCCCATAAGAAATTTCTCAACACCTTTTCAATATCATTAATAACTAATTGAGGGATGGTATATACTGAGGCCCAGTAAACCTGCATTGATGTGACAACAGAAGCTATTAACTGCAGTCTACATACATATGAAAGATGTTTGTTTCTCCAGCAATTAACTTTATCCCTTACTCTATCCACCAGCTGTTTACAGTCACCAACCCCAAGTCTTTTAGATAGCAATGGAACACCCAAATATTTTACTGGTAATTTCCCTACCTCAAATGGAAGTAACTCCAGAATCTTACTTTTTATAACAGGGTGCACACTACCAAAGAAAATAGTGTTCTTATGCAAATTAGGGAATAAACCAGAAACAGAACTGAATTCATCTAAACCTTTCTTGATCACAGTAACAGAGCCCACATCAACTTTGCAAAACATTAATAGATCATCCGCAAAACAAATGTGGGATAATTTGATATGTTTGCAGCCAAAATGGAACTTGAACACCTTTGAATTATTGATATGCTTGTTCATTACAAGGTTAAGAACCTCCATAACTAGGGTAAATAAGTAGGGAGACATTGGATCCCCCTGCCTTAACCCTCTCTCACACTTGAAAAAACCATGCACTTCACCATTTACACAAATTGAAAAAGTTGCAGATGTAACACAAGTCATAATCCAAGAAATCATCCTCTCATGGAAACCAAACCCAACCAGAATACTTTTAAGAAAGCTCCAACTAACTGTATCATAAGCTTTTTGGATGTCTATTCTCATGGCACACCTTTTTGGACCTATAACTCTACCATAACCTCTTAATAACTCTTGTGCAAGGAGAATATTATCTTGAATAGCCCTATCTGGAATAAAAGCACTTTGATTCAGATTAACCAATTTGCCTAGCCCATCTTTCATCCTAGCTGTGATTATTTTGCTTATGGCTTTATACAAAACATTACAACAAGCTATAGGCCTGAAATCAGTTACCTTATTAGGGGTATCTATCTTGGGAATTAAAGAAATCAGTGTAGAGTTAACTGCACCCAATAACTTGCCAGAGTGAAAGAAATCTTTAATAGCTAGGCATACCTCCTCACCAATAATTGACCAAGCCTTTTTAAAAAAGCAAGCAATGAGTCCGTCAGGTCCAGAGACCTTATCACTGTCAATATCAAAAATGGATCTATTTATCTCTTCATTAGTAATCTTAGCCACCATAGAATTAGCATCTTCTCTGCTCAATGTAGTAGTAAAAATGTCCCCAATATTCTCAAGTGGCTGCACAGTAGTAGGATTACCTAAAAAACTTTTAAAATGGTTAACAAATTGCTCAGCAACATCAGCCCCAAAAAATCTCTGACCCTGTTCATTGCATATACTCTCCACTCTAGCCTTATGTTTTCTAGCTTTTAAAACACTATGAAAATACTTGGTGTTCTTTTCCCCATCCATAAGCCACTTCAGTCTAACCCTTTGTCTAAGAACTTTCATTTCATCTTTACATGCTTCCTGATACGCTTTTAGCAGTTGGGTAGCAGCTATCCTTAGCTCTTTATTAAAAGGGTTGTCATCAACATCTGCTTGACTCTTCTTAAGCTTTTCTTTAAGAACATTCACTTTACTAAAGACATTACCATTCTGCCAGTTTAATTTGTTCAAGCCTTTTTTCAAAGCTTTCATTTTCTTTACAACTCTGAACATAGCATGACCAGTAATATTTTCTTTCCAACCATTTTCAACCAAAGGCAAAAATTCATCTTTGTCAGCTATGTAATTCATAAACCTAAATGATTTAGGTTTATGAACTATACCATCAGGTATGCACAATATAGCAGGGCTATGATCAGATATTAAGTAAGGATGAAAGATGGCATGGGCTGCTATGAACTTACTTATGAAAGCATCATTAACCATAACTCTGTCCAACTTCTTTAAAGTTTCACAATTAGGGTTCTTCAAGGACTTAGTCCATGTAAACTGAAATCCAGAACTACACAAATCCTCTACTTCAATGTGATTAACACAATCTTGAAAATTCTGCATTTCTTCAGAAATACAAGAACCCCCTGCACTATGCTGCTCAATATTCAAAGTAACATTAAAGTCACCCATAATTGCCCAAGGGTGATTAGAGGTAAATGCTTTATGACCACTTAATTCTGACCATAAAATCTTCCTTTCAGTATTATTATTACTTGCATAAACAAAGCTATAAAAAAACTTTGTTTTATCCACCACAGTCTCAACTAAGCAAAGAGTGACCTGTTTAGCCATATGCACAACCATAACTTTAACCTTATTTGGGTCCCAACCAATTACCATTCTGCAACTAGTAGGACTATACTGCACATTAGAAACCCATTCCCATCTATCAAACATATAATTACTTATTCTCTGCACATTTTTAGTTTTAAGATGAGTTTCTAAAACTGCACAAATACATAAATGATCATCACGAATCATATTCCTAACTTCATTCTGCTTATCAATGTCATTAGCTCCTCTAATATTCCAAGCAGCTACTTTCAACTCCATCATTAACAAGAATAATTTTGGAGAAAACAGAATCATATCAGAATAGAAGGGTCTCCATCCTTCAATTCATTTTCATTCAATGCTTGATGCTCATCATCCACTTCAATAATATCTTCATCATCAGGTTCATCCCTTTTACTTCTCAACATTGCCTCCCACTGCAACTTAAAATACTGAACCATATCATATGACCAAAATTTAGTTTCATCAGCAGTAGGTTGTTGTTTCTTTTTAATGAAACTATCCACAATTAATCTTTTATCTACTAATATATTCTCCTCCTCCCCATCACTATCAGCAAGAACAGAAAACTTATTCTTATGTTGCCCAGGCCTATCAGCTCTATTATTATCAACTTGTTTATTCACTATCTTTTTAGGTCTATATTCCATATGCTCTTTACCTAGCTCCTTCTTCTTATTAATATTATGTTCCTCCTTTTTCTTATAGCTGACCTTAACAAAACCATCATCATTCTTGTTATCCTTCTTTAATTCATTAACCTGAATTTCTTCTGCAGTCCTAGGCCTGACCTTACAATGCTTATGTTCATGCCCAAACACAGCACAATGTGAGCATATCAAAGGTTTCCATGGATATTCAACTTTCACTTGTTTAACAACTTTTGTTTTCTGGTCAGCATCATGATAGTGAATATCAACATTATCAACACAACTTTTACTAGCATCCATCTCAACCATCACTCTAGCATACCCAAACCTACCCTTACCATTGTTACACATATTTGCTGTTACAGTATCCATAAGCAATGGCCTACCTATTCTGCTTGCAATAGTGCTAATCCCTTTGGCACTCCAGGCTTCCAAAGGAACATTTAACAGTTTTACCCAAATAGGCATCTTACTTTGGTCAGTCTTTTCAATATTCAACTCTGGATCCCATTTACAGACCATTAAAGGTTTTCCATTAACCATCCAGGGACTACTTTCCACAACCTTATTCATCCCTTCTTCATTATTGAATCTGAAATAGCAAACTTGATTATTGTCCATTATTACCTCACTTAAACCAAACTTCCCCCACATTCTTCTCAAATTATACTGTAGGGCATTATAATTCATAGAACAACCAATCATATACCCACAGGCAGTATTCTTCCACTTCAAACTTCCTTCATCCACAAGCACTTCATCAAATATGACAAACTCATTACCTTCCTTATCAACAGAAGGAGGAACATAGCTCAATAACTTTTCAACATTCATCTTATCATTATGAACAACATTAGCATACGTCATCTTGACACCTTGACTAGCACTATTAACAGAATTTGCAGCACTCGTTTTGTTCAGAGAAGGACTACTTACAGACGCAAGACCAATATCTTCATCATTAATAGCCATACCTGAATCATTACCATCCTTGTGCACATCCGCAGTATTCTGAACAGAAGCTGTAGAGTTCTCCTTCTCAAATTGATGTTCTCCACCTCCAATATCATAATCAGATTCATTATCCCCTGAATTGATGCTATCAGTACAATCACCAGCGTTACTATCATTGACAACCTTTCCTGGAGTTTGATTTCTATTCCTATTAGCAAACGAGAGAACTGAATCATCAAATTTGACCGGAATTTTAATTTTCCGTTTCAATGTACGTTTATTTTGGGCCATGGCTAAAAAACACGAATCAAACTACACAAAAACAGGATTACTAGTAACAGAATACGTAAGAGAAACAAATCAACGGATTAATTTGGGGAAATATGGTGGAAATTACAATGAGATCGAAGGAATTAGGGCAGAAAAGGCGTAACCGCCTCACCCGCCAAAATCGCCTTCATGAGAGGAATTAGGGTTTTTTTTTTTAATGAGGATTGAGATGAGATGTTGCTATTTGTTGGAAGGTTATCATGGGCTTGTTATTGACTCTTAACATCCGTTAAAAAATAAATAAATAAATAAAATAATGACTCCCGCTTTTTCAACGAAGCATTTTTGATCTTTGGACATATGAACATGGAGATTGGTACCATCTCTCGACATTTCACACATAATTTACGAAGTACCAAAAACTAAAGTGATGAACTTAGAATTATTTTGGGTTACGAAAGATACAGGTGAAAACATGACAAATGGGCATGGTTTCAAAAGTTTTGTACGTGGGGTAGCTAGCGCCGTAATTGACGACATTAGCTTGAGTCTTCTTGATAGTTCAAGTTTTGTGCTGGTTCACGTGTTTCTTTGTAAACTACTCCCTCCCCCAGACCCCCACTACACATGTAACATTATTAATTGGCTGAAATTGCATTTAGTGTGTGCCCGATCACTTTGTATGACACACCAAGTTAAGGTAATAACCGAATATCTCCATGTTTCAATTAAAAATTATGTTAAATTACACAACTTAAATTTGTAACGGACTCAAATTTTTTATCATATAAGTCGATGTAAACTAATACGCTTTATAATTAAAGTGTAGTTAGTGTGTGCCCAATCACTTTGTGTGAGACACACCCCAAGTCAAAGTAATAACTGAATATCTTTATATTTAAAGTTTTAAACTAAAAAACATGTAAACTACAACTTAAATTTATAGGGGACAAAAACTTTTTAACACAAAAGTCGATTCGAACTAATTATACTATATATCTTGGGGCTTTATTACGAAAATGCGTAATTTATTCATTAAGAAACAGTACGTGTACATGGATCTAAATACTTGAAAATATATTAATTTGATATGGTCGTGTTTTCGTAAGATATAAGCATATGTACGCTAAAAACATACGTTGACATGCATGCATTTAGTAAATCTAGGGCCACACGTTTTTCGATGTTATGTATAATCAAATTGAACCATAATTAAACCGATCGGGTACAACCCCTTCCCAAGTTAATTATACTTGAAATTAATGTAATACGTTATTCTGATTATGTTCATGAAGTGTTCTATTTGTTGTAATCCAATCTAGTTTATCCTCTTAAAAATTGTTATTAGATTTTTGCTAACGTAAGCACCTGTCATATATGTTATGGCAAATTTAATTAACCCATAATCTTATTAAACATCAGAATTTGTTTTTTTTTTTTTTTTTAACGACAGCAAATTTTATTAAACTATCGAGAAGTTAGAAAAGAGAAAAATAAAATAAAATTACAAACCATTCATGAAGTTTTATAAACACACAGACCAATTAACTCTACTCTTATGGAATCTATAAAACAAACAATTGAAACTTGTCACTATAATGTTGTCGAGAACATGACACTTCCGAAAACTTATTATCTTTGAAGATGATGTTGTTCCGTAGTCGCCAAATAGTCCATAGCGTAGACATGACGATAACTCGAAGAATGATACGATGTAGATTAGAAATGGGGACCCCATTTCCCCACGACCAAATCCATTCAATCGAAGACCAAGAAGGGGTATTTAAGTTGGTCCATTTTGCGATAAAGCACCAAATCGACTTGCTCGTCTCGCAATTTAAGAAAAGATGAACTTCATCTTCAGAATCTACTCCACAAATTCCACACATGGAGTTCTTGCAAGCAATACCACGGTCCAGAAGATTCATTCTTGTAGGTAAACATATAGCTCGTAAACGCCAAATTAAAACATTGAATTTAATAGAAGCATACCGACACACATAGATATGGTAATCATTATATTGAATTAATAAGTATTTAATGCAAATTTTAACATGGGATTATCTAACTTGTGCTCTAAGGTTGCTCCCATCGGTGGTGTCCCCACTCCCGTCCACCCCATCGCCAGGAGGGCGCCGCTCGCATCGGTGCGCCCAAGCGGCCGCTCAGCTAACCGCCAACCTCCTCGTCTCTGTTTAAGCCCTTCTGTGAAATATTTGAGGACAGAAGACAATGGTTTCTTCACTTGTACATGGTGTTCCAAAATTTGTACACACAATAATTAATTAATATAGCGGGTCTCAATTTATTTGAGAAAGTATGTCACTGTTAGAAGTGTTCAGTCCTGGATTTAGTCATAAGAAAGAAGTACTAATGTGGCACTGATGTGATAATTAGTTCTGAGATGGAATGAGTGTCACCAACTCACCATTGGAAGCACTCGTGCATGAGATACGAAACATTTATTTTACAAACTTTGCCAAGAATAATATGAATTTTAATAAATATATATGTATAAATGGTAATTGATGAGTTTATTAATTGAATTTTTATATTTATTTTTATTTTAATTGATACTTATCTTACGCTTTAACAGCATAAGTTAGCCAATCTCTTTTAACATATATAAAAGTTTTGAGTTCATTAAATTTCGCCTTAACGTATACTATACTACGAAAACACACGTTGGTAAAACCGTTTTGAGTTCATTAAGTTTACTGTTTCATTTGGACTGAAGTGTCCTTTTACAATATTTCTTGAAGGTATCTTGGTCATCTACATCTACATACATTAAATCAATTGTCCTGAGATGTCATTTAAGCACTCTATCATTTTTTTCCCTCTTTCCTTTTTTCCTTTGTCACCGATCAACTCATGACTTGATGAGGTAAAATTACAATAATATCCTTCAAACCAATCCCTACACATAATCTAAATATCCAGACATGTAACCTTTGGATTCTTCTTTTCTAATTCTTTTTTCTTAATTCATATTCATAATATTGGTTGAAATCCTTTTCAGTGCATCACCACTGACAGGCTCCTGCCACCATATTTAACAACATCCGGCAACCGCTGTTTGCTACCGTCGGCAGTAATGAACTCCGGCAATCACGAACGTCAACTTCCGGCCAACAACACGTCGTCTTCGGTCATCACCACCACTATGAACTTCGTCCATAACTACGAAAGACTCCGTGCAACCACCACGACCTCCGTCTACTATCACCATCAACCTCTTGCCACCACTACCACCACCGCCATTTACTACGAAAAACTCAGATCTGACTCAGATCGATGTCGTATGTGATGTTTTATAGAATTTTGAGTGATGGTTGTGTTGTTTACATTATTGTCAAGTGAAAGCGTGGCTATAGCTCAAAGTTTAGAATTAGGTTTTAAAAAAGAAAAACAATGGAGAGAGAAGCGGCAGCTGAAAGTTAGAAATAGGGATATAGAAATAAAAAGAATCAAGAGAAAAGGAACGTATGGGAAGAGTAAATCCCTAAGATCACGGATAATAGTGATTGTGACGTGGAGTGGATGAGACGCACTTTTTGGGGCAAGTGACTGGACCATGACAGGGAAAGGGGGGAGTTGTTATGGGGGCTTTTGTCAAATGATGACAATGATGTGACATTTTATTTTTGATTTTTTGTTTGGTTTTTTAATTAGATTTTATTTTATATATTTGTTAAATTTAATCATCAAATAAATATAAATATAAATAAAGTAAAAGAACAATATTAAATAAACTTAAAAGGTCAAAATTAAAATACTTGTAACTTGTTGTAGACATTAACATATTTAAGGGAGGTCAATTGTAAATTGTAAAAAAAAAACCCTTTAACCTAAAACTTCCATAGTCTTCTTCATTTTCATTTGTCTCCAGGTTCATCTACATATATGCAAGTCTTCATCTTCATTTATTTCCTTTCTATTTTGTCTAAAGCAACAGATCACCAATCCCACTCCGCCACCTAGCGTGACGCCCCTCTCTTTTCTCTGTGATTCTCCGACAAACGCCCACAAACATTCCATTCCGAGCGTTTGTGGGGCGTTTCTCACGACACTTCATGGGCACCAAGGCTACAAACGCCGCGTTATCTGTGGTCTAAATGGGTCTATATACTTTTAATACATTCAATTAATTTTTAATGGGCATCTGATAATCAAAAATGGTACCTTTACTTTGTTAGTTTTTTTTTCCTTTTCTTGAAAAAATAGAAATAAAAGAAAGTAAATTTCATCAAATAATCAAAATTACATGATAAAGCCGGCGTCTGATATGCGTCGTAACCCATTTGTAGCCCAAACCAAGAAATAAATAGTTTTCTAATTTTTAAAAAGAAATTACTTTGCTCTTTTTAGATTTTAAAAAAGTTACGATAAAAATACCTAATATATTACGATTATTATGTACATTAAATTGATGGAAACTCAATATGGTATTTGTGTAACAAAACTATTTGCTATCGTAATTTCGATAACTCTGCAGCGAAGCGCGAATACCACAACTAGTTATATTCTAATGGACACTTGTCATATGACGTATATGCATGCATCATGTATGCCATTAGTTTAATTTAGTATATATATAAAAAAAAATGAAAAAAATTACTTTCTCCAACTTCACCCAAAAAAGTGCCTCCTTCTTGATTAAATCAATATATATATATATATATATATATATATATATATATATATATATATATATTGATTTAATCAAGAAGGAAGCACTTTTTTGGGTGAAGTTGGAGAAAGTAATTTTTTTCATTTTTTTTAATTTTTTTTTCAAGCAATAATATCACATGAAAATATGAATATTTAAAAAAGACACTTTGTAATAAATGTTATTATTTTTGGTCAAAATTACATGGGGGTCCCTGTGGTATGTTCAAAATTACAACCGGAGTCCAACAGAATTTTTTTTACTTGGAGGGTCACTGTGGTATGCACCCGTTTCATGTGGAGTCCAATTGCCTAACATCTGTTAAATTTTCTGTTAAACCCCATCATGTGCAATGCACATGAGGGTAAAATCGTCATTTTATTTTTCCTATCTTATTTAATGAAAATATTCTTCTCTAAAAAAAACCTCAAATTAAAAAACACAGGACCTTCATCATCATCACAAGCATCTTCATCCCTAGACCCTAAAATCCACCAAAATGTAAATGTGATAAACACTGAAATCAAACTCAAAATGTAAATCAAAATTGAAGTTAGAAGCAAAAAATCAAAAGGTCCGTTTGTTAGTGCATATTTTGTAATCCCTAGTTCAATGAACTTTAACGTTTTATTCGATCATGTTGTAACCTGTAATATTGTTAAACGTTGATTGTCGATGTGTTATTTTTATATTTGTAAACGTTTAAATATAATTCGTAATATTACTCGACAGTCGGCCGACTGACATGGTCAGTCGACCGACTGTCATCCACTGTCGACCGACATAGGAACTGAGGTATTTAAGCCTAATTAATCTTCATTAATTTTGAGAACAACTTTGCACATTACACACACACGAAAACAGTTCTAGGTCGAGTCTCTCTCAATCTTCATGTCCAAATACCACAGAATGTCAGTCTAGGCTTCGTGTTTATCAAGATCTAATCTTGGTTTGACTTGTACGAACCCGAAAACCCATAGATATTCGTTTAAGCTCTTTCTAGTGTTATTCTGCCTCTAGATCGTGTTAGGTTGATTCTAAGATCATCTCTCAGCGTCTACAAAGTGGTATCAGAGCTTTGGCTTGCTGAATCAATTGTTTTAAACGAGTTCTTGGTATATTTTTGGGTCAAAAAATTGGTTTTGGATTGAATTTTGTATACTTTTATGTTAAACCTTTGGTTTTAATTGCTTTAGAGTGTTTACAGAAGTCATTCTAAGTTGCTTAAGGTGTTGGTCAGTAGTTTTAGTTCGAAAATTGAGCTTGAAATCGTTTAGAAGTCAAAAACCTGATTTTTTTTTGGATTCTAGCTCTGAAAGAAAGTACAGTCGACCGACTTAGGAGACAATCGACCGATTTTCGTGTATTTCGACCGATTGTAATTAGTTCGACCGATTGTATTTAAACCGACCAACTTATGCTAAACCGACCGACTTAAGTTGTAAACCGACCGACTTAAATACTAAACCGACTCATTGAAGGAACATCGATCGATTGAAAAAAGTACTACCATTTGACTAAATGTAAACAGAACTTCGACCAATTAACCATTGACAGTCGACCGACTGTAGCTGTTCATCGACCGACTGTAGCTGTTCATCGACCGACTGTCACCAACAGTCGACCGACTTAGGATCAGATTCAACCTTAATTAAATTTTAAAATGTCTGATCAGGCAATGGCAATTACTTCCGGCGTTCAAAACATTTTACTATCTGATAGTGAATCAGGCAGTGCCAATCGTGCTCCTAGACTTGATAATACAAATGATTACATTAGATGGAGGGCTAGGTTCATGAATTACATTAGAGGCCTTGATCCTAGAATGTGGGATTTGATACAACATGAATATAAAGAGCCTTTAGGTACTGATGGCAATAGTAAAAAGTATGAAGATTATAGCGTGATAGAAAAAGAAACATATGCCTTAGAATGTAGATGTTATGCTCAATTGACCCAGGGTTTAGACGGTGATATTTATCATCAATATCAAATGCACTTAACTTCATATTCTCTTTGGAATGCTATTAAGATAGGTGTCGAAGGAAATAAGGCGTATCGTGAAAAGAAAGCTAAAGTAATCAAAAGTGAATGGAAAAGGTTTGCTGCTCTAAGTCATGAAACGTTAGAAGAGACAATCATTCGTTATCGTCATCTTGTCTCTGAATTGGGTAACTTAGGTGTAGAAGTTACAGAACAGAAAGCTATCAAACAATTAACAGATGGTTTACCACACAAGTGGGATGCGTTTATTGAACAGATAGAAGATAGAGCTTCGTCTGCTGGTGACTCACTGACCCTAGATAAATTCACATCAAAATTGATGGTAAAGGACTTGGATATGGAAACCAAGAAGAAACGTCTTGAGGGTCAGCAGAGTCCTATAATTTACAAAGCTGGTACTTCTGGATTGAGCAATGTTCATGCTCCCTTACAAACAGCGTTTGTTTCTAATGATAGTGCTGTAAATAGATCACAACCTGCTCAAAATGTGATGTTTCCAACCCAAGTAAATAAGCCTAGTAGTACAAATCACTCCACCATTAGACAGGAGCCAAAAACTGTAGTTCTCAACACTGAGAATTTAAGAACTAGGCCCCTTTCAGTTGTAGAGGAAGATATGGCTTTAGTTGCTTTGGTAGTTAATTCTTATAATGAAATGGTTGGTGGTCAAATTGGTAATGCTCATTTAGAAGCAGAAGATTATGAGCAGATTGATGAGGATGAACTTGAAAAGATGGATATCCTCTGAGCTATGGGTAGTGTGATTAGACGAGCGAAGAAATTTCTGAAAAGGACAGGTCAACAGAGCTTAGGTGTTACTAGAGATACTAAGTTAGGTTTTGATATGTCAAAAGTGAGATGTTTTAATTGCAATGAGTTAGGACACTTCAAAAGAACATGTACCAGGCCACAGAAAACTGGTTTTCACAAGCCATTTCACAATCAGTATAATAAGACAAAGGTTAATGTACCAGTTGAAACAAGTTCATGATTTAAGAGCTACAATTTCAAAACTCTAGAAAATCAAGTTCATGATTTAAGAGCTACAATTTCAGGGAGACAATCAAAACTCTAGAAAATCAAGTTCATGATTTAAGAGCTACAATTTCAGGTGACCAAAAGGCCATAATGATGTACTTAAATCAACTTGAATGTGCTAAGAGAGAAAAGGAAGAGTTTAAGATTAAGTATGAGTCAGAAAAGGCTAGAAATGACACTTGGCAGCGAATGTCATATGTCATTGACTATACTGTCTATAACAAGAATGATGGTAAAAAGGGTTTAGGTTATAAAGAGTGTCCTCCTCCTCTTAGGAATGAGTACATTAATAAACCTTCTGATTCTTGCCTTAGTGAAATCCTAAGTGTTAAGCCTGTAGAAAATGAAAAATCAGACAGCACTAAGCCGGTTGTTGAAGACTTAGCTGAGGACAGAAAATCTGATTCAGAGTATGAAAAAGTTTCAGAGTTTGTGACACCAAAATCCAAACCAATTACTATCTTGAAAAATCCATTGAATGCTAGTAAGGCTAGTGAAAGCGGACAACCCACACCTAGAAAACAAGTAAACTCTAGGAACGCTAATGGAAAGAAAATATTTCATACACCTGTCAAGTATCAGCAGGGACTCAACCTAGATAAAGAATATGTTCTTACACAAGCACCTGAAGAACTATTTAATAAAAGGAGCCCTAATACTAACAATGTGCCTAAATATGTGCATCCTAACCGTCGACCAGGCTTGAAACATCATGTTGAGAAGCCTATGTCACCCATGAAACAGTCTTTTCCCAATAAGCATCTGAGTTCAAAAACACGTACAAAAGAAACTCAAAACTGTAATAAATGTGGGAAAAAAGGTCATTGTGCTGTTAACTGTCAACAGCGTTGGAAAACACCAAAAAGAAAATCTGACACTGAAACGAAAACTACACACTATGCTTCTAGTTCCAGTTCCATAGGTACTTCAAGTAATAGTTCAAAAGGTTTTTATAAACCAAAGTCAAATTCTATTGCTAATTCATCCACAAGGGTACAGTCAGGTGTGAATAAAATTTTTCAAACGAATGACTATTATGAGAAATCTATTGGTAAACGTACCGTTTGGAAGCCTAAAACCGAGACAAAGGTTGTTGACAAGTCCAATGATCCATCAGGATCAAAGGGTCAATGGATGGATGTGCAAGTTATTGGTGTCGATGGGAAACCCACTGCCATTCGGGCATGGGTGTCCATCTCAAACTAACTTCTTTTCTTGTTGTGCAGGTCGCCTACGATCCGAGTAGAAATACCTGGATTGTTGATAGTGGGGCGTCCCGGCACATGACAGGAAACATGTCCTTACTTTCTAATGTCAAATCAGTAAATGGAGGATCTGTTTCTTTTGCAGGAGATGAAAGAGGTTTTATTACAGCTCAGGGTGTGATTGCTAATGCTAATGTTAGTTTTGATAAAGTGAATTTTGTGAAGCAAATGTCAAATAATCTGCTGTCAGTTTCGCAAGTAGCAGATAAAAAGCATAAGGTTGCTTTTGATGATCAAAGATGCTACATTTTGAAGAAAGAGTATGTAATACCGGAAGAGATGATTCTTATGACAGCTCCCAGAAATAAAGATTTGTATATTTTGGATATGTCAACAGCCCATGTTAAAGCTGCAACAGGTCTTCAAGCTTTCATATCCAAAGCTACAGAACAAGAATCAATTTCATGGCACAAGCATATGGGTCATTTGAGCTTGAGAAAGATGAACAATCTTGTTCATAATAATCTGATTGAGGGAGTAAATGTTAAGAGTTTTCAAATTCCTGAAGGATGTCTTCCGTGTAAGAAAGGCAAACAGACTAAAAAGTCACATGCAACAAAGAAACATCATTCAATTGTTGTTCCTCTAGAGTTGTTACATATGGATCTTTTTGGTCCGATTAATCGAACAAGCATCTCTGGAGATTCATATTGTTTAGTAGTGACTGATGAATACTCACGATACTCTTGGGTAGTGATGTTAAAGAAGAAGTCTGACACATTTGAAAATATAAAGTGGTTGTTTTTGAAGCTGGAATCTTTGTACAAGTTAAAGGTTAGGAAGACTCGAACAGATAATGGTACTGAATTCAAGAATCAGCAGATGGAGAGTTTCTGCAACGAGAAAGTCATTAATCAACAGTTCAGTCCAGCTTATACTCCGCAATCAAATGGTGTTGCTGAAAGACGTAACAGAACGTTAATTGAAACTGCGAGAACTATGTTAACCGATTCAAGTTTACCGGTTAACTTCTGGAGTGAAGCTGTGGCTACAGCAGGTTATACAATGAACCGATTGTTAGTAGTTAAGAGACATGGAAAGACTTGCTATGAATTGCTACATAAAAGGAAGCCTAACATTAAACATTTCGAACCCTTTGGTGCACCGTGTTCAATCATGATACGAGATACTGGAGGAAAATTTAATCCTAAGGCTGTTCCTGGTATATTTCTTGGTTATGGGAATCCAAACAAAAGAGTTTTCAACACTGTATCTAAACGTGTTGAAGAACATTTCGAAGTAGATGTTCAAAGAAATACTGCTATTCCTGCTGGGAAAGGTTTTTCATGGCAGTTTGATTATGAAGATTTGTTTGATTCTTTTGGTCTTCCGTCTGTTGCTACTGATGATGAAGTTATTGCAAGATTACTGAATGAAATGCAGACGTCTCCATCACAAATGGTTCCAAAATCTCAAACGGCACCACAACATCACCCAGTGCCGCAACAACAACTTGTTCAAGATGATGAAGAATCAGGTGATTATCAAGATGATCCATCTTATGATGGATCTGATTCTGAAGAGGAGTCACAACCTATAGACAGTGGCGAAAGTTTTCATAATCTGCCACAAATTGTAGAAGTTCAGGAAGAACAACCAGAACCTGAAGGTGTTCGTAGATCATCACGAACAGTTGTCCTACCTCGACACTTAGATGATTTTATTGTTGATTCGAAAGGAGTTTCTGGAGCACCATCAAATGATGCCTCAACGTCTGAAAATCAGAAAGCTTCAACTGAGAATGTTATGCAAGCTTTCTATTCTTCACTAAATAGGTCAGGCAAACTCTTCTTACATGCATATTCATGCTTTGTGTGTCAAATTGAACCAAATTCTGTTGAGGAAGCTCTTCTTTATGATGATTGGGTAAATGCCATGCAAGAAGAGCTTTTGCAATTCAAGCATTTAGGAGTATGGAAACTAGTGACTCCGCCTCATGGTTGCAAACCTTATGGGCTTCGATGGGTATGGAAGAATAAAAAAGACGAGCAAGGTATTGTAATTCAAAATAAAGCTAGACTGGTTGTGAAGGGATATCAACAGATCCCTGATATAGATTATGATGAAGTATTTGCACCAGTGGCTAGACTTGAGGCAATTCGAATATTTTTGGCATTCGCATCTTTTAAAGGCTTCAAGGTCTATCAAATGGATGTCAAAAGCGCCTTTTTGTACAGGACTTTCAATGAGACCGTGTTTGTTAAGCAACCACCGGGTTTTACAGATCCACACTCTCCAGAAAAGGTATATCGTCTAGAAAAAGCACTGTATGGGCTTCATCAAGCTCCAAGAGCGTGGTATGGTACGTTGTCCAACTATATGATTGATAATGGTTTCAGAAGAGGTGTCATCGATCAGACACTTTTCATCAAAGAAAAGGGCAAGCATATAATGCTAGTACAGGTGTACGTGGATGATATTATCTTTGGATCTACAGATAAGACGATGGTGGATGATTTTGAGGAGGTAATGCAGAAACGGTTCAAGATGAGTTCAATGGGAACTATCAAATTCTTCCTTGGTATTCAGGTTGTACAAACAAATCAGGGTATCTTTTTACATCAGACAAAATATGTATCAGATATTCTGAAAAGATTCAAAATGGAAGATGAACGTCCTGCAAGGACGCCACTATCGGTGAATCACGGGATTACACCGGATAAGGAAGGTGATAAGGTTGATCAAACCTTATATAGAGCCATCATTGGTTCATTGATGTATCTAACAGTGTCTCGCCCTGATATCATGTTCGCAGTTTGTTTATGTGCTCGCTATCAAGCAAATCCGAATGTACATCATTTGCTTGTGGTGAAAAATATTATGCGTTATTTAAAGCAAACTCCGAATTTGGGCCTATGGTATCCCTGTGATAATGATTTTGTACTGACGGCTTATAGTGATTCCGACTATGGTGGATGCAAGAAAGATTTTAAGTCAACATCAGGAGGTTGTCAATTCCTTGGAATCAGACTAGTTACATGGCAGTGCAAGAAGCAGACAGCAGTGGCCTTGTCCACTTGTGAAGCTGAATACATTGCTGCAGCAAGCTGTGCATCTCAGGTTGTGTGGATACAACAGCAGCTTCGTGACTACGGTTTGAATATTTCTAACACTCCTATTTTTGTTAATAATTCTGCTGCCATAGCTATTACGAAAAATCCTGTGAATCATTCTAAGACCAAACACATAGGGATTAAATATCATTTTATTCGAGACTGTTATGAGAAAAGGCTAATTGATGTTATCCAAATTGGCACAACTACGCAAAGGGCTGATCTTTTCACAAAAGCTTTTGATAAACCACGTTTTGATTTCTTGTTAACTGAGTTAAGTGTCAAAATATTGTCAGATGTCGTTCCTGACGCAGAGACCAACGAGTAACTTCATTTTATGTGTTCTGCTTGCATAGCTGTATATACTGTGTGGTTATATTTCTTTTCTTTCTGATTGTTTCTGTGTGTTTAAAATCTAAAAACCAAAAAGATTTTAGTTTTTTAGTATTTTAGGGGGAGTAATGAATGCAACATCAGATATTCAGAATATAAAAAAACGAGTTTGATTTATATAAAAATGGGATACGGACTTAATCATAGAATGAGATGATCATAATCACAATCATGTAAATATCTTGATAAGGAACTCATGGAAAGGTTTACAGCGGTTGAGGGTAGTCACTTAATTACCACAGGTGCATACTTTAAAGAAAATTGTTGAGGAAATCAACAAAAGGTGAGGGTATCCCCTATCATGACGTATAATCTAGAAACACATGATGTAGAATATCCCCAAGCAAATTCCAAATTGCTGCACCATTGAGTCTCACGACTAATTGGGATATTCAAGCGATCAATAAGCGTTGAAAATGTTCTAATTGACTATGCATACCGACTTCTATCAAACTTTAATTCTTGAATCGTACCTAAACTCCAAAATAGTAAGTTTATCTCAATAAGAGTGTCTTTCCTGTGAACGGGTTGAAAAGTGTGGTTCTATATTACAGACAGTCCATGAATGAATGATTTAAGTTAATTGATACACAAATGAAGAAAAGAGATCTTCATCGCAAGGAAGTCAATTCGAGAACTAAATCAAAGTCAAGACTGATAAAAAAAAAAAAATATTGGCACATTGCATATCAAGTTATTATATCATGAAAACAGAAGTGAAATCATGGAAGACGAAAATATCAAGGTCAAGATAATGATGAAATCGAGAAGAGAAGTCTTTGTAAGAATACAAATGAGTGTGAAGATTACCAAGAAGAACTTAAATCATTCATACTTCAACAAAACCATTCTATTGGACTTATTATCATTGTCTGTGATATGAGACTGTGCCCATTAAGGCCTAGACAGCGAAAGATGTTTTCAGAGAGATATTCTGAATTCTCACTCATTAAGAAAGCTACGTCTTTCATTCCGTTTCCTCCAATAACTTTAATAATAAATAAGGAATGAGATTGATAGAAGTTGGTTGATTGCACGATTGATAGAATATTGAATATACTATGAGATCCATCAGAATCATATGAATTGAAAAGTATACGTTACGATAGAAGCTAATGGCTGACAGGGATATTCCAAAATTACTATGAGAACCTTCCTGTTCAATTGGACCTAACGTATGTGTTTGTGGTAACGGAAAGCGTCAATAGACTTGTGCTCAATTGACTACCTAAAAAATCGTGCGATCTCACATTGATGACCGAGTCTGTGATTGAATCTAACATAGCAATATGTTAAAGTAATTAATTAACTTGATCATCAAAATGTCTAAGAGAAAAGTCTGTAAAAGGTTAATGAAGATAGATACCATGTTAAGATCAATTTCTCTGGTATTATTTGATTTTACTTGTGAAATTTTGTGTACATATTGTTATCTGAATGTTGATTGAACATGTAAACTTTTTGATAATTTAGCTTCCTTAGGTTTATGACTTACAGAAACTACTTCATGTAAATAACATGTTTTATGCCATACAATCTTGGATTTTTCTTAACCTTGATCATTGACTTTCTGACATGAATTGTACTTCATTTGCATTGTTATTATGAAAAGTCATAAAATCCTAAAAACTACAAAAAGATTTTTCAGTGTGTTGATATTTATTTTGAAAAATACAAAAACATTTTATTTGTTTGCTTATGTGAATATGTGTATATTTCCTTGAAGTTACAAATTGTGTCTCGACGTCAAAAAGAAACGAACTACACATCTCAAATCATAAACCTGTTAAAGTCTTCAAAATGAAAATATTTTACGTGTAAAATCAGCCAGTGGAAGTGAATAGAAGGAATTATTGGGGTTTCTAAAACGCAAAACTATTTTATAAAGGGAAGAGACAGTCGACCGATTTATAACATAAGTCGGTCGATGTTGAAAAAAGTCGACCGACTTACTCGTTTGTTATAATGTCGACCGTTTATCAAGTATGTCAACCGATTGTCACATATGTCGACCGACATAACACCAAAGTCGACCGATTGTCGAGCTGAGTATAAAAAGGCCTCAGACGGCCGATTTTCTTTATCTCGTGCGATTGTGTTGATTTACCAAAAATTCGAATTTTGCAAGGAAGAGTTTTTGATCGTGTTTTTCATATACATCTTTAAATTGTGATTCCAGCGCCGTTAACCAATCTAGGTAATTCCTTTTAAATCGAAAGTTATTGAAGTTTTCGTGTTTACTTTTCTGTTTCGATTCAATGTGTGGTGTTTAGGACCTGTAATTGATAATTGTTGAATAGATAATGTTAATCGGCCTCCTCTGTACATGTATTAGACGTTGATTGAAACAAAACACCATAAAATCGGTGGATTTGAGTTTGGATCTGCGTTTTTGCTTCGTTAGATAAATCGACCGATTGACTTCCTAAGTCGACCGATTTACCCTATGTCGGGCAACTTTATAAGTCGATCGATTTGTATAAATGTCGGTCGACTGTCATTGAAAATCGACCGAATTACATAGTATGTCGACCGACTGTTGTTTCCTGTATTCTTTTTATGATTTTCGATTTAACGCTTTTCGATTATTGTATATATGTTTGTATAGCAGAATAAATGGCTCAACTAGGTAGTCCAGTGAACGAAGACGTACATGAGGAAGAGTTGATTCTGTCCAAGAATCTTCCAGGCCTGACGGCAAGCGAAAATGCCAATCTAGAGGCATGTCTAAACGAGGAAGGACCTGAAGCAAAGGAAGGCTTCGTTGATATTATAAAATTCTTGAAAAGGTCCAGGATTCATACTGCAATAACTCTAGAATGCAAGGCATACTACTCAAACCAACGAGAATTCTGGAACAATGCTTCTATTGTCACTGAACAAGGAAGAAAGGTGATACGAAGCAGCGTTGGTGGTACAATTGTAAAGATCTCGGCACAGACAGTTCGTGAAGACTTAGGTTTTCCAGATAATGATTCTATGCCAGTCACACTGAATAGAACTAAGGTCCGAAGGTGTCTAGTAAGATGTGGATACTTTGGTGATCCAATGAAAGGTGCTGTTAAGAGAACTCGATTCTGTCATCAATACAAATACCTAACTTTGGTGTTGTTAAGATGCATGAGTCCAATGGTAGGCGGTTTTGATGAGCTGAATGAGACTTATAGCTCAATGTTTGCAGCACTAGTTCTTCATGCGGACTTCAATTCTCCGAAGTAATTTTCAGAAGCATGTTGGTGAACGTGAAAAAGAAGAGCCACTTAATGTTTCCTAGGTTCTTGCAGGTGATGATTGAAAAGCAAGTGCAAGGATTGAATAAGGTTTGGGAGGATGAGATTAAGCTGAATCATCTGAACGATTTGACTTTCAATCGAGTCAAGCAAAAGAGAGGTCCGGATGAACCATTCAAGAGATTGGTTGGCCACCTCAAATGAAAACTATGTATGTCCACCAGGTGCTGCCTGTCATCATGAGAACAGTACGTCTGGTAATGAAGATGATATCGTCGCAGTTGGTGAAGACGATAAAGAGGTTAATCAGCCACCGCCAGTTGTTGCAACTGAACAGATACTGGTTGATGAAGACGATGAAGGAGATGACTTTGACCCTGATCAATTCGAGCTGAGAAAGCGAAAACAATCTGAGGGTCCTTCGGTTACGACAAAGCCGAAGCAGAGGCGCATAAGATTCATTAAGAAGGCAAAAAGGACTGAGTCGTCCTCAGCTACTGAACAACGACAATCACAGCAATCACAACCACAACGACAACCTTCAGCTGCTACTACTCAAGAAACACGTGCTGAAACTGATACAGGAGTTCATGCTGCTGCATCCACGACTGCTATTACACAAGATGCTGCGGTTTCTATATTAAGTGAGAAGGTTGTCAATATGGCTTCTGAATTTGAAAAGTTTAAAGAAAAAGCTGATGAACGAGAGAGAAGAAAGGATGCTGAGATTGCCAAACTGACCAAGCTGGTTGAAGATCAACAGGTTGAATTGAAGAAGTTACAAACTAAGTTTGATGCTCAGAATTTGCTGATTGTAAAGGCTGAGACTACAGCGAACAAGGCACTGTCGAAGGTGCTTGAGTGGGAAAATAATTTCGATATTGAGGCTGTTGATCTCGAGGAGGATATAGACTTTGGTAATTTTAACGATCAAGGCGAGGATGAGCTAGGTTTGGATATTGCTAAAGGCACAAGCAAGAACCCACTGTCAGTAATTCCTCTAAATATTGATTATTCTTTACGTGATTTTTTGGCAAAGCAGGATCGTCTGAATCACTCAGTTGTATTTGATGATTTAGAAGAAGGGGAGATCCCGCCGGATCTAAGCGCTGAGGAGCAGGCCGAGCTAGTGCGTCAAGAGCAACAAGCAAGTACTTCAGCTGACACAACTGCTAGCTCATCTTTTGAGAATCGTTACGATTCTAGTGATGATTTTGAGGAAATTGTCGTAAGTAATGAAAACGACAACGATTTTGATGAAGTAATTATTGAAGATGAACCAATAGGTGATTTTCCGGAGTACGAATGTAATAACGATAAAGATCTACCTACATTTCAAGACTACTTCAAAATGAATGAAGAGCTTCTAAACCGTAAATGCGAAGAAAAAGAAAAGACCGAAGATTTGCCTCCAGGGTTTTTACCCGTCAAGATAAATAAAGAAAAGATAGAAGTTCTAGAAGCTGAGTGGAAGATCCTGTTGAGGATCAGAAAATATTGTGAGAAGCCAGCGCCGGAACCTGAATGGATGAATTACATTAATAGACCGGCGAATCTTTTGGCTAAAGGAAAAATAATTGCGTGGGCCTACATTAAAGAGTTGAATATATACGCAATAAAGAAGGAGTACGGAGTGGATTACATCAAACATGGATACGAGTTCACGTCTCTACCGTACTTTGAATTTATGCAGGTGGCTAGGCTCAAAATGTTATATAGGGATTATGACGGAATTCCTAATATTGTCTGCAAGAAGATAAGACACTCGTACTTGTCAAAGAACTTTGAGGGATTCAGCCCTCAATTTCCCACGATCACTTATCGAACAAACAAGAAAACGGGCGAACGAAGAAAGATTGTCAAATACAAGCCAGTAAATTATATGAGAAAGGTTCCTGTGATGAAAATGCCGCAGAACTTTAGCCCACGTTTTCGCTGGTGGTACTACGATGAACGCTCAGAGGAGGCAGTCATCGTTTTGGACAAATTGAAGGAAGATGAGACAGACTCGATACGGGTTTTAGATCCCGTTTGGTTGAGAAATTGCTGTGAAGCTGACATCTTCACATTGTACTACAATTTGATGCTGTACAGGTCAGAAAATAGAGTTCAAGCACAACAGTACATTCGTGTTGCAAAGGTTTGCTATTTGAATAATATGGTTACAGATCCGTACAGAGATTGAAGCAGATCGAAGACTTATGAGGAACTAGGTCTTAGGGGGAGTTTGTTAGTGCATATTTTGTAATCCTTAGTTCCATGAACTTTAACGTTTTATTCGATCATGTTGTAACCTGTAATATTGTTAAACGTTGATTGTCGATATGTTATTTTTATATTTGTAAACGTTTAAATATAATTCGTAATATTACTCGACAGTCGGCCGACTGACATGGTCAGTCGACCGACTGTCATCCACTGTCGACCGACATAGGAACTGAGGTATTTAAGCCTAATTAATCTTCATTAATTTTGAGAACAACTTTTCACATTACACACACACGAAAACAGTTCTAGGTCGAGTCTCTCTCAATCTTCATGTCCAAATACCACAGAATGTCAGTCTAGGCTTCGTGTTTATCAAGATCTAATCTTGGTTTCACTTGTACGAACCCGAAAACCAATATATATTCGTTTAAGATCTTTCTAGTGTTATTCCGCCTCTAGATCGTGTTAGGTTGATTCTAAGATCCTCTCTCAGCATCTACACCGTTGCTTGTAGGTACCACCGGCAATGACTTTTGACGTTGAGTCCTAAAACACAAAATTGAATCCTTTGTTATCTTTCCACCAATGTGAATTAAAATTTTAGGAACAAATCACAGTATTATAATAAATTAAAAATCCATCACCAAATCAATGCATCACTCTAACAGTCTAACTTCTAGAAACCTTTGAATTGATTTCACATTATCATACCAAATAAAAATTAGTCACACTATCTTACCAAATTAGTCACAAAATCTTATGTGTTTACAAACTGACTTTGTCTCCATGCGGTGGGTGTTTGTGTCCAGATCCGGTGTGGATTCCCACCAAATCTGAGTTATCTCCACCATCTCCGCCCTCTCCGAATTAAAAAATGGTGATGACGGTGAACCAGCCGTGTAAATTGCGAAAGACGCCGGTGATTGTAACGGAGGAGCTTGAACTGGTTTTATTTTATTAATATTTAAAGGTTTTAAAAAAGAAGGATGGTGAAGGAAGAAATATATGAGAAAATTGAAACCTGAAGCTTTCATATGGGCCTATTTCACCAAGTTCAATTTGTAAAGGTTTGTTGTTTCTCGTGCTTTTCATAATTTTTTTAACAAATTGAATAGATAATTAGATAGATGGTACTCCGTAAATGTTACTGTAGTACATAACTGAGAGTGGTGATCGATGTCACTTGGCATGTCAGGCGTGATTTGTTGAGTCAGAAAAAATGGGGAGTGGGAGGTTGTAACGACCCTACTTTTTCTATTATCTTTTACAGTTTATTATTTAACGCCCGTTAATTGTTATTCGTGTCGCGTCATTTATGTGACCTATATTATTATTTTAGTAATAATATATTAATTATTATGTGTTAAAAGAATTTGTATTCATATTTTAAATCGTACGTTTATACGAATCGTGGATTTCTATCCTGCGAATCTTTTCGGTTTTCAAACCAACGGTCGAGCTTTTGGGATTTTTAAGTCCTAATTTTTTTAAATATGATATTTTAATGTCATATGTTTATATATAGCATATATATATATATTTTTCGACGCGTATTTGTTATCTCTCCGAATTTTCAATCGCGTAGTCGTGTTTTCGCGTTTCGGGTTTTGATCGGGCAATCGGGCCACAAGGAAATGATCAATAAATAAAATTGGGCTAAGTGGGGCCCACCCCACTCACCCATTCAGCCGAACACAAGGGGGTATACCCTTGTGATTTTTCCACAACTTCATTTCATAATTTCATTTTATCAAAACACTTAACCTAAATCTTTTTCTCTCAAACATTTCTCCCTCTCCCTCTCTTGTTGAGCCGTCACCACCAACTATCACTATCATCATCATCCTTCATCAATTTCAAGCTTGGATCATCTAATCGTTTGCATAATTGGATTCTACACATTCTCCTCTACGCGTCTACATTAATCTTTTATCGATTAGGGTATAAACCCTAACCCTAGATTTTTAATTTTTCTTATATTTTACTGATTTTGTATGTTATATTGATTGTATGATGATTATATGTTATTGTATTGTTGATAGTATGCGTAGAAATGCTCGTTAATTCATGTTTTCGGTTTGATTGTTTTGGGACAGCAGCTTGTTTGATCATTTCTGTAAACATAACTGATATAAGAGTGAAATTAAAGTGTCTAGATGTGTTCCTCTCATCAAGACATTGAATTTAGACTCCAGATTCATGTTATTTCGATTTCCGGAGCTCTAGTTATGATTAAAATGGTGTTTTATTGAAATTAAAATGTGAAAACGAATTGATTCAGGTATGGTCCGACTTTGTGACCACTTTTGGAGTCTTTAGGGTGTACTAGTGTGTTAGGATTGATGATGGGATGAACTTTCATGTTCGGGTCATCAAAATCCGAGCCACGGATCACCCGTTATGACTAAAACATGTTTTTGAACGGATTAAAGCTCCAAGTTGAATAATGGCTGTAGGTCACGACTTGGTGGCTGTTATTGGGGTGTTTTTGAGCACACTAATGTGTCGGGTGGGTTGGTTAGGCGAAGATATATATTAGACTCGCCAAAAACTGATTCCCGGGGCTCAAGTTATGACCTAATGACCTTTTAATTAAAACTTATGGTTATTAAATAAGACTTATGACATAAATAATGACTTTCATTATTAATAAATTACTTATGATATAAAAAGTAATTATTTTAATTTAAGACTTATGATATACATATTTATTATATCATTTATTAATTAATTATGATTTAATTAAACATTTAATTAAACTTATGATTAATAATACTTTTATTATTAATGAAAAATACTTATGGTAAGTATTAAACTTATGTTATGAGATTATTATAATAAGACTTATAATAAGGATTAACTAATTATTTAATTATTATAAGGCTTAGTTATTATTTAATTATAATCTAATTATTAAATACTTATGATTTAATAATTATATTTAGAAACTTATGATATGATTAATAATTCATTATTAATTAATAATACTTATGATATGATTTAAAATCTATTATTAATTAATAATACTTATATTATGATTAATATTTAATTAATTAATTAAATTAAATACTTATGTTATATTAATTATATTACTTAAACTTATGTTAACTTTAATAATTTATTTTCATTTAATTAAACTTATGTTATCACATAATTATATATATATGACTTTAAATAACATTATAACTTATATCATTAATATAACTTATACTTTAAAATTCAATGTTGACTATGATTGACCAAGGTTGACTTTTGAGTTGACTTTCGGTTGATTTTGACTTTCAGTTGACTCTTGTTGACTTTCTAATTAAGGAAACTTTCCTAACTTAAAAACTTTCTAAAAATAGAAACTTTCTAAATATGGAAACTTTCTAAATTTGGAAACTTTTCTAAAATAGAAACTTTCCTAAAATAGAAACTTTCCAAAAATGGAAGCCTGCTAAAAATAGAAACTTTCTAAAAATAGAAAGTACGTTTCCTTACGCTGTTCTGATCAAACCGAAGCATTTTGAGTGTTGTTCTATGTCTACTTGCAAGAAGTACTATAGCTATCATACTAAGACTTGACCTAAGTTAGCTATTTATATCGACCTGCTTTGTTTATAGGTCGGCGTTGTAATCATTCTTGATCACTTACTTCGTTCGCTATTCGCATTTTTGTGTGGTTACTTCTTTTGCTTAAAGGCGAGTTATAGTCCCGTTTTTCATACTCTTTAAAGTATATTTTTGGGATGTGATTACATGCATTTTGTTTTACGTTTAGACACAAGTGGCAATTAAGATTTAAATTATTCATTATGAGTTGAACAAAAATATTCCCTAGTCTGGTAACTGTAATCACTGATTTCTACTGGTGAACGTGAATCCTACGGATAGATCTACCGGGTTTGACAACCCCATTTTGAGCTAGTCGCGCTAGCAATTTATAATCGGAATGTTTAGTACTTCGTATTTAGTTGAAGATACACTTGTTCAATGTATATTATTTCTCTATGTTTGGCAAGGGTAAATAAAGGGTTAAGTGGTTACCAGGTGGCTCATTGATAATGGAATAATGTTTTATGTTTTCTAACATTTAAATGTTGTGGTCTAAAGTTTATACGATTATTTAAACCTATAATTCACTCAACATTTTTGTTGTCAGTTTACTCGCATGTTTTCACAGGTACTTGAGTTTGTTTGATGCTTCCCCTGTGTTAGAAGAGTCTGCATGCATTTGGGCAGATTTTGTTAAACATTTATGAAACTTTGAATTTGCATTCTATTTTTGGATAATTTAAACTTGTGGGTATTGTTGACATTGTTTTAATGTCAACTTTGGTTATTAATATGTTGGGTTGTTTAAACTACATATTTTGGTATGTTTCCTTTTTGGAAAACTTTTGAAATAAAAGAATGCAACGTTGTTTATTAAATTCGTTTAAGTTCGATCAAGCTGTGGGACCAAGTGACGGAGCCGTTAAGTGTATTGACGGGGCCATCGCAGTTGGTATCAGAGCTCTGGTTGTAGGGAACTAGGCGGTCATAATGTGGTCAACCCGTGGTCTTTAGGGTGCATTAGAGTCTAGTCTACATCCCGACCTTCCTTGTTATAGCATTATTATGCATTTTATTTCGTATGAGGAACAATTATAAGTTATTGCTTATGTTATTTCTATTTTGTATGTGGTTTGTGATTTTACTTTTTGCAGATGTCGACTTCAAGCAATAACTCCGTTCCTGCCCCTGTTTCCCCATCTGCTGCTAGACGCCGTGCACGTCAGCCTTTGATCGATGACCCGGTTAACTATTACACGGCTACTGTGATGACCCGTCCAAATCAATTTAAACGAATACATCATTCATGGATTTCACAGTGAGGTACTGACCTCTACATGATACGTTTTGTAAACATTGCATTCTTTTGAAAAGGCACACCATAAATGAATATCTAATTCCAAAGTTTTTGACGTCTGATGATTTCTACATATAGACAATCAACGTAAATAATAGTTTACAATACTACATCCGTTGATAATGCAGTCAAAATAAGATACATGGTGATGATTTTGTGAATGCAACGTTTTCTCGAATAAAGCATGTATGACTCCATGCACATAGCTTGTATCACATATAAGCAAACAGCGGAAGACTTCTAGGAACCTGAGAATAAACATGCTTAAAAGTGTCAACACAAAGGTTGGTGAGTTCATAGTTTTAATGTTGCGCATAATCTGTATGTAAAGGTGGATCACAAGATTTCAGTTGTTTCATCCAGAAACGTTTATCAAAATATTCTACAAGATTGAGCACCCTGGTAACTAAACTTTAACATATATATAATAAGTACCCATGTTTTAACATACATGCAACCAATATGTACAATACACGCAATCCAATGTGTACTAAACTCAAATAGCATACGTCTGTTTTATAGTTCAGGCTAGGGTTTCTATACCTGGAACAGACGGGGATGTCAAGCCGTATGGATCCATATACAACTACTCGCGCCCACTAGTTCTTATAACCGGCAGTTACTAGTTACCAAAGCTAAGGGATTTTCGGTTCAAACTCAGTGTAGAATTTTGTATGTACTTGTATCCATTGTGTTTAAAATAAAGTGCATGTATTCTCAGCCTAAAAATATAGATTGCAAAGGCAATTAAAAAGGGAGCAAATGAAACTCACCTTAGTAGCACATAAGGTCATTCACCGAAATGTGATCGAAACTCGGAATGCAAAATAACCGTAGATCTCAACCTAGAGAACATATGTTGGTCAATACATGTCTAACAAGCTAGGTCAGGTCATAGTGTATCACAATCCTAATGCTCGAGACTGACATGCAAAATTTAACAAAAGTCATCTCAAAAAGTCAACTTTGACAATTGTTTAACAAAACGAGACGTGTCTTATATAAGAATTCATGTACTCGACTAGTAGTATCCAAAAATCCAAATTATTAATCTTATAATTATGTTGTTTAAATATTAATTGTAGATTCAAAAGCAATTTCAATTAACGTCAATCATAATTAAGTTGACCATAACTTTTAATCCGTTCATCGAAATCACGCGATTCCTAAATGAAAAGTTATTAATTTTTCAATAGCTTTCTAATGACATGAATATCATATACTTTATATCAGTAGCATAAGTATCAAATTCGTGATTAATCATAAAATTATCTAACGACGACATTTAGCATACAAGCATGCATAAACATATATACTCGTGCACTAGATATGGATACTCTATTAATATATAAAAGATAAGATATGAATGCTCACGTATCAGTATTGTGATTCAATATTGCAGGAAAGTACGTAGATGCAACGGAGATGATAAACACTAGATTCACGATTACCCCCCCCCCCCAGCAATACCTATAACCTCCATAGCTATAACCCATAATTTCTTAGCTTTATCCCGCTCGAAAACCAGTTTTAAAATTTCTCGTTCATAACCTCGTCGTAGTAATTTATGTAATACTAATAATAATACTACTACTAATGTTAATATAACTATATTAATATTAATAATCTTTAATAATAATAATAATAATAATAAAATAAATAAATATATACGGAGTAAAGAGATAGATAGATTGTGAATGAATTGAGAGCAGAAGGCTCGTGCCTTTTATAGGCATTTTCTGATTTTTACAGCTCTGCGATCGTGGAGTTTTTTCTCCTTACAGCTCCGCGATCGTGAAGGTGCGCATTTCCAGCTCACACATTTTTGTTCACTAGCTTGTCGACATAATTAATTAATTATATGTAATATATATATAATTTATATAATTATATATATATATATATATATATATATATATATATATATATATATATATATATATATATATATATATATATATATATATATATATATATATATATTATATTCTTGTGCATAGTTAACTTGTAATTTTAGCTCTGTCGTCTCGTACATTTAAGCCCGGTTTATGTCTCGGTTCCAGTTTCTCGAACGTCTTTCCGTACGCGTTAATATCTTGTATTTTACGGTTCGCGATAAGTACCTTTATCAATAATTAGACTTATTTGCCAATAAATTATCTTATTTGAAATGTAACTTATACATTTTAATATTTTGGTCATTTGCTTCTTTAAATCGTCTTCTTATTATTTACTACAATATAATTAATAGTATTTTTAAATCAAGACGTTTTATATCTAAGTTAATATTATATTTAATAACATTGTAAAATATACGTATATTTTTGTTTAGAAATATATTAATTTGTACATCTTTTGATATATATATATATATATATATATATATATATATATATATATATATATATATATATATATATATATATATATATATATATATATATATATATATCGATTTACATATAATTGTTCATGAATCGTTGAGAGCAGTCGAAGTTAAACGAATACATGAACATAGTTCAACAATTTTTTTTAGACTCAACATTACAGACTTTGCTTATCGTGTCGAAATCATATAAAGATTAAGTTTAAATTTGGTCGGAAATTTTCGGGTCGTCACAGCTACTATCACTCACATAACCAGGACATATACGAATGAAACTCGCATTGATGCTCTTAGCGACTGTATGCGTGTCTTGCCGCATAATGAGGTGATGGATGAGATTAGAGCTGCTATGGATTCGTTCGTTAGCTTCAAGAATAGGATCGAGTTCGAGACTAGGAAGCGTAACTGATCAAGCATAGAATAATCGGGTCGGGTTCGGTCTATGCTTGACATCAATAAAGGGGGGATTTAAGGGTCAATTGAGTTTAACTCTCTGGTTCGGAGTACCGTGAATAACCCCTTGCGAGATGATGATCTCAACAGGGGTGGTTAAACGTTAGACCCACCATCAGCGGGTAGTCCGGTCATTGATGGCTCGCGCAATAGGGTAGGATTTATGTTCGAGGAACGTTACCTGTATATCAAGGATGTCTAGTGAAATGCTATGAGTCCGGTAGCGCGGGTATATTTGCGCTATGCGTTACTGTTCTTAGAATATATGTGTGTGTGAAGGTGGAGAGTCCAGATCCTTTGTTCTGTGAACGAAGTCTTGTATTTATAGGATAACCTTTCTTATCTTCTATTGCCATGTAATGAGGCTAAACAGATCGTGGCCTGCAAATAGTACGTTCTCAGGCGAGCTGGTCCGACAAAAGTAAAAAGTGTTCTTGTCGGCTCTGACTCTTGTCTGCCAGGTGTCCTCTGCCAGCCACAGCATCGCCCGTCATGTGGCCGCTGCCTATGCGTGCTTACAAGGATAGTGCGATGCAATAAGCATAGCCCTTCAGGCCATAGCATCGCCCGTCATGTGACCGCTGCCTATGCGCGCTTACCGGGATAGCGCGATGCAATAAGCATAGCCTTTCAGGCCTTGGCGCACTCTGGTAATTCCTAGTGGCAATGCTGCTTGATACGCTATACGAGCTGATCGGGTATGCGTATCATTAAGTCCCCCCAGTTCAATGGTATGTGCAGCTTCGGTGCATGGCGTTAAACTCAATTTGTATCAATTGTTCAATGATGCGCATATTTATGTTGTGAGGCATTGAACTAGACTCGTAACTATCGTTCAATGGTGCGCGCCTGTATAGCGCGTGGCGTTGAACTCAAGTTGTGACTCTCGTTCAATGGTGCGCGCCGGTATAGCGCGTGGCATTGAACTTGTAACTCATTCTACTACTCTTCGCTGCTCGCCGCCATTTTCTTCTTTTTTGTATTTAAAAAGTATTTTTTCCTGTTGCATTAAATGCAGGAAACCGAAGCGACGGTTTATCAGATGCTACAGTTGTCATCCCGTCAACTTCGCCGCCTTTGGCTTCCTCCTTTCCATCTTCCGACACGTGGCTTAATCTCCGCCCTTGACATTTTAACCGCCAATTTTTAACTTCCCTTGGGGCCTCTTTCATGTTTTTACTCTCCTATAAATACCTCATAATCACCTCTCTCCGTTTTTTATTTCAACTGTGCTCCTCGTCTCCGTGCAAATCTTATCAACTTACTACTTCGACCTCGTCTTTTAGCTTTTTCAGGTTAGCGCCTACTTAGCCTCTCTTCTTACGATTCTTTGATTTATTTGTTAATAGATGGCGTCTTCTTCCTCTACTTCTGAGCCTCCGAATTGCAAGGTTATGAAGTCTATTATGACGCAGCACAAAGTCGCGCAATTGGTGGAGTGGTACCCACCTTTGGCTGATTTGAATCCTGTAGCGCCCCTAGCTGGTCAGAGCGCTAGTGACGTTATCGATGGTAAGGTTACCGTATATAGGCAGGTTATGCTGGATGGGAATGTGCGCTATCCTCCCACTTATTTCTTCATGAAGGTTCTTAGTCACTTCAATGTTGGCATCGGACAGCTGCATCCTTATAGTGTAACATCCCGCCTTTTTCCATTTACTTTTCCGTTATACTAATATAAAGTCCGTTATATGTTTATAACATCTCCCGTTGATACGCGTTTTAAATTATCTCGTTTAGGTAATTCACGCACCCGAACGAAAGTTGAAGGACTAAACTTGACAAGGGATCAAACCCTTGACTAGGTCAAAGGGTCAAACCCCTTTCACCCATTCATTATCATCTCCATCTCTCTCTCTTTCTCTCTAGCAAGAACACACACACCATTACCAAATTCATTCAATCATCATCTAAATCCGATCTAGAAGGCTTACAACAAAATAAATTACATATTCGTGATCCTCTCTTCATCCTCTTCATTTTGGTACCAACTTCATCTCGTTTGGGTAACATTTCTAAAACACTAGATTTCTCTAAATTCGTGTTTTTGACTTGAAATGGTGTTAGTTAGTGTCTATGGCTCATTGTGATGTCGTATGTGTAATTTATATGCTCGATCTCGTTGTTTTAGTGTAACTAGCATGAACTTGAATTTTGGTGTGTTGTTCTTGAATTTTGGATGATCATATGTTGTTAGATGTTAAAAGTTCATGTTCTAATTGTGTTCCTAGTATCACTAGCTTCAATTTGATGTGTAGGTTGCTTTAGAAAAGTTCATGAACTTGATTTATGATTTTGGTGAATTTGGGTTAGGGTTGATGAACTTGAAATGGACTTTTGATGCATTGAATGCCATGGATTATTATTGGTAAGTGTTTAGTTGGATTGTATGCTTGATTACCTTCGAAACGGCATATCATTCATGTAAATTGGTTGCCCGAATCATTGAATTGCATTTATGAACTTGTATGCGGTTAATGTTAAGCATTAGATGCGGTTTTGGTTGTTGTATTAGGTAGATTGATTGATGAAATGTGTTTAGTTGTTTTCCTCGTCAAATTACCTTCCCAACGGTATAAGATACTTGTCTTGATTGTTTGCGGATCATAAATGGTGATTGTTTGAAGTTAGGTTCGTGCATAAAACTTAAAAACTGCCAGAATTCTCTGCACAGGTAATGGCGCGGCGCGCCATATACCCGCGCGGCGCGCCAAAGTGGTCTGTCCAACTTTGTCAATTTTCGAATAATGTTTGCTATGCTACGCACCTCTGATTCACATGTAACTTGTCCTAACATGCTCATACATGATTAAAAACCTCAGAAAAATAGTTCGGGACCCGACCCGAACGTGTTGACTTTTTCGTTGACTTTGACCGACCAAAGTTTGACTTTTTGTCAAACTTAACCAAATGATTATGCAACCTTCCTAACTTGTTTATATACTTGTACCTTGCATGAAACTTGACAATTTGATTTCACATGCTACATAATCGAGTCGTAACGAGCCATAGGACTAATTGAACATCTTTGACCTATCGTGTTTACCGTTATTGATACGACCTATTTGTTTAGGTCAAGACTAGCACTATCCTTCGCACACGTTATTTTGTGAAGTACTTTTCGTACGTGCACTCAAGGTGAGATCATAGTCCCACTTTTACTCTTTTTGAACTTACATTTGGGATGAGAAAACATAAACATTTCTTTACTAAGTGAACACAAGTACAGGAAAACAAACATTCTACATACGAGTTTAGAACAAAATCCTCAATTCGATTATCATTAGTTACACTTGCCGGGTGTAAGCGAGAACTTATGTTGTATGGATCCATATGGGTTTGACAAACCCTCATTCAAACGGTTCGCTACCGTTTACGAATGAAATATATTTTCGAGAAACAGTGTATGTTCTAGCACTAAGTGATGGGGTTCAATGGGAGAAATGTTAAGCATTGATAATTGGGTGCTCGTGAAACAAATTTTGGAATGGTTAACTATTAATTCGATGTTGCAAATCTTGTGGTTCAATCTACTTATTTACTCACTTACTTACTTAAACCTATGATTTCACCAACGTTTTCGTTGACAGATTTCTATGTTTTTCTCAGGTCTTTGAACGATATGTGTTACATGCTTCCGCTCATTATTTTGATATTTGCTTTGGATGTCGAGTATTTATGCATACACGGAGCGTCTTTTGGCTACTTTTAAATTGTGTCGCATAAGTTTCATTTGTACTTATAACTTTGTAACGTAACTTGTGGTGGAACTATTCTCGTAAACTTTGAACAATCTTTACATTTGAAATGAATGCGACATATCTTTTGGTCAAACGTTGTTTTAAAGACTTATGACCACGTAACGGGACCTAAGTAGACGGCGCCGTCAATGACGATTTTGTCGGGTCGCTACAGATGGTATCAGAGCGTTGGTTGTAGGGATTTAGAGTTCATTGGTGTCAATCTCGAGTCATAGGGTACATTGGTGAGTCTAGACTACAACCGGCATATAGACTTGAAGTAGGAATTACTTGACTACTTGTGCATTTATACTCGAACACTTCTACTCATATCTACTCTTAGTTCATCTTAATCTCACGTTGTTTAATTTGATTGACGCGCCACCTTGACTATATGAAATGATGTCGAATGCACATATGAATCAGGGTAATATAATTTCCGGGATTATATTACGGTGACTCATATGAACGTTCCAACATTATGGCATAAAGAATTTAAGGCGAGTCGAGGAAAAACTTCTCTTTATCTTTATTCTATATCATGGTTAGTATTATTGAGAATACTAATCAATGATATTCTTGTGTCTTGAAGGAACAATGGCTCCTCGTCGTGTACGCCGCAATGAAACTCCCGAACAAGCTCTCGAACGGATGATAGCCACCGCCGTAGATGCGGCCATGGCCGGTCACTCATCCAACAACAATAATAATAACAACCACAACAACAACAACAACAACAACAACAACAACAACAATGGAGCCGGAAACTCAAACGAGGGATGCTCCTATAAAGCTTTCATGGGGTGCAAACCTCACACTTTTGATGGAACCGGGGGACCGGTCGTGCTCACCCGATGGTTTGAGCAAACGGAAGCCGTCTTTAGCATAAGCGGTTGTCGGAACCAAGACAAGGTCAAATACTCCACTCACACCTTCGCCGGTGTCGCTCTTACATGGTGGAATACTTATGTACAATCGGTGGGTACCGATGAAGCTCACGCCCTCTCTTGGGCCGACTTGAGGGAAAAGATGATTGTCGAATATTTCCCTCGTGAAGAAACCCGAAGGCTCGAACAAGAGCTAAGAACTTTAAAGGCGATCGGAAATGATCTCAATGCTTATAATCAACGATTTTCCGAATTAGCCTTGATGTGCCCAAATCTTGTGAACCCCGAAGCTTTAAGGGTTGAACTTTACATGGATGGTCTTCCAAAGAGTATCAAACACGGAGTAATGTCATCCAAACCCACTAATCATCAAGAAGCCTTGAACATGGCCCGCAAATTGATAGAAACGGTTGACGAAATCGTAGTTCCGGCACCTAAGGCCGAGGATAAATCGGGCGGCAACAAAAGAAAGTGGGAACCCTCCCAATCAAACAACAACAACTTTGCTAAGAAGCCTTACACCTCCGACGGCAAGAAGGGTTATGCCGGGAACCTACCTCTTTGCAACAAATGCAACAAACATCACTTTGGCGAATGTAGTAAGTTAATTTGCCACCGGTGCCAAGGAGTTGGTCATAAGGCCAACGATTGTAAAAGTGCCACTCCCGTCGCTCGAAAGTGGCCCAATGCACCAAAGACGGGCACTTGTTATGAATGTGGCCAAACGGGCCATTATAGAAATGCATGCCCGAAGAGGAAAGATAACACCAATACGCGCGGCCGAGCTTTCAACATCAACACCGAGGAAGCCCGAGATGATAATGAATTAGTCACGGGTACGTTTCTTCTCAACAATTCTTATGTCTCTTGCTTATTCGATTCGGGTGCCGATAAATGCTTTGTATCCAAGACTTTGACTCATTATTTTAGCACTCCACCTCTCCCATTAGATACCACTTATACCATTGAAGTGGCTAACGGGAAACTATTAAGTGCCGACACATATTACCGAGGGTGTACTGAAATGTCCCGTTTTTATTTATTAAAAACGTTCCATATTAATTGATTTCGTTGCGAGGTTTTGACCTCTATATGAGACGTTTTTCAAAGACTGCATTCATTTTAAAACAAACCATAACCTTTATTTCATCAATAAAGGTTTAAAAGCTTTACGTAGATTATCAAATAATGATAATCTAAAATATCCTGTTTACACATGACCATTACATAATGGTTTAAAATACAAATATGTTACAACAAAATAAGTTTCTTGAATGCAGTTTTTACACAATATCATACAAGCATGGACTCCAAATCTCGTCCTTATTTAAGTATGCGACAGCGGAAGCTCTTAATAATCACCTGAGAATAAACATGCTTAAAACGTCAACAAAAATGTTGGTGAGTTATAGGTTTAACCTATATATATCAAATCATAATAATAGACCACAAGATTTCATATTTCAATACACATCCCATACATAGAGATAAAAATCATTCATATGGTGAACACCTGGTAACCGACATTAACAAGATGCATATATAAGAATATCCCCATCATTCCGGGACACCCTTCAGATATGATATAAATTTCGAAGTACTAAAGCATCCGGTACTTTAGATGGGGTCTGTTAGGCCCAATAGATCTATCTTTAGGATTCGCGTCAATTAGGGTGTCTGTTCCCTAATTCTTAGATTACCAGACTTAATAAAAAGGGGCATATTTGATTTTGATAATTCAACCATAGAATGTAGTTTCACGTACTTGTGTCTATTTTGTAAATCATTTATAAAACCTGCATGTATTCTCATCCCAAAAATATTAGATTTTAAAAGTGGGACTATAACTCACTTTCACAGATTATACTTCGTCGGGAAGTAAGACTTGGCCACTGGTTGATTCACGAACCTATAACAATATATACATATATATTAAAGTATGTTCAAAATATATTTACAACACTTTTAATATATTTTGATGTTTTAAGTTTATTAAGTCAGCTGTCCTCGTTAGTAACCTACAACTAGTTGTCCACAGTTAGATGTACAGAAATAAATCGATAAATATTATCTTGAATCAATCCACGACCCAGTGTATACGTATCTCAGTATTGATCACAACTCAAACTATATATATTTTGGAATCAACCTCAACCCTGTATAGCTAACTCCAACATTCACATATAGAGTGTCTATAGTTGTTCCGAAATATATATAGATGTGTCGACATGATAGGTCGAAACATTGTATACGTGTCTATGGTATCTCAAGATTACATAATATACAATACAAGTTGATTAAGTTATGGTTGGAATAGATTTGTTACCAATTTTCACGTAGCTAAAATGAGAAAAAATTATCCAATCTTGTTTTACCCATAACTTCTTCATTTTAAATCCGTTTTGAGTGAATCAAATTGCTATGGTTTCATATTGAACTCTATTTTATGAATATAAACAGAAAAAGTATAGGTTTATAGTCAGAAAAATAAGTTACAAGTCGTTTTTGTAAAGGTAGTCATTTCAGTCGAAAGAACGACGTCTAGATGACCATTTTAGAAAACATACTTCCACTTTGAGTTTAACCACAATTTTTGGATATAGTTTCATGCTCATAATAAAAATCATTTTCTCAGAATAACAACTTTTAAATCAAAGTTTATTATAGTTTTTAATTAACTAACCCAAAACAGCCCGCGGTGTTACTACGACGGCGTAAATCCGGTTTTACGGTGTTTTTCGTGTTTCCAGGTTTTAAATCATTAAGTTAGCATATCATATAGATATAGAACATGTGTTTAGTTGATTTTAAAAGTCAAGTTAGAAGGATTAAATTTTGTTTGCGAACAAGTTTAGAATTAACTAAACTATGTTCTAGTGATTACAAGTTTAAACCTTCGAATAAGATAGCTTTATATGTATGAATCGAATGATATTATGAACATAATTACTACCTTAAGTTCCTTGGATAAACCTACTGGAAAAGAGAAAAATGGATCTAGCTTCAACAGATCCTTGGATGGCTCGAAGTTCTTGAAGCAGAATCATGACACGAAAACAAGTTCAAGTAAGATCATCACTTGAAATAAGATTGTTATAGTTATAGAAATTGAACCAAAGTTTGAATATGATTATTACCTTGTATTAGAATGATAACCTACTGTAAGAAACAAAGATTTCTTGAGGTTTGATGATCACCTTACAAGATTGGAAGTGAGCTAGCAAACTTGAAAGTATTCTTGATTTTATGTAACTATAACTTGTAGAATATATGAAGAACACTTAGAATTTGAAGATAGAACTTGAGAGAGATCAATTATATGAAGAAAATTGAAGAATAAAAGTGTTTGTAGGTGTTTTTGGTCGTTGGTGTATGGATTAGATATAAAGGATATGTAATTTTGTTTTCATGTAAATAAGTCTTGAATGATTACTCATATTTTTGTAATTTTATGAGATATTTCATGCTAGTTGCCAAATGATGGTTCCCACATATGTTAGGTGACTCACATGGGCTGCTAAGATCTGATCATTGGAGTGTATATACCAATAGTACATACATCTAAAAGCTGTGTATTGTACGAGTACGAATACGGGTGCATACGAGTAGAATTGTTGATGAAACTGAACGAGGATGTAATTGTAAGCATTTTTGTTAAGTAGAAGTATTTTGATAGGTATATTGAAGTCTTTCAAAAGTGTATAAATACATATTACAACACTACATGTATATACATTTTAACTGAGTCGTTAAGTCATCGTTAATCGTTACATGTAAGTGTTGTTTTGAAACCTTTAGGTTAACGATCTTGTTAAATGTTGTTAACCCAATGTTTATAATATAAAATGAGATTTTAAATTATTATATTATCATGATATTATCATGTATGAATATCTCTTAATATGATATATATACATTAAATGTCTTTACAACGATAATCGTTACATATATGTCTCTTTTAAAAAATCATTAAGTTAGTAGTCTTGTTTTTACATATGTAGTTCATTGTTAATATACTTAATGATATGTTTACTTATCATAGTATCATGTTAACTATATATATATCCATATATATGTCATCATATAGTTTTTACAAGTTTTAACGTTCGTGAATCACCGGTCAACTTGGGTGGTCAATTGTCTATATGAAACATATTTCAATTAATCAAGTCTTAACAAGTTTGATTGCTTAACATGTTGGAAACATTTAATCATGTAAATATCAATCTCAATTAATATATATAAACATGGAAAAGTTTGGGTCACTACAGTACCTACCCGTTAAATAAATTTCGTCCCGAAATTTTAAGCTGTTGAAGGTGTTGACGAATCTTCTGGAAATAGATGCGGGTATTTCTTCTTCATCTGATCTTCACGCTCCCAGGTGAACTCGGGTCCTCTACGAGCATTCCATCAAACCTTAACAATTGGTATCTTGTTTTGCTTAAGTCTTTTAACCTCACGATCCATTATTTCGACGGGTTCTTCGATGAATTGAAGTTTTTCGTTGATTTGAATTTCATCTAACGGAATAGTGAGATCTTCTTTAGCAAAACATTTCTTCAAATTCGAGACGTGGAAAGTGTTATGTACAGCCGCGAGTTGTTGAGGTAACTCAAGTCGGTAAGCTACTGGTCCGACACGATCAATAATCTTGAATGGTCCAATATACCTTGGATTTAATTTCCCTCGTTTACCAAATCGAACAACGCCTTTCCAAGGTGCAACTTTAAGCATGACCATCTCTCCAATTTCAAATTCTATATCTTTTCTTTTAATGTCAGCGTAGCTCTTTTGTCAACTTTGGGCGGTTTTCAACCGTTGTTGAATTTGGATGATCTTCTCGGTAGTTTCTTGTATAATCTCCGGACCCGTAATCTGTCTATCCCCCACTTCACTCCAACAAATCAGAGACCTGCACTTTCTACCATAAAGTGCTTCAAACGGCGCCATCTCAATGCTTGAATGGTAGCTGTTGTTGTAGGAAAATTCTGCTAACGGTAGATGTCGATCCCAACTGTTTCCGAAATCAATAACACATGCTCGTAGCATGTCTTCAAGCGTTTGTATCGTCCTTTTGCTCTGCCCATCAGTTTGTGGATGATAGGCAGTACTCATGTCTAGACGAGTTCCTAATGCTTGCTATATTGTCTGCCAGAATCTTGAAATAAATCTGCCATCCCTATCAGAGATAATATAGATTGGTATTCCATGTCTGGAGACGACTTCCTTCAAATACAGTCGTGCTAACTTCTCCATCTTGTCATCTTCTCTTATTGGCAGGAAGTGTTCTGATTTGGTGAGACGATCAACTATTACCCAAATAGTATCAAAACCACTTGCAGTCCTTGACAATTTAGTGATGAAATCCATGGTAATGTTTTCCCATTTCCATTCCAGGATTTCGGGTTGTTGAAGTAGACCTGATGGTTTCTGATGCTCAGCTTTGACCTTAGAACACATTAAACATTCTCCTACGTATTTAGCAACATCGGCTTTCATATCCGGCCACCAAAAATGTTTCTTGAGATCCTTGTACATCTTCCCCGTTCCAGGATGTATTGAGTATCTGGTTTTATGAGCTTCTCTAAGTACCATTTCTCTCATATCTCCAAATTTTGGTACCCAAATCCTTTCAGCCCTATACCGGGTTCCGTCTTCCCGAATATTAAGATGCTTCTCCGATCCTTTGGGTATTTCATCCTTTAAATTTCCCTCTTTTAAAACTCCTTGTTGCGCCTCCTTTATTTGAGTAGTAAGGTTATTATGAATCATTATATTCATAGATTTTACTCGAATAGGTTCTCTGTCCTTCCTGCTCAAGGCATCGGCTACCACATTTGCCTTCCCCGGGTGGTAACGAATCTCAAAGTCGTAATCATTCAATAATTCAATCCACCTACGCTGCCTCATATTCAGTTGTTTCTGATTAAATATGTGTTGAAGACTTTTGTGGTCGGTATATATAATACTTTTGACCCCATATAAGTAGTGCCTCCAAGTCTTTAATGCAAAAACAACCGCGCCTAATTCCAAATCATACGTCGTATAATTTTGTTCATGAATCTTCAATTGTCTAGACGCATAAGCAATCACCTTCGTTCGTTGCATTAATACACAACCGAGACCTTGCTTTGATGCGTCACAATAAATCACAAAATCATCATTCCCTTCAAGCAATGACAATATAGGTGCCGTAGTTAGCTTTTTCTTCAATAACTAAAACGCTTTCTCTTGTTCATCATTCCATTCAAATTTCTTCCCTTTATGCGTTAATGCAGTCAAGGGTTTTGCTATTCTGGAAAAGTCTTGGATGAACCTTCTGTAGTAACCAGCTAGTCCTAAAAACTGGCGTATGTGTTTCGGAGTTTTCGGGGTTTCCCACTTTTCAACAGTTTCTATCTTTGCCGGATCCACCTTAATACCTTCTTTGTTCACTATGTGACCGAGGAATTGAACTTCTTCCAACCAAAATGCACACTTTGAAAACTTAGCGTACAATTCTTCCTTCCTCAATACTTCTAACACCTTTCTCAAATGTTCACCGTGTTCTTGGTCATTCTTTGAGTAAATAAGTATGTCATCAATGAAAACAATGACAAACTTGTCAAGGTATGGTCCACACACTCGGTTCATAAGGTCCATGAACACAGCTGGTGCATTAGTTAAACCAAACGGCATGACCATAAACTCGTAATGACCGTAACGTGTTCTGAAAGCAGTCTTTGGAATATCATCTTCTTTCACCCGCATTTGATGATACCCGGAACGTAAGTCAATCTTTGAATAAACAGACGAGCCTTGTAGTTGATCAAATAAGTCATCGATTCTCGGTAGTAGGTAGCGGTTCTTGATGGTAAGTTTGTTCAACTCTCGGTAGTCGATACACAACCTGAATGTACCATCTTTCTTCTTGACAAACAAAACAGGAGCTCCCCACGGTGATGTACTTGGTCGAATGAAACCACGCTCTAAAAGTTCTTGTAATTGGCTTTGCAGTTCTTTCATCTCGCTGGGTGCGAGTCTGTAAGGAGCACGAGCTATTGGTGCAGCTCCTGGTACAAGATCTATTTGAAATTCAACGGATCGATGTGGGGGTAATCCCGGTAATTCTTTCGAAAATACATCGGGAAATTCTTTTGCGACGGGAACATCATTGATGCTCTTTTCTTCAGTTTGTACTTTCTCGACGTGTGCTAGAACAGCATAGCAACCTTTTCTTATTAGTTTTTGTGCCTTCAAATTACTAATAAGATGTAGCTTCGTGTTGCCCTTTTCTCCGTACACCATTTAGGGTTTCCCTTTTTCTCGTATAATGTGAATTGCATTTTTGTAACAAACGATCTCTGCTTTCACTTCTTTCAACCAGTCCATACCGATTATCACATCAAAACTCCCTAACTCTACTGGTATCAAGTCAATCTTAAATGTTTCGCTAACCAGTTTAATTTCTCGATTCCGACATATATTATCTGCTGAAATTAATTTACCATTTGCTAATTCGAGTAAAAATTTACTATCCAAAGGCGTCAATGGACAACTTAATTTAGCACAAAAATCTCTACTCATATAGATTCTATCCGCACCCGAATCAAATAAAACGTAAGCAGATTTATTGTCAATAAGAAACGTACCCGTAACAAGCTCCGGGTCTTCCTATGCCTCTGCCGCATTAATATTGAAAACTCTTCCGCGGCCTTGTCCATTCGTGTTCTCTTGGTTCGGGCAATTTCTAATAATGTGGCCCGGTTTTCCACATTTATAACAAACTACATTGGCATAACTTGCTCCGACACTACTTGCTCCGCCATTACTCGTTCCGACACCATTTGTTCCTTTCGTTCTATTAACCCCTGGTCCGTAGACCTCACACTTCGCCGCGCTATGACCATTTCTTTTACACTTGTTGCAAAATTTGGTGCAGAACCCCGAATGATACTTTTCACACCTTTGGCATAGCTGCTTCTGATTGTTGTTGTTGTTGCGGTTATTATTGTTGTTGGGATGATTGTTGTAGTTGATGTTGTTGTTGTTGTTGTTGTTGTTGTTGTTGTTGTTGGGCCATTTGTTGTAGTTGCGATTGATGTTGCGATTGTTGGGATAATTGTTGCGATTATTGTTGTAATTGCTGTTGTTGTTGTATTGGTGATTCTTATCACCGTTTTCCTCCCACTTTCTTTTGACTTGCTTCACATTGGCCTCTCAGCAGTTCGTTCTTTAATTCTTTCTTCAATCTGGTTCACTAGTTTGTGAGCCATTCTACATGCCTGTTGTATGGAGGCGGGCTCGTGTGAACTTATATCTTCTTGGATTCTTTCCGGTAATCCTTTCACAAATGCATCGATCTTCTCTTCCTCATCTTCGAATGCTCCCGGACACAATAGGCACAGTTCTGTGAATCGTCTTTCGTACATGGTAATATCAAATCCTTGGGTTCGTAACCCTCTAAGTGCTGTCTTGAGCTTATTGACCTCGGTTCTGGGACGGTACTTCTCGTTCATCAAATGCTTGAATGCTGACCACGGTAGTGCGTACGCATCGTCTTGTCCCACTTGCTCTAGATAGGTATTCCACCATGTTAACGCAGAACCTGTGAAGGTATGCGTAGCGTACTTTACTTTGTCCTCTTCAGTACACTTACTTATGGCAAACACCGATTCAACCTTCTCGGTCCACCGTTTCAATCCGATCGGTCCTTCGGTTCCATCAAATTCCAAAGGTTTGCAGGCAGTGAATTCTTTGTAGGTGCATCCTACACGATTTCCTGTACTGCTAGATCCAAGGTTATTGTTGGTATGTAGCGCAGCCTGTACTGCGGCTATGTTTGAAGCTAGAAAAGTACGGAATTCCTCTTCATTCATATTCACGGTGTGTCGAGTAGTCGGTGCCATTTCCTTCAAAATAGTCAAATGGAACAAGTTAATCATACAGAATATTAAGAGTAGTTAATAGTATTTCGTAGCATAATATGAACTCCTTTATAAAAGCTTTTTCTTCATATTAGCGTTTTATAAGTTTAAATTCGGGTTGTACCTACCCGTTAAGTTCATACTTAGTAGCTAATATACAATTCAACTACTACAATTCTATATGAAAAACTGATTATAATAATATTTCGCGTTCAAACTTTTACACAATATTTTACAAACTTACAATACCGCTTATTTTACATATAGCATGAAATATAGCACACAATAAATTTGATACAAGATGGTTGTGAAGATAATTCTAGCTACTACACAAGTCGCTCAGCAAAGGCAATAAAGACACGTAATTCATACGTCCAGAAACAAGTCATGCATTCTGGTTTTACTAGGATTACTTCCCATCCTTGGTCTTGTGGAACATAACTGTTATGGCCGTTGATAAGACAGCGTGTTGTAACGTCGTCAAAGGGACGAGGGTTACGTAATGTCCAACAGTCCCGTAACAATCTAAAAACCTCATTTCTTACCCCAATTACCGACTCCGTCACTTGTGGGAATGTTTTGTTTAATAGTTGTAGCCCGATGTTCTTGTTCTCACTTTGGTGAGAAGCGAACATTACTAATCCGTAAGCATAACATGCTTCTTTATGTTGCATGTTAGCCGCTTTTTCTAAATCACGAAGTCCAATATTCGGATATATTGAGTCAAAATAATTTCTTAACCCATTTTGTAAAATAGCATTTGGGTTCCCCGCAATATATGCGTCAAAGTAAACACATCGTAACTTATGGATTTCCCAATGTGATATCCCCCATCTTTCGAACGAAAGCCTTTTATAAATCAAGGCATTCTTGGAACGTTCTTCGAATGTCTTACAAACTGATCTCGCCTTAAATAGTTGTGCCGAAGAATTCTGACCGACTCTAGACAAGATTTCATCAATCATGTCTCCGAGTAGGTCTCTTAAAATATTGGGTTGTCTATCCATTTTGTGTTTTTATACTGTAAAATAGACAAGAGTTAGATTCATAAAAAAAAATACTTATTAATACAAGTAATTTTTACATATATCATAAAGCATAAGCACACTATATTATATATATTACACCACATGAATACAACTATCTTATTCCGACTCGCTTGTTTCTTCTTCTTCGATTTTGGTTCGTTTTGCCAAGTTTCTAGGGATATATGATGTTCCCCTAATACGAGCCGTCGTTTTCCACATTGGTTTAGAAAAACCTGGTGGTTTAGAGGTTCCCGGGTCATTGTTACAACTTAAGGACTTCGGGGGTTGACGATACATATAAAGTTCATCGGGGTTGGAATTAGATTTCTCTATTTTTATGCCCTTTCCCTTATTATTTTCTTTTGCCTTTTTAAATTCAGTTGAGGTAATTTCTATAACATCATCGGAATTCTTGTCGGAATCCGATTCATCGGAGAATTGGTAATCCTCCCAATATTTTGCTTCCTTGGCGGAAACACCATTGACCATAATTAACCTTGGTCGATTGGTTGAGGATTTTATTTTACTTAACCGTTTTATTATTTCCCCCACCGGTTCTATTTCTTCATCCGGTTCCGATTCTTCTTCCGGTTCCGATTCTTTTTCCGGTTCCGACTCTTCTTCCGGTTCCTCTTTGGGAACTTGTGAATCAGCCCACGAATCATTCCAATTTACATTTGACTCTTCATTATTATTAGGTGAGTCAATGGGACTTGTTCTAGAGGTAGACATCTATCACATAATATCAAACGAGTTAAGAGATTAATATATCACATAATATTCACATGTTAAAAATATATAGTTTCCAACAAAATTTGTTAAGCAATCATTTTTCAAGTAAATACGGTCAAAGTCCAGACTCACTAATGCATCCTAACAAACTCGATAAGACACACTAATGCAAAATTCTGGTTCTCTAAGACCAACGCTCGGATACCAACTGAAATGTCCCGTTTTTATTTATTAAAAACGTTCCATATTAATTGATTTCGTTGCGAGGTTTTGACCTCTATATGAGACGTTTTTCAAAGACTGCATTCATTTTAAAACAAACCATAACCTTTATTTCATCAATAAAGGTTTAAAAGCTTTACGTAGATTATCAAATAATGATAATCTAAAATATCCTGTTTACACACGACCATTACATAATGGTTTAAAATACAAATATGTTACAACAAAATAAGTTTCTTGAATGCAGTTTTTACACAATATCATACAAGCATGGACTCCAAATCTCGTCCTTATTTAAGTATGCGACAGCGGAAGCTCTTAATAATCACCTGAGAATAAACATGCTTAAAACGTCAACAAAAATGTTGGTGAGTTATAGGTTTAACCTATATATATCAAATCATAATAATAGACCACAAGATTTCATATTTCAATACACATCCCATACATAGAGATAAAAATCATTCATATGGTGAACACCTGGTAACTGACATTAACAAGATGCATATATAAGAATATCCCCATCATTCCGGGACACCCTTCGGATATGATATAAATTTTGAAGTACTAAAGCATCCGGTACTTTGGATGGGGTCTGTTAGGCCCAATAGATCTATCTTTAGGATTCGCGTCAATTAGGGTGTCTGTTCCCTAATTCTTAGATTACCAGACTTAATAAAAAGGGGCATATTTGATTTCGATAATTCAACCATAGAATGTAGTTTCACGTACTTGTGTCTATTTTGTAAATCATTTATAAAACCTGCATGTATTCTCATCCCAAAAATATTAGATTTTAAAAGTGGGACTATAACTCACTTTCACAGATTTTTACTTCGTCGGGAAGTAAGGCTTGGCCACTGGTTGATTCACGAACCTATAACAATATATACATATATATCAAAGTATGTTCAAAATATATTTACAACACTTTTAATATATTTTGATGTTTTAAGTTTATTAAGTCAGCTGTCCTCGTTAGTAACCTACAACTAGTTGTCCACAGTTAGATGTACAGAAATAAATCGATAAATATTATCTTGAATCAATCCACGACCCAGTGTATACGTATCTCAGTATTGATCACAACTCAAACTATATATATTTTGGAATCAACCTCAACCCTGTATAGCTAACTCCAACATTCACATATAGAGTGTCTATAGTTGTTCCGAAATATATATAGATGTGTCGACATGATAGGTCGAAACATTGTATACGTGTCTATGGTATCTCAAGATTACATAATATACAATACAAGTTGATTAAGTTATGGTTGGAATAGATTTGTTACCAATTTTCACGTAGCTAAAATGAGAAAAAATTATCCAATCTTGTTTTACCCATAACTTCTTCATTTTAAATCCGTTTTGAGTGAATCAAATTGCTATGGTTTCATATTGAACTCTATTTTATGAATATAAACAGAAAAAGTATAGGTTTATAGTCATAAAAATAAGTTACAAGTCGTTTTTGTAAAGGTAGTCATTTCAGTCGAAAGAACGACGTCTAGATGACCATTTTAGAAAACATACTTCCACTTTGAGTTTAACCACAATTTTTGGATATAATTTCATGCTCATAATAAAAATCATTTTCTCAGAATAACAACTTTTAAATCAAAGTTTATTATAGTTTTTAATTAACTAACCCAAAACAGCCCGCGGTGTTACTACGACGGCGTAAATCCGGTTTTACGGTGTTTTTCGTGTTTCCAGGTTTTAAATCATTAAGTTAGCATATCATATAGATATAGAACATGTGTTTAGTTGATTTTAAAAGTCAAGTTAGAAGGATTAAATTTTTTTTGCGAACAAGTTTAGAATTAACTAAACTATGTTCTAGTGATTACAAGTTTAAACCTTCGAATAAGATAGCTTTATATGTATGAATCGAATGATGTTATGAACATCATTACTACCTTAAGTTCCTTGGATAAACCTACTGGAAAAGAGAAAAATGGATCTAGCTTCAACGGATCCTTGGATGGCTCGAAGTTCTTGAAGCAGAATCATGACACGAAAACAAGTTCAAGTAAGATCATCACTTGAAATAAGATTGTTATAGTTATAGAAATTGAACCAAAGTTTGAATATGATTATTACCTTGTATTAGAATGATAACCTACTGTAAGAAACAAAGATTTCTTGAGGTTTGATGATCACCTTACAAGATTGGAAGTGAGCTAGCAAACTTGAAAGTATTCTTGATTTTATGTAACTATAACTTGTAGAATATATGAAGAACACTTAGAATTTGAAGATAGAACTTGAGAGAGATCAATTAGATGAAGAAAATTGAAGAATAAAAGTTTTTGTAGGTATTTTTAGTCGTTGGTGTATGGATTAGATATAAAGGATATGTAATTTTGTTTTCATGTAAATAAGTCATGAATGATTACTCATATTTTTGTAATTTTATGAGATATTTCATGCTAGTTGCCAAATGATGGTTCCCACATGTGTTAGGTGACTCACATGGGTTGCTAAGAGCTGATCATTGGAGTGTATATACCAATAGTACATACATCTAAAAGCTGTGTATTGTACGAGTACGAATACGGGTGCATACGAGTAGAATTGTTGATGAAACTGAACGAGGATGTAATTGTAAGCATTTTTGTTAAGTAGAAGTATTTTGATAGGTGTATTGAAGTCTTTCAAAAGTGTATAAATACATATTACAACACTACATGTATATACATTTTAACTGAGTCGTTAAGTCATCGTTAATCGTTACATGTAAGTGTTGTTTTGAAACCTTTAGGTTAACGATCTTGTTAAATGTTGTTAACCCAATGTTTATAATATAAAATGAGATTTTAAATTATTATATTATCATGATATTATCATGTATGAATATCTCTTAATATGATATATATACATTAAATGTCTTTACAACGATAATCGTTACATATATGTCTCTTTTAAAAAATCATTAAGTTAGTAGTCTTGTTTTTACATATGTAGTTCATTGTTAATATACTTAATGATATGTTTACTTATCATAGTATCATGTTAACTATATATATATCCATATATATGTCATCATATAGTTTTTACAAGTTTTAACGTTCGTGAATCACCGGTCAACTTGGGTGGTCAATTGTCTATATGAAACATATTTCAATTAATCAAGTCTTAACAAGTTTGATTGCTTAACATGTTGGAAACATTTAATCATGTAAATATCAATCTCAATTAATATATATAAACATGGAAAAGTTTGGGTCACTACATGTACGTTAAACATTTTGGGTAAGGAATTTGAAATTGACTTGATACCCATAGAACTAGGAAGCTTTGATGTAATAATCGGTATGAATTGGTTAGTCTAAACGAAATCTCACATCCTTTGTGATCTTAACGCAATCCGAATTCCTATCGAGAATGGTGAACCTTTGATTGTTTATGGCGATAAGAGTTGCACCAGACTCAACCTCGTTTCGTGCCTTAAAGTTAGAAAACTACTCCGTAAGGGTTGTTTTGCGATCCTTGCCCACGTTAAGAAAGTCGAGTCCGATGATAAGCATATCGATGATGTGCCAATTGTTAGTGACTTTTCCGATGTATTTCCCGACGAATTGCCGGGTCTTCTACCTCATCGACCGGTAGAATTCCAAATCGATCTTATCCCGGGAGCCACACCCGTAGCACGTGCACCATATAGACTCGCTCCATCCGAAATGCAAGAATTGCAAAGTCAAATCCAAGAACTACTTGATCGTGGTTTTATCCAACCTAGCCATTCACCATGGGGCGCTCCGATTTTGTTTGTTAAAAAGAAAGACGGATCCCTACGAATGTGCATTGATTATCGTGAACTAAATAAATTGACGGTTAAGAACCGATATCCTCTTACTCGCATCGATGACCTCTTTGATCAACTACAAGGGTCTTGTGTATATTCGAAAATCGATCTCCGCTCGGGTTATCATCAATTAAGGGTTAAGGGGGAAGATGTCTCCAAAACCGCTTTCCGGACTCGTTATGGTAGTTATGAATTCCTCGTCATGCCATTTGGTCTCACTAAAGCCCCGGCGGTGTTCATGGATCTTATAAACCGCGTGTGCAAACCGTATCTCGATAAATTCGTTATTGTGTTCATCGATGATATATTGGTCTATTCAAAAAGCGAAGAAGAACACGAGGAACACCTCCGACTTGTGCTTGAACTTTTAAGACAAGAACAACTCTATGCCAAATTCTCCAAGTGTGAATTTTGGTTAAAGGAAGTTCAATTTCTTGGTCATGTTGTAAGTGACCAAGGTATTAAAGTCGATCCAACAAAAATCGAAGCCATTAGCAAATGGGAGACTCCTACTACTCCTACTCACATTCGTCAATTCTTGGGTCTCGCCGGGTACTATCGTAGATTCATCGAAAACTTCTCTTTGGTTGCACGTCCTCTAACCGCATTGACTCACAAGGGAAAGAAATTCATTTGGGCGACCGAACATGAATCCGCATTCCAAATCTTGAAAACGAAGCTAACCACCGCTCCTATCTTGTCACTTCCCGAAGGCAATGATGACTTTGTTGTATATTGCGATGCCTCGAAACATGGTTTTGGTTGTGTATTGATGCAACGAACGAAAGTCATTGCTTATGCTTCTCGACAACTAAAAATTCATGAACGGAATTACACGACTCATGATCTCGAACTCGGAGCCGTTGTCTTTGCACTTAAAATGTGGAGACACTATCTTTATGGAACCAAGAGTACTATCTTTACCGACCACAAAAGTCTCCAACACATTTTCGATCAAAAGCAACTAAACATGAGACAACGAAGGTGGATTGAAACCTTAAACGATTACGATTGCGAGCTTCGTTACCATCCCAGGAAGGCAAATGTAGTAGCCGATGCCTTAAGTCGAAAAGAAAGAGCGGTGCCTCTTCGTGTCCGAGCCTTAAACATCACCATCCACACAAACCTTAATAACCAAATTCGGGTAGCCCAAGATGAGGCTCTCAAGGATGAAAACCTTTCACACGAGCTCTTGAACATTCTCGTCTCTCAATTCGAAATTAGGGAGACCGGACTCCGATATTACGCCGGAAGGATTTGGGTGCCTAGTTATGGGGACCTACGAAGCCTTATTTTAGATAAAGCCCATAAGTCACGATACTCGATTCACCCCGGTGCCAATAAGATGTACCACGACCTTAAACAGCTATATTGGTGGCCGAACATCAAAAGGGACGTAGCTACTTATGTTTCCAAGTGTTTGACATGTTCCAAAGTCAAAGCCGAACACCAAAGACCGTCCGGACTACTTCAACAACCCGAGATCCCGCAATGGAAGTGGGAAAGAATAACGATGGATTTTATCACCAAACTACCAAAAACGACGGGCGGTTATGATACCATTTGGGTTATTGTTGACCGTCTCACCAAATCCGCACACTTCCTGGCCATGAAAGAAACGGACAAAATGGAGAAACTTGCACAACTTTAAATTAAGGAGATCGTAGCCCGACACGGTGTACCTTTATCGATTATCTCCGACCGAGATGGCCGTTTCGTTTCTAGATTTTGGCGTACATTGCAAGAAGCGTTGGGAACGCGTTTAGACATGAGCACCGTATATCATCCTCAAACCGATGGTCAAAGCGAACGTACAATTCAAACCTTAGAGGACATGTTACGAGCTTGCGTGGTTGATTTCGGAAAAGCTTGGGACAAGCACTTACCTCTTGCCGAGTTCTCTTACAACAATAGTTATCACGCGAGTATTAAAGTCGCACCTTTTGAAGCGCTATATGGCCGAAAATGTCGTTCACCTCTTTGTTGGGCCGAAGTGGGCGACGTACAAATCACTGGACCCGAACTCATTCACGAAACCACCGAGAAAATCGTTCAAATCCGAGATAGGCTTAGGACGGCCCGAAGTCGTCAAAAGAGCTATACCGACAAACGACGCAACGATCTTGAATTTCAAGTCGGTGATCGAGTAATGTTAAAAGTCGCGCCTTGGAAGGGTGTAATCCGTTTTGGGAAACGCGGGAAGCTGAATCCAAGGTATATTGGTCCTTTCAAAATCTTGGAGCGTATTGGAACCGTTGCGTATCATTTAGATCTTCCGCCTCAATTGAACTCCGTTCATCCTACCTTCCATGTATCTAACTTGAAAAAGTGTCTTGCCGAACCCGATATCGTCATTCCTCTCGAGGAACTTACTATTGATGACAAACTTCATTTTGTGGAGGAACCGGTTGAAATTGTGGACACCTCCGTCAAGACATTGAAACAAAGCCGAATCCCGATTGTTAAAGTTCGTTGGAACGCCAAAAGGGGACCCGAGTTTACTTGGGAAAGACAAGATCAAATGCAAAGGAAGTATCCTCATCTATTCGTGAATTCGGAAACGCAAGATCTCGAGGAAGAAACAACGACTACTACGCCTACTTAAATTTCGGGACAAAATTTCTTTTAAGGAGTAGGTAATGTAACATCCCGCCTTTTTCCATTTAATTTTCCGTTATACTAATATAAAGTCCGTTATATGTTTATAACATCTCCCGTTGATACGCGTTTTAAATTATCTCGTTTAGGTAATTCACGCACCCGAACGAAAGTTGAAGGAATAAACTTGACAAGGGATCAAACCCTTAAATAGGTCAAAGGGTCAAACCCCTTTCACCCATTCATTATCATCTCCATCTCTCTCTCTTTCTCTCTAGCAAGAACACACACACCATTACCAAATTCATTCAATCATCATCTAAATCCGATCTAGGAGGCTTACAACAAAATAAATTACATATTCGTGATCCTCTCTTCATCCTCTTCATTTTGGTACCAACTTCATCTCATTTGGGTAACATTTCTAAAACACTAGATTTCTCTAAATTCGTGTTTTTGACTTGAAATGGTGTTAGTTAGTGTCTATGGCTCATTGTGATGTCGTATGTGTAATTTATATGCTCGATCTCGTTGTTTTAGTGTAACTAGCATGAACTTGAATTTTGGTGTGTTGTTCTTGAATTTTGGATGATCATACGTTGTTAGATGTTAAAAGTTCATGTTCTAATTGTGTCCCTAGTATCACTAGCTTCAATTTGATGTGTAGGTTGCTTTAGAAAAGTTCATGAACTTGATTTATGATTTTGGTGAATTTGGGTTAGGGTTGATGAACTTGAAATGGACTTTTGATGCATTGAATGCCATGGATTATTATTGGTAAGTGTTTAGTTGGATTGTATGCTTGATTACCTTCGAAACGGCATATCATTCATGTAAATTGGTTGCCCGAATCATTGAATTGCATTTATGAACTTGTATGCGGTTAATGTTAAGCATTAGATGCGGTTTTGGTTGTTGTATTAGGTAGATTGATTGATGAAATGTGTTTAGTTGTTTTCCTCGTCAAATTACCTTCCCAACGGTATAAGATACTTGTCTTGATTGTTTGCGGATCATAAATGGTGATTGTTTGAAGTTAGGTTCGTGCATAAAACTTAAAAACTGCCAGAATTCTCTGCACAGGTAATGGCGCGGCGCGCCATATACCCGCGCGGCGCGCCAAAGTGGTCTGTCCAACTTTGTCAATTTTCGAATAATGTTTGTTATGCTACGCACCACCGATTCACATGTAACTTGTCCTAACATGCTCATACATGATTAAAAACCTCAGAAAAATAGTTCGGGACCCGACCCGAACGTGTTGACTTTTTCGTTGACTTTGACCGACCAAAGTTTGACTTTTTGTCAAACTTAACCAAATGATTATGCAACCTTCCTAACTTGTTTATATACTTGTACCTTGCATGAAACTTGACAATTTGATTTCACATGCTACATAATCGAGTCGTAACGAGCCATAGGACTAATTGAACATCTTTGACCTATCGTGTTTACCGTTATTGATACGACCTATTTGTTTAGGTCAAGACTAGCACTATCCTTCGCACACGTTATTTTGTGAAGTACTTTTCGTACGTGCAGTCAAGGTGAGATCATAGTCCCACTTTTACTCTTTTTGAACTTACATTTGGGATGAGAAAACATAAACATTTCTTTACTAAGTGAACACAAGTACAGGAAAACAAACATTCTACATACGAGTTTAGAACAAAATCCTCAATTCGATTATCATTAGTTACACTTGCCGGGTGTAAGCGAGAACTTATGTTGTATGGATCCATATGGGTTTGACAAACCCTCATTCAAACGGTTCGCTACCGTTTACGAATGAAATATATTTTCGAGAAACAGTGTATGTTCTAGCACTAAGTGATGGGGTTCAATGGGAGAAATGTTAAGCATTGATAATTGGGTGCTCGTGAAACAAATTTTGGAATGGTTAACTATTAATTCGATGTTGCAAATCTTGTGGTTCAATCTACTTATTTACTCACTTACTTACTTAAACCTATGATTTCACCAACGTTTTCGTTGACAGATTTCTATGTTTTTCTCAGGTCTTTGAACGATATGTGTTACATGCTTCCGCTCATTATTTTGATACTTGCTTTGGATGTCGAGTATTTATGCATACACGGAGCGTCTTTTGGCTACTTTTAAATTGTGTCGCATAAGTTTCATTTGTACTTATAACTTTGTAACGTAACTTGTGGTGGAACTATTCTCGTAAACTTTGAACAATCTTTACATTTGAAATGAATGCGACATATCTTTTGGTCAAACGTTGTTTTAAAGACTTATGACCACGTAACGGGACCTAAGTTGACGGCGCCGTCAATGACGATTTTGTCGGGTCGCTACATTTAGCGCATGTCGCGTTATTCTCTTCGAGATGATTTGTTGGCACTATCAATTTCCTCCTTCACTAAACTTGTTTAAGAACGTATTTTCATGTAGTAAGAATCAACAAAGCTGGTATTCTTTCAACGATAGTATTATGTTTATAGGGCGCTTGAAAGCCGGGGTGCACAGGAAGTGGAAGAACTCTTTCTTCTTTGTCGACGATTCATTTATTCCGCTTACATATAGAAATATCTGCGCGTGGCATACTGTCACTATCAGTGCGGAGCTAAACGTTAGGCCTCCCCTTTCTCAAGTTGAGCGGCAGAGACTTGCTCACTTTTATAATCGCGAACTCCCCATCCGTCCATATAGCTTCGATATTTTACGTGTTGCTAACATGTGTCCCTATCCGCCTGCCATGCCGGTTATCGTAGATGCTGATGATAACGGTAGGTGGAAGATAGGCGTTATTTTTGTATTTATTTTCTTTTCTATCATTTGTGTCTTAACTTAGCATGTCTTATTTGCAGAGATGCATCTAGACAGACTTCTTGCTTCGCGCGACATCGAGGGCGTTCATACTGAGACGCCCGACACGAAGAATCAGGGTGACCAAGACATGGACATCGACAGGCAAGTCCATGGTGGTGCCACTATTGGCGCCAGCGGATCTGGTAGCGCCAATCAGCGAGCGAGTCATACAGGTTATGACTCTCATCAGACAGACATCGAAGGGGGCAGGGCAAATGAGCCCCCATCCGAGAGCGGGAGTAAGCGTAAGCGCGCCAAGAAAGGAAAAGGTAATTTTACTTCTCAAGTGTTGGGACATTGCGCTGCCCCTTTTTTCATTGTTAACCAGTTATCTCCTCCTTTGTAGGGGCCCGTATGTAGTTTTATGGCATGAATGACTTGCTGTCTATCCCGGAAGATACAACAACCTCTCAATTCGATTTTTTGAAAGAGATCAAGCTTCCCAACTACTTTGGGCATCTATCGCCTGAGGTGGCGTGGCGTTTTGATGTTTAGTTAGCTATGCTGAACCTGATGCGCTCTAAAAGCTGCCTCCAAGAGTTGAGATCTCGTTTGGACGGCGCTGGCTCTTTTTCACTAGGCGCCCTGTCTGTTGAACAGTTGCGTGACCGTATCGTGCATCTGAAGTCGGATCTGGAACATTCTCAGAAGGCTCACAACGAGGCGGCTTGTGCCTCATTGGTCCTAGCTGAGGAGAAGGCATCCTTGGCTTCTCAGGTTGAAGAGTTGACTAAAAAGGTCGAGTCCCTCGATTCTGAAAAGAGCGCTTAGGAAAAAGAGCGCGAAAGTTTGACTGATCGCCTATCTTCCTGTCAGATTGATCGTGACACGGCTAAGTGTCAGTTTGAGACTTTGAAGAAGGGTCTCCCCGCGCTTATTGGCCGTGCCATTGACTCAAAATACGTGAGCGATCTTTTTGTTGATGCTGTTCTCGCTTTCAAGGCGGAAGAGAGGCTCGTTTTTTGGAGAAAGGTTCAGCCGCTCGTCCAATATATAAATTGCCGCGCAGAAGAGTAGGGCAATGGAGCTAACGCTGACGAACATCAGGGTCCCTTCACTAGTCGCCTTATCCGAAGACCCCACTGCTGATGCTGATCGTTTATTAAAGGACCCGTTGTGAATTTGTAATTTTCCTTTGACAATGTAATTACTCTTTTGATGATAATGAAAGTTTATCTTGTTTACTTGTCCATGTTGCGCGTAATTTGCATGTTATAACGTGCTAATAGTTTACACGTGCGCTAGCATTTTATATATTAAGCATGTTGCATTGTGAGCCGTAAGTTGTGTATGCGCGCAAGACTTGAATCTGTTTTTTGCTAATATTTTTCTAAGTTACAACTGTCAAATCGGCACAGTCAAGTATATGGGTTATGTTCACGGTTCTCGTATGATCATGCGCATTAGATCATTCGTTAAAATGTTTGGCTAAGTATTTATCGATTTTCATCGTAATTATACACGAGGCATGTTGATATCGGCTAAAAAGTCACGTTTTCACCCCGGTATTAAGGCCCAAAAACAAGAAAGATTCGAACTTTATCGGCAAAATACCCACTTCGTCAGTTAGAATTGAAGAACAAGTAATTACGAAGGCGGTGCAAAAAGAATCAAGAGAATCGGAGCTAAAACGAATATTCTAGAGCGAAAACGGTAAAAGACAAGAAATCAAGTTATGATCCAGTGAATCAAGGCTGACCAGCATCTAAAACGGCCTGCCAGTATGGAAACGGCCTGCCAAATACGGCTCACCAAGCGGCCTACCATACGGGCTGCCAGGCAAACGGCCTGCCAAATACGGGCCACCAAACGGGCTGCCAAACGGCCAGTCAGCCGTATTTTGGCAAATTCCTAGTCTATTTAAAGGGGCTTTGTCATTCATTCCAACACACACTTCAATTCACTTCTTTCTCTCTCTTGTACAATATTATTCATACTCTCAAGGCCTTCGACTTCGTGCGGAAAACCTAGTACCCGGAGAAGAACGCTGAAGATTGTATTAGGAGCGGTCTGGAGTCTTGAAGTTGTCACTTTTGTATTCGGAACTCGTTTAATCTACTGGTATTTCTATCCTTTATCTTATATAATGTTTTATGATATTGTTGCCATGATTAGCGAGTAGTTATCTTTAGTGTTTGCTATGATGTAAGCAGTTATAATGCCGAAATAATATTATGGTCTGTGTATGCTGTTGAAATGCTTTCCGATTATGTTTTAAACTTAATCGCTTTTCCAACTAATAGAACGTAGTTATAGGCTCTGTTATTGGGAAGTCGCGAACCCCAATTCAGAGTACACTATCTGTGTCACCCCTTGGTAAGAGAAGTCTATCGGATACAACGTAAGATTGACCGAGGCACACCGGTTGTAGTAAGTCTATCGAGCTTTGGATTCCGACTGAGGACTCTTTTGTAGTAAAACATCTGACTAGACCCTTAGTACATTGTCGGTACTAGACCATGCTAGTGTAGTGACCAAGCATATAAACTTCGTACGTGCACGCTGAAGCACAGAGGTTGTTGTAAGTTGTACCTCTGCTAAGTAAGGCCATGGAACCCGGTTAGTGTTGACCAGTACACTGCACCATAACGCGGTCTCAAGTATTGCACCCCGCTTGAGGGATTCTTAGTTAATTAAGGAACTGTTTGTTTAGACACATAAAGGATTGGACCGTTAGGATAACCGAATGTGTTCATGGAAGTCAGCTTGACTTGGCCATAGTGTTTTTTATGGTTGAACTCTTTTTAAGGGCCTAACTATCTTTTACCAATCATTAACGAAAGCATTGCAACACATCACGTCTCTCGGATATGGTAAACCATGTATTCTATTATGCTTAAGAAAGTTTAGACCATTTCGGAATGTTAATACGTCACCCAACCGAGTCGCTCAATTGGATGAGCCGTCTGAATGTGTATGCCTGTAGTCAGACTGCACGGGCGTCGGGGGTAAGGGACGTTGCTGTCTATTCAGAATCTTTAAGCCTAACGCAGTACCCAGTGACATGTCTTATGACAGGGGCGTTTAGGACCAGTGTAATGAATACATGGCCTCTGCCTATTCATGAGCCAGCATTCCATAATCTCGGCAGAATAACTGATGAAGTCATAGTATGCACTCACTTTAACCTTATCTGAATTACGAATTTTATCGCATTTACTTTATCTGTCTTATAAATTAGAAAACCCAAAAATAAATATTCACTACTCCCTAACTATCTTAGGCTTAAATATAGGTTCGATTCTACTGATATCTCAAAAATACGACTCTAGGTCATACTTCCCTTACTTATAAGGAGTAGTAAGATTTTGGCCCCGCTAAATATAAATTTAAAACAGTACCTTCCTCCCACGAGTGGCTGATCCTAGCGAGCCGCGGCCTGACGACACCGCGCGAATAAAAAAACCGTCCGTTTCGGCCATATCACGGGAGGATACCAAGTTTTTGGCGCCGCCGGGGAACTGGTATCAGGAAATACTGCTCTCTATAAAACTTATTCACAAGCATTTAGTGGTGTCTAAGAAAGACAATTATACACGGACTTGGTTATTGGATTTTCTGAACAGTCGCCAATTATATTGGGACCAAAAGGATCCTGCCTCTCCGTAGTCGGCCTGGCCACTTGGTTTGTTGAATAGTTCGTGCGGAGCTCTGTTACCAAAATACCAGGGAATCAGTAGCCAGAACCAAAAACATATTCAACCGTAGGATAGTTAGTTAATTAAATTAGACTACCTTAAATTAGATTACCTTAGAGTACCCTAGATTAAATTAGATTAGATTACCTTAGATTAAATTAGATTACCTTAGAATTAGATTATTCTAGAATTAGATTAGATTAGTTTAGCTTATTATAATTTAGCTTATTTGCAAAAAATTAAAAACAAAAAGGCATACCCAGTGTATGACCCAAACCCGATCTAGACCAAGGCCGTTGTTATTCGTACCTGATTCAGACGCAATAATCTCTAAAACACGCAAGGAAGCATGAATCAGAAATCAAATGGCGTTACGTGTTACTTTAGCAGAAAACACTAAACCCTCGATTGAAGGTCGAGGAGGACCAATAAGATTTCCAGAGATTCAAGGACACTCGTTCGAGTTAAAACATCACATCATCTAGCTCATTCAGAATAGCCGTCAGTTTCATGGATTCCCGAATGATGATCCTAATTCTCACCTTGATAAATTCATATCTCTTTCGAACTCCTACAAACAGCCAGGGATAGGATAAGATATAGTCCGGCTATACTTGTTCCCCTATTCTCTCACTCATCATGCTCAAACTTGGTTCGAAGGACTGGAAAAAGATTCCATCACGTCATGGACGGAGATGGCTACTAAATTCCTAACCAAATATTTCCCTCCTTCTAAACAAACCAAACTGAAGAATGACATCATTAACTTCAAGCAAAGTTATGATGAATCTCTTTACACTGCATGGGAGCGATTCAAAACCCTGCTGAAGAAATGCCCTAATCACCAGCTAGAACGGTCAGCCCAAATCTGTACCTTCTACAATAGTCTTACGGTAAATCATAGGATTGACAATCGATGCAGCAGCTCAAGGGAATCTGATGAACCAAACCGCAGACGAAGCATGGGAATTGCTCGAGAACATGACAATGCATCATCATGACTGAAACAGTGGTGAAACAACATCATCATCTGCCCCACTCTCTGCACTAAACAATCAAATGGAGGCCATCAAATCCCTCATGGATAAGATGGAATCTCTTGCTAAACAACTCGGAGAACTGAAGACGCAGCCACAACAGGTTAACCAAGCTCAGGCTTGTGTTAATTGTACCAACCCACAACCTACTGAAGAATATCAAGTTGAGTACGAAAACCCTGACGGTTCAGTCTGTTATGTACAATACCCAGCTCGTCCACCAAATCCCGGATTCAATCAACCACCTAGGGTTAATCAATTTCAGCGACGCAATCAACCTTTTCGCTATCGCTATCCACCTTATCCAGCCCAACAATCTCAATTGACCTACGATCAACCACTCCCACTCACTGGTCCCCTAGTTGAGGAAAATTCCCCTACCACCTAGATTACAAAAGCAACTAACCCCACTCTCGGAGCTGTTGATCAGTTAACACAGTTCATTCAAGGGCAACAATAGTTAAATCAGAGAACTACAACCATACAAGATCAGACGGAGATACTATTGAGAAATTAATTGGCTCTGCTCAAAAGTTTAGAAACGCAGCTCGGACAGCTATCACAACGCCTTGAAACCCGACCGCAGGGAAGATTGCCAAGTAATACTATCCAAAATCCCCACATAGAAGAAGCAAAGAAAATGGACGCCGTAATCCCAGAGGAAGAACCACGGAGAAGGTCAACTAGGCTCAAGAATAAATCGACATATACTCAGAAGCTGACCCCTGAAACTCCAGTTCGCGTACCTTATCCTGGAAGGCTACAAGAAGAACCATCCAAGCTCGATTCCTTCAAACTTGATGGAAGATTCCTGGACACCATGTCCAAAGTTTCCAACCAGAAGAGATACATTCGAAGGCTTCTCTCTACAAAGGAAAGGATACCAGACTCTAACAAAATTCCACTGAGTGAAGAATGCTCTGCATTACTCTGAAACTCTTTACCACCAAAGCTAGGAGATACGGGCAGATTCGTTTTCCCGTGTTCAATCTACCAATCTGGAACCATTCATGCGCTAACAGATTTAGGAGCAAGTATCAACCTAATCCCCTACTCCCTCTATCAGAGATTAGAGTTAGGAGACTTGTCACCAACCAAAATGACAATCCAACTTGCCTATCACACAATTCGATATCCTAAGGGCATAGTTGAGAACGTCTTGGTGAAAGTCGACAAATTCTTGTATCCTACGGATTTCGTAGTGATGGACATTAAGGAAGACCTACACACACCAGTGGTGTTAGGAAGACCTTTCATGAATACGGCTAGGACTGTCATTGATGTGTACAATCAAACCTTGATCTTACGATCACATGGGGAGAGCGTTAGCATCAAAATTGACCAACCAATCGATCTTTCTGGACAGGCAGAGATGTTTGCTATTTCCACCAGACGGATCACTTCTGATGATGAGTTTTCACCACCAGCCGACGATATTGAGATGGGTGTCGAATCACAGTCTGCAGACCACCCAGAAATGGAAGAAGAGGAGCCCAGCGAAGAAATATAGGAAGAAGAGGAATCTGAAGAGGAAAAGGAAATGGAAGACGTAAAAGAAACTGCGAAAATACTCGCTCCAAGCATTGAGCATCATGAAGAAATAATGAGGCTTGAGACGCAGATCACAGTTTAATCATTCGCTTCAAAAAGAAGACCGATAAGGCTGAGGTTAAGGATATAGAAATTGATCCTGCAAGTATCAAAGTGGAGAATCAGAATACTGACGAAACCCGTTCATCAAACGCATCCTCAGAAGAACAATACACCGATGAGGACGAGGTAGAGCAACATGAAGACATTCTGAATAACTCACACTCTCCAACCAAACCAGATCAAGGGGAGCCGGACTCTTCTTCAGATCGAATTCCGGTTATATCCACACACGCAGAAATGATAACCTTCATCAACGATACTGATGAATTTGAAGATATTCTCGAAGCCATTCAAAAATCAACCATTGATTTTTTGCTACGCTTAACAGAACGAATTATGGCTATCCGAGAAGAACACCACCTCTATCTCCGAAGAGAAGACAATGATGTTAAAATCCTAGAAGAACGCATTCAAAACTTTATCAATTCTCTTCACGATCATATCTATCTCGAAGAAAGGCAACGATAGCACAATTCAGTAGTTCGCACTATTCTCGAGACAAGATTCTGTCCAGATCAGAATATCATTTACTCTAAACGCCTTAACCGGATCTGCACTTCCGTTCTCACGAAACCAATGAGCATTACTGACTCTCATCCGGAAGCATATGGATCTTTCCACCGGACGCCTGACTTATCACTCCGACTTGCAAATGATCGAGGATATTCACAGCTTTTTTGCTCTCTTGGAAAGAGATAATTTTGAAAGCACACCAGAAAGGCTAGTAATTTACGTAACCATTGATCACCACGCCGATCTGATTATCAAAGAGCTACGAGACGTTGTTATGGAAGAAGCATGGAGAAACAATCCGTTCTCTCATCTTGAACCAGACCGAGTCAACATTGCCACCTACGTTACTAAGCAGATAACACATATCTTCCAAGAATCCACGGACCCTAGTTTCACATTTAAAGCTGGATGTAGGGAGATATACTCAAAGATGGTGAAATTAATGCTCGGATCAAGGTTGCTCTTCACTTCTTTTTAGCTTCGCCTTTTAGTAAATCTGTGCAAAGCTACTGACTCTTACTGTGGAGATCATCGTTCCGAAAACTTCAAAATTCTAAAGATACAGCTTCTGACATTATTTGAAGACCTCCGAAATGAGCACCCCACCAGAGAAATCATCAACACCAGCACTGCTTCTATGATTGACATTCATAGGTCAACCAGCAGAGCTGTGGATCATATCCTGATCGGACTTCAGGACTTATCAAGAGCCTAAACTACGCACTACTTATCGTTCAAAAAATCTTCAAGAGAAGTACCGGATCTTCTACCACTATTGGTCCGACACTTTCTCAGGATGTTTTCGCCAAGACTTATATTCCCTCAAGAAGTCCAAGATCATAACCATCAGTGAGGAATGTTTGCTTTTTGAAGCATCACTACGGTCGAGCCAACGACCTTAAACAAAAGCGCTTCTCGGGAGGCAACCCGTGTAATAAAGTAGAGTAGAAGAATAAAGAACAATAAATGAGCCGATAAAGACGCAAGGATTGGAAACCAGCCGCATCTGCTAGGGGTTTTTTCTTTCTTTTCGCTACTAGCTCAAGATTCAAACTATGCCACATCCTAGCTTATCACTAAGTGTGGGATAACACCCAATTAAAACACTAGATAAATACTCCCAAATCTTCAACTAAAACTCCTAAGTGTGGGATACACTAGGAACATTGAGGACAATGTTCGTCTAAGTGTGGGATGTTGATATAATCTTTTTATGCTATATTATAATAACCCATTACGAAGATTCCAAGTCCTTAAGCCAAATTTCAAAAATTTTGCAAAAGAAACCCTTTTCGAAAGAGTATTTTTGAAAGCCTAAAGTGTTTGTCAATAAAAATAAGGCTTAAGTAAGGGGAAAATCTTGTTAGATTGAGACCTCTAATAGAGCATTGCATGACTAAGGCATTATAGAACTAAATTAATTATGGTGAGGCACCCCAAATAAGATCAGAATTCATCTTTAATGCTTCACTATTTTCCGTTAATAGTGCCGATGTCTGTGCTCAGAATCAGAACTTGCTTTAGATCTACATCTCTAAGTAGCAAAACGCGATTCGGTTGTAATCAAAATAGCTAGCCATTTGTCAAACATAAACCTTCCGCACCTCCACTACTTCTACTCCACCACCACATCCACATCACTATTTCTCGAAAAATTTAGAAAATGAGATTCCTTTCGAAAACCCGATGTTATAAAACTCTCAAGTATCATGGCAAAGGTCTTGAAAAAGTTTACTGGCAAAAAGTTTCTCGAGATGAAGTCTAAAAAAAAAAAATGATTTTCAAGTTATGAAAAAAGGAGCAGAACTATATAAAGAGAAATGCCGAAGAGAACTTGACCGAAAATGATTATCAATTGAAGAAAAGTTCCAAAGTGCTTCTCAAAATACTTCAGCACTCCTATCTATCCAAATAAAAGTCTGTATAAAGACCACATTACCCTTTCATCTCACCCCTCAAAACAACTTCACTACCACTCCAAAATTCCTTTCCCATCATTGACAAATGACCTATAAAGCTGAGATTACTACCGTTCTCACATTAGAAGCAAGGATTTGAGTGTTTATCAAGCCTATGACGATGGGTGCAACATGACTGGCTATGAGTGTATTCATTTCTTAGATCTATAGGGAACCCTAAACACTTGAGTGATTTGAATGACCCGTGAAAGCTAGCCTATGTCATGTAACCTCCTCGCATGCTTGCAGAGATAACTTCAATCCTAACATAGATAACTCATCTTATCTTTTGCTCTTATAATAAAAGCAAAGCACTTAGGCTATTAGAAAAGAAACACCAAAAAGATTCTTAAGAATGAGAGTTTGCTTGAGGACAAGCAAAGTCTAAGTGTGGGATATTTGATATCGGCTAAAAAGTCACGTTTTCACCCCGGTATTAAGGCCCAAAAACAAAAAAGATTCGAACTTTATCGGCAAAATACCCACTTCGTCGGTTAGAATTAAAGAATAAGTAATTACGAAGGTAGTGCAAAAAGAATCAAGAGAATCGGAGCTAAAACAAAGATTCTAGAGCGAAAACGGTAAAAGACAAGAAATCAAGTTACGATCCAGTGAATCAATGCTGACCAGCATCAAAAACGGCCTGCCATACGGCCTGCCATACGACCTGCCAGTATGGAAACAGCCTGCCAAATACGGCTCACCAAGCGGCCTGCCATACGGGCTGCCAGGTAAACGGCCTGCCAAATACGGGCCACCAAAAGGGCTGTCAAATGGCCAGCCAGCCGTATTTTGGTAAATTCCTAGTCTATTTAAAGGGGCTTTGTCATTCATTCCAACACCCACTTCAATTCACTTCTTTCTCTCTCTTGTAAAATATTAGTCATACTCTCAAGACCTTCGACTCCGTGCGAGAAACCTAGTACCCGAAGAAGAACGCTGAAGATTGTATTAGGAGCGGTCTGAAGTCTTGATATTGTCACTTTTGTATTCGGAACTCGTTTAATCTACTGGTACTTCTATCCTTTATCTTATATAATGTTTTATGATATTGTTGCCATGATTAGCGAGTAGTTATCTTTAGTGTTTGCTATGATGTAAGCAGTTATAATGCCGAAATAATATTATGGTCTGTGTATTCTGTTGAAATGCTTTCCAATTATGCTTTAAACTTAATCACTTTTCCAACTAATAGAACGTAGTTATAGGCTCTGTTATTGGGAAGTCGTGAACCCCGATTCAGAGTACACTATATGTGTCACCCCTTGGTAAGAGAAGTCTATCGGATACAACGTAAGATTGACCGAGGCACACCGGTTGTAGTAAGTCTATCGAGCTTTGGATTCTTACTGAGGACTCTTTCGTAGTGAAACATCTGACTAGACCCTTAGTACATTGTCGGTCCTAGACCATGCTAGTGTAGTCACCAAGCATATAAACTTCGTACGTGCACGCTGAAGCACATCGGTTGTTGTAAGCTGTACCTCTGCTAAGTAAGGCCATGGAACCCGGTTAGTGTTGACCAGTACACTGTACCATAACGCGGTCTCAAGCATTGCACCCCGCTTGAGGGATTCTTAGTTAATTAAGGAACTGTTTGTTTAGACACATAAAGGATTGGACCGTTAGGATAACCGAACGTGTTCATGGAAGTCAGATTGATGTGGCCATGGTGTTCTTTATGGTTGAACTCTTTTTAAGGGCCTAACTATCTTTTACCAATCATTAACGAAGGCATTACAACACATCACGTCTCTCGAATATGGTAAACCATGTATTCTATTATGCTTAAGAAAGTTTAGACCATTTCGGAATGTTAATACGTCACCCAACCGAGTCACTTAATTGGATGAGCCTTCTGAACGTGTATACCTGTAGTCAGACTGCACGGGCGTCGGGGGTAAGGGACGTTGTTGTCTATTCAGAATCTTCAAGCCTAACGCAGTACCCAGTGACATGTCTTATGACAGGGGCATTTAGGACCAGTGTAATGAATACAGGGCCTCTGCCTATTCATGAGCCAGCATTCCATAATCTCGGCAGAATAACTGAAGAAGTCATAGTATGCACTCACTTTAACCTTATCTGAATTACGAATTTTATCGCATTTACTTTATCTGTCTTATAAATTAGAAAACCCAAAAATAAATATTCACTACTCCCTAACTATCTTAGGCTTAAATATAGGTTCGATTCTACTGATATCTCAAAAATACGACTCTAGATCATACTTCCCTTACTTATAAGGAGTAGTAAGATTTAGGCCCCGCTAAATATAAATATAAAACAGTACCTTCCTCCCACGAGTGGCTGATCCTGGCGAGCCGTTTCATGACCCGTCCTAATCCATTCGGACGAAGTCCATATCGATTACAAACGATTCACAATAATTGATTACATCGCGAGGTACTTGACCTCTATATGATACATTTTACAAACATTGCATTCGTTTTTAAAAGACAAACTTTCATTACACCGACAGTTAACAGCATGCATACTATTTTATAATATATCTAACTATAATTGACTTAATAATAATCTTGATGAACTCAATGACTCGAATGAAACGTCTTTTGAAATGTGTCATGAAAGACTCCAAGTAATATCTTTAAAATGAGCAAATGCACAGCGGAAGATTTCTTTCGTACCTGAGAATAAACATGATTTAAAGTGTCAACCAAAAGGTTGGTGAGTTCATTAGTTAAACATAAATAATCATTTCCATCATTTTAATAGACCACAAGATTTTCATTTTCAGTTTTCATAAATAAACGTCCCATGCATAGAGATAAAAATATCATTCGTATGGATTGAACACCTGGTAACCGACATTCACAATATGCATATAAGAATATCCCCATCATTCCGGGATCCTCCTTCGGACATGATATAATTTCAAAGTACTAAAGCATCCGGTACTTTGGATGGGGCTTGTTGGGCCCGATAGATCTATCTTTAGAGTTCGCGTCAATTAGGGTGTCTGTTCCCTAATTCTTAGATTACCAGACTAAAAAGGAGGATATTCGGTTTAATAATCCAACCATAGAATGTAGTTTCGATCACTTGTGTCTATTTCGTAAAACATTTATAAAAGCAGCGCATGTATTCTCAGTCCCAAAAATATATATTGCAAAAGCATTTAAAAAGGGAGCAAATGAAACTCACAATACTGTATTTTGTAGTAAAAATACATATGACGATACTGAACAATGCAGGGTTGGCCTCAGATTCACGAACCGATATCAGTTATATATATATATATATATATATATATATATATATATATATATATATATATATATATATATATATATATATATATATATATATATATATATATATATTAACACATATAATAGCAATTAACAATTTTATATATTAATTATTATTACTATACTTCTTATATTAATGATTTATATGTTATATTGGTAAATAAATTAATAATTAATATTTATATAACATATTCCTATTAAAATCTTTTTAAATAGGATATAGTATATGTTATATATTATAAATATTAGATATAAATGCTTAAAAATGTATTAGAATTAATATTTATATTTATGATTTAATTTAAAATATAGCTATATATTATTTGTAACTTAATTATAATAATCATTTTATTAAAACAAAATAGCATCTAATATTAATATAGATGTAAAAATACATTTTTATATAAATGTCTTTTAGTTTGTAAAAATAATAATAATAATACTTATTTTAATAATAATAGTAATCATGATATTAATAATACTAATCAACATAACAATAATAATAATAATAATAATAATAATAATAATAATAATAATAATAATAAAAATAATAATAATAATAATAAAAATAATAATAATAAATAAATAAAATACTACCTTAAAGGTTTCAAAAGGCTTTCCAAAAAGTAATGCCCTAGACAAGGTTCGAACTCGCGACCACTCGACCACCACAACACTCCCTAAACCACTCTTCCATCTGTTTCTTTCTGTATTAAATCAAAGACCAGATTTATTTAAGCCATATTTTCGCCTTTCTTCTTTTTCTTCTTAAAATACCGCAGCCCATCTGAAGACAGGAGCTTGATTTCGGCCCAATAACTTAAACAGTAACATGGCCCAAGAATAATTGATAGGGTTATGGCCCAAGTAAAGATTATTTAGCCCACTTATTGAGTTAACCTTCTTATCGGCTGGGAAAAAAAACGAAGGGAAGGAATGAAGAAAAGGAGTGCACGTGTAAAAACTCTTTCACTGTTTTCATCTTTTCTTAATCAATCAACATAAAATCATTTTATTATTATTAACTTAATCATGTATCATTATCATACGCCACCATTATCATCATAATCCCGCCACAGTTTCCATCTCAAATAGCAACAGAAACAAGTATTTTATGATGGTTATATGGTGGTGGTGTTGGATGGAGAACATAAAGTAACAACATCAATGAGACAGTTTTGGTGGTTTTTAAACGGGACAGAAGCAAAACAATTACAGTAGCGAATAGCAACCTTCGAGTTTATGCAGCAGTAGTTTAACAAGAGTGGTGTTTGTTATGGTGATCAATGGTGATGAAATTGTGGTTGGTGCTCGACCTGTACCAAACAGAAACACAGGTGTAGCAGCAGCATCGAACAGTAGCAACTGCAGGAGGTGGTTCGTGGTGTTGTAGTGGTTTTGCTTTAGGCTACAAACAGAATAGTTACATCATTAATACGTCGGCTAGTTTGAAAACAAAGGAGTGTTCATGGTGATTTAATGACGGTGTAAGGTGGTTGATCATGGTGTTCTTTGAAGATGATATGGGTGGTGTTAATTGGTGATGGTGGTTTAAACAAGAAGACCTTCGATTATGTGGGTGTTGGTTGTGATGGTTGAGGAGGAGTAATAAGATGATATGGGTGATAATTATAGTGCCATGGTGTTTGTTAAATGAAAACAAAAAGGAACGAGATCCACAGATGGTTAGTCTCGGTGGTGAGGCTCACGGTTATAGGGTGATCGAAGACACAAACGTATAGCAGTGAGTAGTTAACAACCATGGTGATTGTGGTGGTCTCGGTGGTAGTTAGGTGGTTGATGGTTGTTGCAGTTATGATGACCGTAGTTAGGGTGGTGGCTCGTACGTACAAGAGAGAGTGAGGGAGATAGATGGAGATGATTGATATATATCTCCTTTTATATAACATAGATGGTTAGATAGGAAAAGAGAAATATTAATTCAAATTAATTATAATAATACTCAGTGGGAAAGATTGAAAAAGACAACACTGTGTGAATAATTATAATTATAATATAATAAAACGTGTGAATTGAAATAGAAGCAGCCTTGAATTTGGAGTATCCTACCGACAGTTTATCCCGGATGGCTATATCGTGTCCATTGCTAATCAGTTGTCGTATAAAAGTGTTCCTAAAAATCCCAAACTTTTAGATTAAATATATTTAATTATTTCACTCATTAACTGTTTGAAACCTGATCAAAAAGTTTCGATAATTGTTTATTTTTTGTTCCAATTTATATGTACGGAGTACTGATATTTAATCTTAAAAATGTAAAAATAATTTTAACAAATCTAAAATCTTGGTAATCAATTTACAGTCCAACTTTTATCTCAATCCTTCATGAACATGTACAATATCTATATTAAAACTAACAAAATATCAATCGAGTGTTACTGACGTTTACTAATTAAGCTCTAAATCATTCATTTTCCATTTACTCTCTCTCTAAAAATAATCAGTTTTAAATAACAGGTTTTATCACATAAATATATATTATATATTTTTAAACAAATAGATTTAATATTATTTTATATATTTACAAGTAGTATTTATATACATATTTATATACATATATATATATATACATTTGTAATAATAGTTTTTATTATATCGCATATTATTTTACATATTTATTTCCAACAATTAACTCATATATTATTTCAATTAATATTTCAAATTATTATTTATATATCCATACACACATATCTATTTACAATTAATGGTTCGTGAATCGTCAGGAATAGTCAATGGTCAAATGAATATATGAAACAGTTCAAAATTTTTGTGACTCAACATTACAGACTTTGCTTATCGTGTCGGAAACATATAAAGATTAAGTTTAAATTTGGTCAGAAATTCTCGGGTCGTCACAGTACCTACCCGTTATGATAAACTTTGATTTAAAAGTTGTTATTCTGAGAAAATGATTTTTATTATGAACATGAAACTATATCCAAAAATTATGGTTAAACTCAAAGTGGAAGTATGTTTTCTAAAATGGTCATCTAGACGTCGTTCTTTCGACTGAAATGACTACCTTTACAAAAACGACTTGTAACTTATTTTTCCGACTATAAACCTATACTTTTTCTATTTAGATTCATAAAATAGAGTTCAATATGAAACCATAGCAATTTGATTCACTCAAAACGGATTTAAAATGAAGAAGTTATGGGTAAAACAAGATTGGATAATTTTTCTCATTTTAGCTACGTGAAAATTGGTAACAAATCTATTCCAATCATAACTTAATCAACTTGTATTGTATATTATGTAATCTTGAGATACCATAGACACGTATACAATGTTTTGACCTATCATGTCGACACATCTATATATATTTCGGAACAACCATAGACACTCTATATGTGAATGTTGGAGTTAGCTATACAGGCGTCCCGAAATTTGAGTGAGGTCGTCATAACTAACAATAAGAATGTTTTCATGACGAATATTAATTGATAAATAGAGTTTTATCATTATTGAATAATATAGATAAAATGATTTAATCACTCGAAGCGTACGAATGTAGTTATCACTAAATAGTAAAATGAGATAGACAAGTTTCATCATAATTTTTCACTAGTCATGGTTGAATTCCAGAATTCAAGGGATTTAAAGATAATCTTCAAAATCTAAAAGATTTGATTCTTCGGCAAGTAAGGAAATTAAGATCTCTATAATTAAATAAGGTGATCTGCCTCGATTACTCTGTCTGATATTTCCATTATAAATTAAACTCTTCTGTTCCATTATTCTCACCATTCCTATACTTAATTCTCGAATTCAAAAGATTGTGAAAATGCTTAATCCAGTTCTACTCCTTGATATTTTCCTAATTATCATTTTTGTCATCCTTCTTTTCAATCTTCCACCAGAAAAATCTGTTTACTTCTACTATCACCTTGGGGTGATACTATTCTTAATTCTACCGTGTCTTTATATTGCTATTCGTATTAATTTCCACAGCTTGTAACCTCCGTGTTGTTATTGGGCTTTATATGTTCTCTTATATTTTGGAACTCTTTGCCTTTTTATTATCCTCCTGACCTCTAGTAAAGCGAGTAACGGTCCAGAATTCATAGATATAAATTTCGAAATGAACATAGTTAATCTTCTAAGAAAGAAATGGTAATAGCACGATCTTGATTCGTCAAATTACCAAAATATCCGGGAAAGATAGAACTATCAAGAAAATATGTTCTTGATATGTTTATATATCAGATAAAATGTAAGTCGTGTAACATGGCACATGATGACGTTATAATCTGTGAATCATCATGTCCCATTTAGAAACTCAGCATGACTTACTGTAATATAATCACGTTGATCAAGTGTCATTATATTATACTAACTCATGCCTCAGTTCCCAACATTACTTCTATAACATTCGTATTTTTTTTAAGCTCGAAAGTTTACAGCATATAGAAACTAACAGTTTCTATATGATGTAACACTGATAGCACGAAGAGATTAATGATTTTAGATAAGAATAGTTATGAAAATATTTTCAGAAATATGGAAGATATTTATAATGAAAGATACGATGATATCTTGAAATTTCTAATATCAAAGGATGGTGAAGAAAATTTGTCCGCAAGAGTTGGAGTCAGAAGCAAGGTATTCGCTAAAGATTTCACCAGACATTGAATTATTTGGATTCTTTGAAGTCAAACTTATTCTTTGTGATTTGTCCACGGTTTCCTTCATAGTTTCGCATAATCCGCTTTTCGGTACTAAATTTTCTATTGAGTGTTCCCAATACTCCATTCTTTATCATCAACTTTTGGCTGTTGAGGTCATTTACAGTTTTTGTTGCTTCATTCTACTTTTCAAAATTTAGAGCATTAATTTGCAGACTGGGTGTTTTTTTAGAATTTCAGAATGAAAGATCATAGTTCTAGGAGATAAATGTTATATGGATACATATAACTATTGATGTAGAAACGTTGCGAAATTCGAAATACTGATTGCTGATTCCCGGTAATTGGTATGGCAGTTCTCGTTACAAGATGCGGATAAGTATATGATAGGGTTTCAATGAATAAATATAATGATTTATCAGAGAGGTATAAGCCAAGAAGCAACGAGGTTGATGGTACATCTGCTGGTAATATGGTGAAATATAAAAGAATTCTCCAGTATCAAAAGGGTAATCGTATATATCAGGATTATAGTAAGGCTACTTCGAATGAAAAGTCGAAGTTGACTTGCTGGAGCTGTGACAAAATTGGCTACTTTGAAAAGGGATCGCAAAGTTATTTTTGCTAATAAATGCCAAAGGATCTGACGCGGCTACATGTTAAACTTTTACTCAGTTGCCGAGAGTTTCTCAGGTGCATAACTATATGCATAAATCTTTCCTTCCGTAGATGAAGTGCGGTTGATTCATTCTATCGATTGAGGTGTTTTCAAGAATCATGAAAGGTTTGAACGCAGATTGTAATTGTCAAAATACAAATGAGGTTTAAGATGAAATCAAGTGGCAAACTTGAAGAATTATTTAATTTCATATGTTATAATCAATATTTTAATTCATTTTAATTGTCCAATGTCGGCAGTCCATAATTGATAGTCCACAGTTAACAGTCCAATAATTCATATATAGCTTAATATATATTATTCGAATTAATTAATACGTGTCGTGACCCATATACCTCTCAGACTCGATCACAACTCAAACTATATATATTATTGTAGAATCAACCTCAACCCTGTATAGAGAACTCGATCATTACTGCATATAGAGTGTCTATGGTTATTCCAAATAATATATATAAATGCGTCGATATGATATGTCAAAACCTTGTATACGTGTCCCGATATTTAAAGTGCGTAAAAATAAATAACAGAAATTAAATGACGATAAATAAAGTGCGAGAATGTAAATTGCGAGAATGTAAATTGCGAGAATGTAAATTGCGATAATTAAATTGCGATAAATAAATTGCGATAAATAAATGTAATCAGTTAGCTAGGAACAGTTAGCTGGAACAGTTAGCGTGGATTCTTAACAAAATTTTTCGTAGTTAATTTGATTGTTTCTATCAAATTTTTATTTCGTCAAATGTTTTCTTTATTATGCCACTTGTTGGATTCTGATAGGTCAAAATCCAAATATGAAATTGAATGAAAATAGTTATTCTGCGGTGAACGGATACGTATATCGGTGGTTGTAAGTAGGATAGTAAATGACTGTTGAGTTAGATTCGAAGAATGTACATTGTAACTTATTAATGTGAAATATAAATATTCATCGAGTATTACCTACCCGTTAAAATATTTTCACCATTAACTGTTTGTACCAAAGAAATTTTAATTACAATCTTTATGAAAACATATATACATATATATTTTCTTCAGATGTAATTATGGATTTAATGAGTTAATATAATATTAAACTCATTTGCTTTTCGGTTAAAATTAGAGTACATAATCTCTAAAACATTAGAGATTACATAATCATCATGTCGAGCGAAGATAAATAATGTAGAACGATATGTAGATTGATGATTATCATAGATGTACAGTATGAGATGTCGAGGCGTGTGTTATTGATGGTACGGGTGCTGTTACTGATGGTATTGTTGGTGTCGGTGATGTTGCTGAAGCTGGTACATTTTGCACCATGTTTTCTAAATTGATTACTCGAGCGCGAAGTTCGTTGAATTCTTCCATTATTACAAGATGATTGTCGGTCAGAATGAGCGGATGAATAAGGTTTAGAATTGTGGATAGAATATAATTGTGTCGAGATACTTTGGAAATGAGAGAGAAAGTGGTGTTTCGAACAGGTTCGCCGATAAGTGCTTCAGATTCTTCGCCGAGAGGTGAATTCGGTTGGTGAAAGCGATCGCCTTCTTCGCGTCTCCATTGATTAAGTCGACTACGAACCTATCAGATGAATTGGTTAATTCATTCTAGTGACACTGCTTTCGGATCTTAGGTGAAACTCCATATCGGAATAGTTGTCGGAATCCGAGGAATTCAAACTGGTTGAGGGATTCATCTCGTACGATCAGATGAAGGATTTTCTATAAGAAATAGATTATAGAATGTAGATTAGTACCCTGTAATACATAGTTTACATATGCATATATAATACTAAATTCCCATAAGTTACGGAGGAATCTACGGAATCTGTCAGACAAAGTAACAATAACAGATATGCTAAGATATGAATTTATCTATACACTGTCTATGAAATGGAGGCAGTAAGACATGTCTAGACTAAGAGTGATAAGCTAGTGATTCCTTAAGAATGATAAGCAGGCAATTTTTCGACACGAAATGATAAGCAAAACTTTTGACATGCAGAAACGGTCGAAGTCCAGACTTACTAATGCATCCTAACGACTTATCAGTTAGACACACTAATGCAGACCTGGTTCGCTAAGACCACCGCTCTGATACCAACTTTCATGACCCGTCCTAATTCATCCGGAAGAAGTCCATATCGATTACAAACGATTCACAATAATTGATTACATCGCGAGGTACTTGACCTCTATATGATACATTTTACAAACATTGCATTCGTTTTTAAAAGACAAACTTTCATTACACCAACAGTTAACAGCATGCATACCATTTTATAATATATCTAACTATAATTGACTTAATAATAATCTTGATGAACTCAATGACTCGAATGCAACATCTTTTGAAATATGTCATGAATGACTCCAAGTAATATCTTTAAAATGAGCAAATGCACAGCGGAAGATTTCTTTCGTACCTGAGAATAAACATGCTTTAAAGTGTCAACCAAAAGGTTGGTGAGTTCATTAGTTAAACATAAATAATCATTTCCATCATTTTAATAGACCACAAGATTTTCATTTTCAGTTTTCATAAATAAACGTCCCATGCATAGAGACAAAAATATCATTCATATGGATTGAACACCTGGTAACCGACATTCACAATATGCATATAAGAATATCCCCATCATTCCGGGATCCTCCTTCGGACATGATATAAATTTCGAAGTACTAAAGCATCCGGTACTTTGGATGGGGCTTGTTGGGCCCGATAGATCTATCTTTAGAGTTCGCGTCAATTAAGGTGTCTGTTCCCTAATTCTTAGATTACCAGACTAAAAAGGGGCATATTCGGTTTAATAATCCAACCATAGAATGTAGTTTCGATCACTTGTGTCTATTTCGTAAAATATTTATAAAAACAGCGCATGTATTCTCAGTCCTAAAAATATATATTGCAAAAGCATTTAAAAAGGGAGCAAATGAAACTCACAATACTGTATTTTGTAGTAAAAATACATATGACGATACTGAACAATGCAGGGTTGGCCTCGGATTCACGAACCTATATCAATTATATATATATTAACACATATAATAGCAATTAACAATTTTATATATTAATTATTATTACTATACTTCTTATATTAATGATTTATATGTTATATTGGTAAATAAATTAATAATTAATATTTATATAACATATTCCTATTAAAATCTTTTTAAATAGGATATAGTATATGTTATATATTATAAATATTAGATATAAATGCTTAAAAATGTATTAGAATTAATATTTATATTTATGATTTAATTTAAAATATAGCTATATATTATTTGTAACTTAATTATAATAATCATTTTATTAAAACAAAATAGCATCTAATATTAATATAGATGTAAAAATACATTTTTATATAAATGTCTTTTAGTTTGTAAAAATAATAATAATAATACTTATTTTAATAATAATAGTAATCATGATATTAATAATACTAATCAACATAATAATAATAATAATAATAATAATAATAATAATAATAATAATAATAATAATAATAATAATAATAATAATAATAATAAATAAATAAATAAAATACTACCTTAAAGGTTTCAAAAGGCTTTCCAAAAAGTAATGCCCTAGACAAGGTTCGAACTCGCGACCACTCGACCACCACAACACTCCCTAAACCACTCTTCCATCTGTTTCTTTCTGTATTAAATCACAGAACCAGATTTATTTAAGCCATATTTTCGCCTTTCTTCTTTTTCATCTTAAAATACCGCAACCCATCTGAAGACAGGAGCTTGATTTCAGCCCAATAACTTAAACAGTAACACAGCCTAAGAATAATTGATAGGGTTACAGCCCAAGTAAAGATTATTTAGCCCACTTATTGAGTTAACCTTCTTGTCGGCTGGGAAAAAAAAACGAAGGGAAGGAATGAAGAAAAGGAGTGCACGTGTAAAAACTCTTTCACTGTTTTCATCTTTTCTTAATCAATCAACATAAAATCGTTTTATTATTATTAACTTAATCATGTATCATTATCATACGCCACCATTATCATCATAATCCCGCCACGGTTTCCATCTCAAATAGCAACAGAAACAAGTATTTTATGATGGTTATATGGTGGTGGTGTTGGATAGAGAACATAAAGTAACAACATCAGTGAGACAGTTTTGGTGGTTTTTAAACGGGATAGAAGCAAAACAATTATAGTAGCGAATAGCAACCTTCGAGTTTATGCAGCAGTAGTATAACAAGAGTGGTGTTTGTTATGGTGATCAATGGTGATGAAATTGTGGTTGGTGCTCGACCTGTACCAAACAGAAACACAGGCGTAGCAACAGCATCGAACAGTAGCAGCTGCAGGAGGTGGTTCATGGTGTTGTAGTGGTTTTGCTTTGGGCTGCAAACAGAATAGTTACAGCATTAATACGTCGGCTAGTTTGAAAACAAAGGAGCGTTCATGGTGATTTAATGACGGTGTAAGGTGGTTGATCATGGTGTTCTTTGAAGATGATATGGGTGGTGTTAATTGGTGATGGTGGTTTAAACAAGAAGACCTTCAATTATGTGGGTGTTGGTTGTGATGGTTGAGGAGGAGTAATAAGATGATATGGGTGATCATTATAGTGCCATGGTGTTTGTTAAATGAAAACAAAAAGGAACACAGATGGTTAGTCTCGGTGGTGAGGCTCACGGTTATAGGGTGATAGAAGACACAAACATATAGCAGCGAGTAGTTAACAACCATGGTGATTGTGGTGGTCCCGATGGTAGTTAGGTAGTTAATGGTTGTTGCAGTTATGATGACCGTAGTTAGGGTGGTGGCTCGTACGTACAAGAGAGAGTGAGGGAGATAGATGGAGATGATTGATATATATCTCCTTTTATATAACATAGATGGTTAGATAGGAAAAGAGAAATATTAATTCAAATTAATTATAATAATACTCAGTGGGAAAGATTGAAAAAGACAACACTGTGTGAATAATTATAATTATAATATAATAAAACGTGTGAATTGAAATAGAAGCAGCCTTGAATTTGGAGTATCCTACCGACAGTTTATCCCGGATGGCTATATCGTGTCCATTGCTAATCAGTTGTCGTATAAAAGTGTTCCTAAAAATCTCAAACTTTTAGATTAAATATATTTAATTATTTCACTCATTAACTGTTTGAAACCTGATCAAAAAGTTTCGATAATTGTTTATTTTTTGTTCCAATTTATATGTACGGAGTACTGATATTTAATCTTAAAAATGTAAAAATAATTTTAACAAATCTAAAATCTTGGTAATCAATTTACAGTCCAACTTTTATTTCAATCCTTCATGAACATGTACAATATCTATATTAAAACTAACAAAACATCAACCGAGTGTTACTGACGTTTACTAATTAAGCTCTAAATCATTCATTTTCCATTTACTCTCTCTCTAAAAATAATCAGTTTTAAATAACAAGTTTTATCACATAAATATATATTATATATTTTTAAACAAATAGATTTAATATTATTTTATATATTTACAAGTAGTATATATATATATATATATATATATATATATATATATATATATATATATATATATATATATATATATATATATATATATATATATATATATATAAATTTGTAATAATAGTTTTCATTATATTGCATATTATTTTACATATCTATTTCCAACAATTAACTCATATATTATTTCAATTAATATTTCAAATTATTATTTATATATCCATACACACATATCTATTTACAATTAATAGTTCGTGAATCGTCGGGAATAGTCAAAGGTCAAATGAATATATGAAACAGTTCAAAATTTTTGTGACTCAACATTTCAGACTTTGCTTATCGTGTCGGAAACATATAAAGATTAAGTTTAAATTTGGTCAAAAATTCCCGGGTCGTCACAAGCCGCGACCTGACGACACCGTACGAATAAAAAACCGTCCGTTTCGGCCATATTACATGTCAACACTTAAACCATCACATATATTGTTGTGCACACAATATATGCTTAAGTTAAGTATCCGTGTGTGCGCATCGAGAGTCTTCTAAGTGCGCCAACACTTAGGATTGAGGTCAGGCGCGACCAACGCTATGACGACCCGTCCTAATCCTCCTGGACGAAGTCATCAACATCTGGTCCCATTGCGAGGTACTGACCTAAATATGCCATGAATGTCTTCAAGTAAAATCCTTAAAATGAGCAAGTGCATAGCGGAAGACTTAATTCGTACCTGAGAATAAACATGCTTAAAAGTGTCAACCATAAGGTTGGTGAGTTCATAGATTTATCATAACAATCATTTCAATATATTAATAGACCACAAGATTTCCGTTTATAAATATATGTACACTCGCAAGTGTATAAAAGTATTTATAAGTTGTTGAGCGCTTCGGTAACCATGCTTAACAATTAATGTGGCATATTCCCTTTATTATGAAATCTCCCTACACTGTACCAAGTATAGTAAAAACGAAGTACTATGCAACCGTTTACGATAGAAGAGCAACTAGCCCGGTTGGGGTTGTCAAACCCGATAGATCTATCAATAGGATTCGCGCTTACATGATCTTACAACATGTAAATATTAGTTACCAAGCTATTAGGGAAAAATATGCAAAGTGGTACAACTCAACGTAGAATATGTTTTCAGTACTTGTGTCCATTTCGTAAAATAGTTATAAAATGGCGCATGTATTCTCAGCCCAAAAATATATATAAAAAGGGAGTAATGAAACTCACCATACTGTATTTTGTAGTAAAAATACATATGACGATATTGAACAAGTATAGGGTTGGCCTCGGATTCACGAACCTATATCATTCAGATATATATTAACACATATCACATTTAAATCAACTAAGTTTATTTAGTTTTATGATGTATTAAGATTAATTTCTTTATAAATTACATTAATAATATGTTATAAATATGATGTATAATTTAATTGAGGTTATAATAATATATTAGTTAATATATATTAAAAACATGTTAGTACGTAATATTAGTATACTTGTAATATATTTTTATAAAAAATTATTTGTTTGTTAAATTAATAAATATAATAGTACTAAAATAATATTAGTAAAGATAAAATAATAATAATAATTAGATTTAATAATGACAATAATAATAACAATATTGATAGTAATAATAACTATAAAAATATTAATTTTACTACTAATGATAATAATGGTAATAAATTTGTTAATAACAATACTAATTATTATGTTAATAATAATAATGGTTATAACTGATAATCAATAGTAACAATAATTAAGATAATTGAAATAAGATTTTAAATGATATTAATATTATTAACCACAATAATATTAACGATACTCATGTTTGTAATTATAATTGTGATAATATAGTAAATGATAACTAATATCTATTTTTTTAGTAATAATAATAATAATAATATCTATAATATTTGTATTAATAATAATCATTAATAATAATAATAACAACAATAATAATAATAATAATAAAAATGATAATAATAAAAATGATAATAATAAAAATAATCATAATAATGGCTACCTTTAAATGTTTTCCTAAAAAGAAATGCCCACGACTGGGCTCGAACCCGTGACCTCTCGTTAACCCTTCAACACTCTTAACCATTAAACTGTTTTCATTTTTCTGATTGAATACCCATTTAGTAAGATTTAACCCGTGATATCTACTGGTTCTAAAATCCTTCTTCTCCTCCAAGAACTCCCACGACCGGTGAATATAATTCATAATAACACCAACGAATCAAGGATTGAATTAAGGTTGCAGTGGGTTTGTAAAAGACATGTAATGATCTAAATAAAAAAAATAAAAAAATAAAGGCCTGCTGCTACAGCCGTCGGTATATACAAAAAAAAAATATTGATTTCACGATTTTGATTATTTTAGACCAAATTTATAACATGAAATAGTTTTTAAATTGTTTATAGAAACTAAAGGAATCGTCAATTGGAATTAAAACACTAAAACAAGTTCGAATTTTATGATGAACAAATATGTTGACTTTTTGAAATGAAACTTTGACTCGAAAATTATGATTTGCTATTAAGAATTGGGACTCAAGATTTTGCAGATAGATTAAATAACAAATTCTTAACAAATCTACGATTATAGATTTTGAAATGGAGTTCAAAATCGAGTTTTTGGAAAAATTGTTAAGAACAGAGAAGTAAGACCCGTATTTTATTAATTCTGTGTAAATTTTGAATTACAGTTATATAATGGTTGTATATAAAGATATTAAATGTATAAATGGAGCCAGTACACTTGATAGGATCGATTTGTTTGATACTGAAATTTTTGAGGTCGATGGAATATTGAGCAGGAGGAAAAGAGAAAAAAATATAATTAAATATCTAATTTTCAACAACTCTGTACGACTTTGATTCTCATATTTCACAGAATTCGTCCAAAAGCTTAAAAATAGGAATCAGATTACAAAAAAATAAAGAGGAATGATAGTGACTTTGAACAAACTTTGTACATATCTATGTTAGATTTTTAGTGAATATATATTAATACTAAATTCATTAATATTAATAATAATTCATATTATTAATAATTATAGTGATAATTCTAATAGATAATAAAAATGGAAAAATTGTAATAATGATATTATTAATGATAATACTCATAATTATTACTATTTTCTAATAACTATAATAATAATGACACTAGTAATAATTAAAAATAATAAATTTTAATTTTAATGGTAGAAATAATATCTTCTAATATTATTCATGTTAGTTAAAATCGTACTTTTGTTAGTAGTTATAATAATAATGGGATTAATAATGATATAATAATAGTAGTAATATAACAACTATAATTAAACTTGTAGTTACATTATATTAATATTATAATTTATAATTATATCATATATTACCTGATAACATTTATTGAATATTGAATATTTGTATATTTTACTTATAATAATAATAAAAATAATAATTAATAGTAATCATATATATTTTATATATATTCATATAATAGTAATTTAATTGTTCTATTTATTATCTTACATTCTTAATTCCAATTGATTAATTGTACTTTATTAATTCAACTATTCTATATATATATATATATATATATATATATATATATATATATATATATATATATATATATATATTATATTTATTTACACTCAATTGTTTGTGAATCGTTGGAACCAGTTAAAGGTAATTGAACATATGAACATAGTTTCAAAATTTGAAATTCAGTCTAACAGACTTTGCTTATCGTATCGGAATCATATAAGAATAAGGTTTAAATTTGATCGAAAATTTCCGGGTCGTCACAGTACCTACTCGTTAAAGAAATTTCGTCCCGAAATTTGAGTAAGGTCGTCATGACTAACAATAAAAATATATTCATGACGAATATGAGTTGATAAATATTGTTTTATCATTATTGATTAATATAGATACAACGATTCGATTATACGTAGCGTACGAGTGAAGCTATCACAAAATGGTGAAATGAAAGGATAAAGATTTGCCTTAGCTTTTGACAGAGTCTGAGTTGAATTTAGAAAATAAGGTGCGTCTTAATTTTTTTTTTGACGTTGTCTTGATTGAATTCCGAAAGTCAAGGGATTTGAAGAAAATCTTCGAAATCTAAAAGATTTGATTTTTCGGCTAATAAAGAAATTAAGATCTCTATAATTAAATGCTGAAATCTGCCTCGATTGCTTTGTCTGGTAATTTCACTATAAATTTACCTCTTCCGTTCCACTATTTCCACCACTCCAATAATTTCTTCCTCAATTCATACTTTCAAAGATTGTGAAAATGCTTAATCCAGTTCTGATTCTTATCATTCTTCTAACAATCGCTTCTGTTTTCCTCTTTTTTCATTTACCGCTGGAGGAATCTATTCACTTCTACTATTACCTTGGGGTTATAGTATTTTTCATTCTCCCGTGTCTTTATATTGCTATACGTATTGACATACACGGTTTGTAATTCCTGTGTTATTGTTGGGCTTTATATTTTCCCTTATATTTAGAAGTTTCATTCCTTTTTTTTTGACTTTAAGTCAAGCGAATAATGGTTCAGAATTCGTAGATATAGAGTTTCGAATGATTATAATGTTCTAATCAAGAAAGAACGTAATAGCACGATTTGATTTGTCAAATTACTAGAATCACTGAGAATAGAACTATCAAGAATATATTTTCTTGATATGTTCAGAAGTTAAGCAGAATGAAAGAGTTATGTAACATGGCATGTGATGACATTATGATCTGTGAATCGTTACGTTCCATTAGAAACTCAGCATAACTTACTGTAATATAATCACGTTGGCCAAGCGCCATTATATTATACTAACTCATGCTTCAATTCCCAACACTTCTCCACAATTCATTCATAATTTATATTTAGATTTTACAAAAGTTTCCAATTGAAAGGACCCGTTCATATACATTATAAACGATTCACAATAGTTGATTACATCGCGAGGTATTTGACCTCTATATGATACATTTTACAAACATTGCATTCGTTTTTAAAAGACAAACTTTCTTTACAACGAAAGTTGACGGCATGCACACCATTTCATAATACATCCAACTATAATTGGCATAATAATAATCTTGATGAACTCAATGACTCGAATGCAACGTCTTTCAAAATATGCCATGAATGACTCCAAGTAATATCCTTAAAATGAGCTAATGCACAGTGGAAGATTTCTTTAATACCTGAGAATAAACATGCTTTAAAGTGTCAACCAAAAGGTTGGTGAGTTCATAGGTTTATCATAACAATCATTTTAATATATTAATAGACCACAAGATTTCCGTTTATAAATATATGTACACTCGCAAGTGTATAAAAGTATTCTACAAGTTGTAGGCACCCGGTAACAAGCCTTAACGTTCATGTTTTACCCTCTGAAGTACACCAGATCAGGTGTGTTTAAAATAACCTCGAAGTACTAAAGCATCCCATAGTCAGGATGGGGTTTGTCAGGCCCAATAGATCTATCTTTAGGATTCGCGCCTACCGTACATAGACAAGTAGTTTAATGTTACCAAGCTAAGGGTATATTTCTGGTTTAAACCCACGTAGAATTAGTTTTAGTACTTGTGCCTATTTCGTAAAACATTTATAAAAACAGCGCATGTATTCTCAGTCCCAAAAATATATATAAAAGGGAGAAATGAAACTCACAATACTGTATTTCGTAGTAAAAATACATATAACGTCATTTAACAAGTGCAAGGTTGGCCTCGGATTCACGAACGTATCAATATTGAGATTCAATATTGCAGGAAAGTACGTAGACGTAACGGAGATGATAAACACTAGATTGACCTCACGAGCATACCCATGAACCATACCCATCACCTCCATAGCTATAACCCATAATTTTCTTAGCTTCGACTCATTCAAAAAAACTATTTTGAAATCACTCGGACAGCACTCCGTCGTAATATTTTATATATACTAATAATATCTTGAAATAATACAGAGCATATATATATATATATATATATATATATATATATATATATATATATATATATATATATATATATATATATATATATATATATATATATATATATATATATATATATATATATATATATATCGATTGAAAGAGTTTAGAGAAATATATTTTCAAGTTTCTATGAAATAATGAAACCTATTGAATTCTATTTATAATAGATTTTTGAATTATTAAAGTGAATTATTAAAGTATGAATTATTAAAGTGAATTATTAAAGTATGAATTATTAAAGTGAATTATTAAAGTATGAATTATTAAATTATAAATTATTAAAGTGAATTATTAAAATATGAATTATTAAAGTGAATTATTAAAGTATGAATTATTAAAGTGAATTATTAAAGTATGAATTATTAAAGTGAATTATTAAAGTATGAATTATTAAAGTGAATTATTAAAGTATGAATTATTAAAGTGAATTATTAAAGTTAAAGTAAAGTAAAAGTAAAGTAAAGGTAAAGTTAAAGTATAGTAAAAGTATAAAAACTATGTATGTATAATACGCGTATAAATATATATAATATTAATTTAAATTGTTATATATATTTAATGAAATAAAATATAAATATCGTTATATTTATTATACTGGTTAAGTAATGAGTTGTCAAAAGTGATTCTAAATATTTATAAAAGTTATATACGTTTTAATATTAAAGTTCTTTTTTAAACTGAAAACATCTTTGTACGTTTGAAAATAGATTAATAGAATATTATGGAAACAATTCTCCACTAACTTTTGTCTAACTTTCGTAAATGACACTTTTTGTTTTTATTTATAAATAGCTTTACAAATTATTCTGAATATCGTTAAGAGGAATAGATTTTCTCAAATCATAGTGGACCTCTCAACAGAGACTTGTAATCATAATTCAATGTTTCTGATAATTCAATCATTTAATATATTTTTTTTAATTTCGTCAAAAATCATATTGAAACAAATACGTTCGTGTAAAGTATTATACGTTTAATACTTTATTAATATTCTCAAGTTATAATATATATATATATATATATATATATATATATATATATATATATATATATATATATATATATATATATATATATATATATATATATATATATATATATATATATATATATATATATACATATCTATTTATATATAACGGTTCATGAATCGTCGGAATTTGGTCGAGGTTATAATGAATGTATGAACACAGTTTAAAATTCTTGAGATTTAACTTAACAAACTTTTCTTATCGTGTCGGAATAATATAAAGATTAAAGTTTAAATTTGGTCAGAAATTTCCAGGTCGTCACAGTACCTACCCGTTAAAGAAATTTCGTCCCCGAAATTTGATAGAGGTCGTCATGACTAACAATGAGAATGTTATTATAACGATTATAGAGTTTTATCATGTTTAAGAAGAATGGATAAAATAATTCGATTACTCGAAGCGTGTGAGTGAAGTTATCGTAAATGAATGAAATAAGATAATAGTGATTCGTCGTATCTTTTGACGTCATCACGATTGATCTTCGAAAAGAAAATCTTTGTAATCTATATTGGATTTGATTATTCGGTGATTAAGGAAATTATGATCCTCTTCGAATTAATGCGATAATCCATTTTGATTTCTCTGTCGGATATTTCACTATAAATCCACCTCATTTGTTTTCTTACAACTCACACCTTCTCAACTCATATTTTAAAGTATTTGTCAATATGCTTCATCCAGTGCTGATTCTTGATATACTCCTCACTTTCATATCTGTCGCTCTTCTTTTTCATCTGCCTCAGGAAGAATCTATTTACTTCTACTATACTCTTAGTTTTATAGTGTTTTTAGTTCTCCCGTGTCTTTATATTGCTATATGCATTGATATATGCAGTTTGTGATTTCTGGGTTGTTGTTGGGTTTTATATCTTCCCTTATATTTCAAAGTCCTTGCTTCTTCTATAATCATTGTCATCCATAGTTAATGCTCTCTTCTATTTGCTATGATTTATACTCCCATTTCTAGTTCGGAGCTTTGTCCTTTCGTTTCTTCTTCTTGCGATTAAGCACCGCTTGTAATGGTCCAGAATTCGCAGATATAAATTTCGGAATGAACATTGTTAATGTTCTAGGAAGGAAATTGTAATGGCACGATCTTGACTTGTCAAATTACCAGAATACCTCGAAAAAGGCCGAATCATCAAGAAATATTTTCTTGATATTTAGAGATCAAAGAGAATATAAGAGTCGTGTAACATAGCATATGATGATGTTATGATCTGTGAATCATCATGTTCCATTTAGAAACTCAGCATGAATTACTGTAATATAATCACGTTGATCAAGTGTCATTATATTATACTAACTCATGCTTCAGCTCCCAACACTTTTTCAAGAATATTCCTATTTTAAACTCGAATGTTTCAGAATTTAGAAACTAAAATAGTTTCTTTTATGATATAATACAGATAGCGCGAAGAGGTAAATGATTTCAGATAAGAATAATTATAAAAATATCTTAGAATGTTTAATATCAGAGGATATGAAGGATATTGTCCGCAGGGGTTTAAAGTCAGGAGCAAGGTATTGGTTAATGACTTCAGCAAGTACTGAATCATTTGGATTCTTTGAAAGTAGGTTCAGCCTTTGTGATTTGTCCACAGCCTCCTTTATACTTTGCTCAATCCGTTTTCCAGTTCCAAAGCTTCTCTTTTTCTGAGCTTTGCCAATATACTATCCTTTATCATCCAACTTTTTACTGTTAAGGTCGTTTACAGTTTTTGCTGCTTCATCAGCATTTTTCAAAATTTCGAGAACTGGTTCGCAGTTTAGGGTGTTTTTCAAAAATTTCTCATTCAAAGAATGTAAGTCTTGGAGGTAGACGTTGTGTGTATATGTAATTGTTGATGTAGACATGCTGCGAGGTTTCAAAATACTGATTGCTGATTCTCAATAATTGGTATGGCAATTCTTGTTATAAGATACGATTGAGTATATGATAGGGTTTCGATAATTATAATGATTTTATTTTGAAAAGTCAAAGATCAGTGAAGTTGTTGGTAAGTTTATTGCTAATGTGGTGAATATAAACGATTCCCCGGTAACGTTGGCGAAAGGGCAACGTATCTATCGAGGTTATAATAAGACTGTTTTGATTGAGAAGTCAAAGTTGACTTGCTGGAGCTGTGACAAAACTGTCTATTTTGAAACGGAATTGAAAAGTTATTTTAGCTAGTAAATGCCAAAGGGTCTAACACGGATACGTGTCGAACTATGACTTGGGTTTTGAGAGTTTTTCAGGTGTATAACTGTGGGTAACATGTGGTTGGATCATCATCTCGATTGTTCCTTAGTTGAAGTGTCTTCAGGAATTTCGAAGGGTTTGAGCACATATTGTAATCGTTAATACATATGATGTTCTAATACAGTTTTGAAGTCAAAGTATAGCTTTAAAAGATATAGGAATCTAAGAGTGATGATACTGGTTATATTTCGAATTGAATTATGCGATTTCAAAATCAGAATATGTAATTGAATTTGAATGAGTATGGTTGTTTTGATTTATATGAAAGAATGGATATTGTTGTGAAAGTAGGGAGTATAGTTGATGATTGCTGAATCAGTTTCGAAAAATGTAATATATTAATTGTGAATTTATATATCTCTCGGGTATTACCTACCCGTTAAAAAAATTTTCACAATTAATATTTTGTACAAAAGAAGTTTATTACAGTCTTTATGAAAATATATGTGTATATTTTCTTTAGATGTAATATAGATTTAATGAGTTAATATTAAATTAAACTCATTTGTTTTATGGTTGGAACTAGAATTGAGTAATCCCTAAAACTTTATAAATTGCATAAGTATTTCTTCAATAATATTGAAATTATGAATCATTATTTTGTTATTTGTTGGTTTTCGTGAAATTCTTGTGAACTTCGCAAGGTACGAATGATGTTATTTGAAAAGTTTCGAGTACATCGATGATGAAAGTGTAAAATCAAACATATATTCGAATAATACACTTGATTAATTATGAATTGGATTTTTATTGAATTGAGACAGAGATTGTAATTAACGATGAGGACGTACATCATTGCATATTTGTAATATGAATTAACTGAGTAGTTAAGATGCACACATAATAGCTTAGTACTGGAAGATTTATTATGGTTTAAAAATTTATACATATAAAATATACATATAAATCTTTCGATTGAAAATGAGTTAATACTTCATAACTCGTTGATACAATATATTTGTTGTTGATTCGTAATGATGTCCACAATGATTCTTGAACTGACAGAGTTTGTGATGTTAAGGTGCTGTTGATTCTGACGATACTGACGGCACTGACTGTGTTGATGATGCTACGGTCCTATTGATGCTGTTGGTAAAACAATTCTAGCTTGTAAATCGTACACCATTTTCGATCAAAGTTTCTACTCTACCATCTCCGTTCACTCATCCGATTTACGGTCAGAATTAAATAATCTCTAAGATCTTGGAGATTACATAACTGCCGCAGAGATATCTCTTCAATGAAGTTTATGAATTAATACTTCATCGTTTGTTGTTGTTGATATGCCTGGATATTTACAGGGCGTATGACGTTGATGTTTGAGATACAGATTGTGATGTTGCGGTATGGGATATGGATGTTGTTGTTAGTGGTGGTGATGGTACTGTTAGTGTTGGTGATGGTGGTACTGTTTATGCTGCTGGTGTTTGTAACCTTTGCACCATATTCTCCAAAGCCACTACCCGAGCGCGAAGCTCGTTGACTTCTTCTATTACACCGGGTTGATTGTCGGTTCGGACGAGCGGATAAATAAAATCTAGAATTTGGTGTAGTATGTAATCATGACGAGATACTCTAGAAATAAGAGAGAAAATGGTATTTCAGATAGGTTCGCCGGTAAGTGCTTCAGGTTCTTCGCCAAGAGGACAATGTGGTGGATGGAAAGGATCACCTTTTTCTTGTCTCCAATGATTAAGGAGTCTACGAACCCATCCCCAATTCATCCAGAATAGATGATGACTAATTGGTTGATCCATTCCGGTCACACTGCTTTCGAAACTTGAGTGGGATTCCATTTCGGAATCCGAGGGACTTGAACTAATGACAAATTCCATTTCGTACGATTGAATAAAGAATTTTTTGATATGAAATGATTTTTCAGCTATCGGGTGGTATTCTAATTATATAGAGCAAAAGGTTTCGTAGATTACGGAGGAATTTACGGAATATGTCAGGCAAAGTTTACAGTAACAGATACGCTAAGATATGAATTTTGTCTATACACTATTCATGCAATCATTGCAATAAGATATGTCTAGACTAAGAATGATAAGCAGGTAATTTCCGACAAAAATGATGAGCAAAACTTTTTACATGCAGACACGGTCGAAGTCCAGACTCACTAATGCATCCTAACGACTATCAGTTAGACACACTAATGCAGACCTGGTTCGCTAAGACCACCACTCTGATAGCAACTGAAAGGACCTGTTCATATACATTATAAACGATTCACAATAGTTGATTACATCGCGAGGTATTTGACCTCTATATGATACATTTTACAAACATTGCATTCGTTTTTAAAAGACAAACTTTCTTTACAACGAAAGTTGACGGCATGCACACCATTTCATAATACATCCAACTATAATTGACTTAATAATAATCTTGATGAACTCAATGACTCGAATGCAACGTCTTTCAAAATATGCCATGAATGACTCCAAGTAATATCCTTAAAATGAGCTAATGCACAGCGGAAGATTTCTTTAATACCTGAGAATAAACATGCTTTAAAGTGTCAACCAAAAGATTGGTGAGTTTATAGGTTTATCATAACAATTATTTTAATATATTAATAGACCACAAGATTTCCGTTTATAAATATATGTATACTCGCAAGTGTATAAAAGTATTCTATAAGTTGTAGGCACCCGGTAACAAGCCTTAACGTTCATGTTTTACCCTCTGAAGTACACCAGATCAGGTGTGTTTAAAATAACCTCGAAGTACTAAAGCATCCCATAGTCAGGATGGGGTTTGTCAGGCCCAATAGATCTATCTTTAGGATTCGTGCCTACCGTACATAGACAAGTAGTTTAATGTTACCAAGCTAAGGGTATATTTCTGGTTTAAACCCACGTAGAATTAGTTTTAGTACTTGTGCCTATTTCGTAAAACATTTATAAAAACAGCGCATGTATTCTCAGTCCCAAAAATATATATAAAAGGGAGCAAATGAAACTCACAATACTGTATTTCGTAGTAAAAATACATATAACGTCATTTAACAAGTGCAAGGTTGGCCTCGGATTCACGAACGTATCAATATTGAGATTCAATATTGCAGGAAAGTACGTAGACGCAACGGAGATGATAAATACTAGATTGACCTCACGAGCATACCCATGAACCATACCCATCACCTCCATAGCTATAACCCATAATTTTCTTAGCTTCGACTTATTCAAAAAAACTATTTTGAAATCACTCGGACAGCACTCCGTCGTAATATTTTATATATACTAATAATATCTTGAAATAATACAGAGCAAATATATATATATATATATATATATATATATATATATATATATATATATATATATATATATATATATATATATATATATATATAAATCGATTGAGAGAGTTTAGAGAAATATATTTTCAAGTTTCTATGAAATAATGAAACCTATTGAATTCTATTTATAATAGATTTTTGAATTATTAAAGTGAATTATTAAAGTATGAATTATTAAAGTGAATTATTAAAGTATGAATTATTAAAGTGAATTATTAAAGTGAATTATTAAAGTATGAATTATTAAAGTATGAATTATTAAAGTAAATTATTAAAGTATGAATTATTAAAGTGAATTATTAAAGTATGAATTATTAAAGTGAATTATTAAAGTATGAATTATTAAAGTGAATTATTAAAGTATGAATTATTAAAGTGAATTATTAAAGTATGAATTATTAAAGTGAATTATTAAAGTTAAAGTAAAAGTAAAGTAAAGGTAAAGTTAAAGTATAGTAAAAGTATAAAAACTATGTATGTATAATACGCGTATAAATATATATAATATTAATTTAAATCGTTATATATATTTAATGAAATAAAATATAAATATCGTTATATTTATTATACTGGTTAAGTAATGAGTTGTCAAAAGTTATTCTAGATATTTATAAAAGTTATATACGTTTTAATAATAAAGTTCTTTTTTAAACTGAAAACGTCTTTGTACGTTTGAAAATAGATTAATAGAATATTATGGAAACCAATTCTCCACTAACTTTTGTCTAACTTTCGTAAATGACACTTTTTGTTTTTATTTATAAATAGCTTTACAAATTATTCTGAATATCGTTAAGAGGAATAGATTTTCTCAAATCATAGTGGACCTCTCAACAGAGACTTGTAATCATAATTCAATGTTTCTGATAATTCAATCATTTAATATATTTTTTTTAATTTCGTCAAAAATCATATTGAAACAAATACGTTCGTGTAAAGTATTATACATTTAATACTTTATTAATATTTTCAAGTTATAATATATATATATATACATATACATATCTATTTATATATAACGGTTCATGAATCGTCTGAATTTGGTCGAGGTTATAATGAATGTATGAACACAGTTTAAAATTCTTGAGATTTAACTTAACAAACTTTTCTTATCGTGTCGGAATAATATAAAGATTAAAGTTTAAATTTGGTCAGAAATTTCCGGGTCGTCACACCAATATAATGAAATACAGAAAATACGAAGAGATAGATAATTTCGGACAAGAATATTTATAAAAATATCCTCATAAATATTGAGGATATTTATGATGATATTTTTGGAATTTCTAAGTTCGTAGGTTGATGAAGAAAAATTTTCTGCAAGATTTTAACATGACTTCGGAGCAGGATATTCTCTAAAGATTTCATCGGATCCAGAATTACCTGAATTCTTTGAATATAGGGTTTGGTCCTTGTATTTGTCCTTGGTCTCCTTCATGGTTAGCTCAATTCATTTTTAAGAACTCAGATTTTCTATCGAGCGTTCCCAACACTCCATTCTTTATCATCAAACTCTTGGCCATTTATGCCATCTACAATTTTACTGTTTTCTCTGCATTTAATGCAGTCATATCTGAATTGCCGGTTATCAATCCGAGGTGGTTTCAAGAGAATTGTGTTTTTAGATGATTAAACGCTGATGGTAATATGGTGGAAATATAAAAGGTTCTCCGGTAACAATAAAAGAGCACGCATATATATCAAGGTTATAGTAAGGCTAGTCTGACTGAAAAGTCGAAGTTGACTTGTTGGAGTTGTGACAAAATTTGCTACTTTGAAAGGGATTACCAAGTTATTTTGGGTAATAATAACACTAAGGAATTAGCACAGCTACGTGTTAAATGTTTACTCAGTTGCCGAGAGTTTCTCAGGTGCATAACTATACGTATCAATCTTTTCTTCCGTAGATGAAGTGCGGTTGGTTCATCCTCTCGATTGAGATGTTTTCAAGAATCTTGAAAGATCTGAACGCAGATTGTAATCGTCAAGATACAAATGAGGTTTGAGATGAAAACAAGTGGCAAACTTGAAGAATTGTTTAGTTTCATATGTTATAATCAATATTATAATTCATTTTAATTGTCCAATGTTATTAGTCCACAGTCGATAGTCCACAGTTATCAGTCCAATAATTCATATATAGTTTAATATATAATATTCGAATTAATTAATACGTATTGTGACCCGTGTACATGTCTCAGACTCGATCACAACTCAAACTATATATATTATTGTAGAATCAACCTCAACCCTGTATAGCTAACTCTAACATTACTGCATATAGAGTGTCTATGGTTATTCCAAATAATATATATAGATGCGTCGATATGGTATGTCAAAACCTTGTATACGTGTCCCGATATTTAAAGTGCGTAAAATAAATAACAGAAATTAAATGACGATAAATAAAGTACGTAAAGTAAATAACAGAAATTAAATGACGATAAATAAAATTGCGATAATTAAATTGAGATTATTAAATTGCGGTAAATAAAATGTAACTAGTTAGCTAGGAACAGTTAGCTAGGAACAGTTAACGTGGATTCTTAACAAAATTCTTTATAATTAATTTGTTTGTTTGTAACAAATTTTATTTTGTCCAATGTTTTCTTCATTATGCCACTTGTTGGATTCTGATAGGTCAAAATCCAAATATGAAATTGAATGAAAATGGTTATTCTGTGGTGAACAGATTCATATATCGATGAATGTAAACAGGATAATAGATGATCATTGAATCAGATTTGAAGAATGTACAGTGTAACTTATTAATGTGAAATCTAAATATTCCTCGGGTATTACCTACCCGTTAAAATATTTTCACCATTAATAGTTTGTACAAAAGAATTTTTAATTACAATCTTTATGAAAATATATATACATATATATTTTCTTCAGAGGTAATTATGGATTTAATGAGTCAATATGATATTAAACTCATTTGATTTTCGGTTTGAGCTAGAATAAATAATCTCTAAAACTTTTAGAAACCACATATTATTCGCAGAATATTTCTTCAATGAAGTTATGAATTAATACTTCATCGTTCATTGTTGTTGGTACTCCTTGGTATCTATAGTGCGTATGACGTTGATGTTCGTGTGACAGATTGTGAAGTTAAGGTTTGCGATGCAGTTGTTGTTGGTGGTGGTAATGGTACTGTTGGCGTTGATGATGGTGGTACTGGTTATGCTGCTGGTGCTGCTGCTGGTGTTTGTAACCTTTGCACTATATTTTCCAAAGCCACTACCCGAGCGTGAAGCTCGTTGACTTCTTCTATTACACCGGGGTGATTGTCGGTTCGGACGAGCGGATAAATATGATCTAGAGTTTGGTATAGTATATAATCATGACGAGATACTCTGGAAATGAGAGAGAAAATAGTGTTTCGGACAGGTTCGCCGGTAAGTACTTCAGGTTCTTCGCCAAGAGGGCAATGTGGTGGAAGAAAAGGATCACGTTCTTCTTGTCTCTAATGATTGAGGAGGCTACGAACCCAGCCCCAATTCATCCAGAATAGATGATGGCTAATCGGTTGATCCATTCCGGTTACACTGCTTTCGGAGCTCGAGTGAAAATCCATATCGGAATAGTTATCGGAATTCGACGAACTTGAACTGGTTGCGGAATTCATCTTGCACGGTTAGGTAAAGGATTTTATGAAATGATTTTCAGATATCGAATGATATTCTAATTACATAGAATATCTATGTATAGTACAGAAGATCCCGTAGATTACGGAGGAAATTAAGGAAACGTGTCAGATAAAGTCTACAGTAACAGATACGCTAAGATCTGAATTTTGTCTCTACACTATTCATGTAATCAATGCAATAAGAAGTGTCTAGACTAAAAATGATAAGCAGGTAATTTCCTAAGGATGATAAGTAGATGATTTTCGACAGGAAATGATAAGCAAAACTTTTGACATGGCGACACGGTCGAAGTCCAAACCCACTAATGCATCTAAACAACTACTAGTTAGACACACTAATGCAAGACCTGGTTCGCTACGACCACCGCTCTGATACCAACTGTGAAGACCCGTCCTAATCCTCCTGGACGAAGTCATCAACATCTGGTCCCATTGCGAGGTACTGACCTAAATATGCCATGAATGTCTTCAAGTAAAATCCTTAAAATGAGCAAGTGCACAGCGGAAGACTTAATTCGTACCTGAGAATAAACATGCTTAAAAGTGTCAACCATAAGGTGTAGTGACCCGAACTTTTCCATGTTTATATATATTAATTGAGATTGATATTTACATGATTAAATGTTTCCAACATGTTAAGCAATCAAACTTGTTAAGACTTGATTAATTGAAATAGGTTTCATATAGACAATTGACCACCCAAGTTGACCGGCGATTCACGAACGTTAAAACTTGTAAAAACGACATGACGATATATATATATGGATATACATATGGTTAACATGAGATTATGATAAGTAAGTATCTCCATAAGTATATTAACAATGAGTTATATACATATAAACAAGACTACTAACTTAAGGATTTCGAAACGAGACATATATGTAACGATTATCGTTGTAACGACATTTAAATGTATATATATCATATTAAGATATATTAATATATCATAATATCATGATAATATAATAATTTAACATCTCATTAGATATAATAAATAATGGGTTAACAACATTAATTGAGATCGTTAACCTAAAGGTTTCAAAACAACACTTACATGTAACGACTAACGATGACTTAACGACTCAGTTAAAATGTATATACATGTAGTGTTTTAATATGTATTTATACACTTTTGAAAGACTTCAATACACTTATCAAAATAATTCTACTTAACAAAAATGCTTACAATTACATCCTCGTTCAGTTTCATCAACAATTCTACTCGTATGCACCCGTATTCGTACTCGTACAATACACAGCTTTTAGATGTATGTACTATTGGTATATACACTCCAATGATCAGCTCTTAGCAGCCCATGTGAGTCACCTAACACATGTGGGAACCATCATTTGGCAACTAGCATGAAATATCTCATAAGATTACAAAAATATGAGTAATCATTCATGACTTATTTACATGAAAACAAAATTACATATCCTTTATATCTAATCCATACACCAACGACCAAAAACACCTACAAACACTTTCATTCTTCAATTTTCTTCATCTAATTGAACTCTCTCAAGTTCTATCTTCAAGTTCTAAGTGTTCTTCATAAATTCTAAAAGTTCTAGTTTCATAAAATCAAGAATACTTTCAAGTTTGCTTGCTCACTTCCAATCTTGTAAGGTGATCATCCAACCTCAAGAAATCTTTGTTTCTTACAGTAGGTTATCAGTCTAATACAAGGTAATAATCATATTCAAACTTTGGTTCAATTTCTATAACTATAACAATCTTATTTCAAGTGATGATCTTACTTGAACTTGTTTTCGTGTCATGATTTTGCTTCAAGAACTTTGAGCCATCCAAGGATCCATTGAAGCTAGATCCATTTTTCTCTTTTCCAGTAGGTTCATCCAAGGAACTTAAGGTAGTAATGATGTTCATAACATCATTCGATTCATACATATAAAGCTATCTTATTCGAAGGTTTAAACTTGTAATCACTAGAACATAGTTTAGTTAATTCTAAACTTGTTCGCAAACAAAAGTTAATCCTTCTAACTTGACTTTTAAAATCAACTAAACACATGTTCTATATCTATATGATATGCTAACTTAATGATTTAAAACCTGGAAACACGAAAAACACCGTAAAACCGGATTTACGCCGTCGTAGTAACACCGCGGGCTGTTTTGGGTTAGTTAATTAAAAACTATGATAAACTTTGATTTAAAAGTTGTTATTCTGAGAAAATGATTTTTATTATGAACATGAAACTATATCCAAAAATTATGGTTAAACTCAAAGTGGAAGTATGTTTTCTAAAATGGTCATCTAGACGTCGTTCTTTCGACTGAAATGACTACCTTTACAAAAACGACTTGTAACTTATTTTTCCGACTAGAAACCTATACTTTTTTGGTTTAGATTCATAAAATATAGTTCAATATGAAACCATAGCAATTTGATTCACTCAAAACGGATTTAAAATGAAGAAGTTATGGGTAAAACAAGATTGGATAATTTTTCTCATTTTAGCTACGTGAAAATTGGTAACAAATCTATTCCAACCATAACTTAATCAACTTGTATTATATATTATGTAATCTTGAGATACCATAGACACGTATACAATGTTTCGACCTATCATGTCGACACATCTATATATATTTCGGAACAACCATAGACACTCTATATGTGAATGTTGGAGTTAGCTATACAGGGTTGAGGTTGATTCCAAAATATATATAGTTTGAGTTGTGATCAATACTGAGATACGTATACACTGGGTCGTGGATTGATTCAAGATAATATTTATCGATTTATTTCTGTACATCTAACTGTGGACAACTAGTTGTAGGTTACTAACGAGGACAGCTGACTTAATAAACTTAAAACATCAAAATATATTAAAAGTGTTGTAAATATATTTTGAACATACTTTGATATATATGTATATATTGTTATAGGTTCGTGAATCAACCAGTGGCCAAGTCTTACTTCCCGACGAAGTAAAAATCTGTGAAAGTGAGTTATAGTCCCACTTTTAAAATCTAATATTTTTGGGATGAGAATACATGCAGGTTTTATAAATGATTTACAAAATAGACACAAGTACGTGAAACTACATTCTATGGTTGAATTATCGAAATCGAATATGCCCCTTTTTATTAAGTCTGGTAATCTAAGAATTAGGGAACAGACACCCTAATTGACGCGAATCCTAAAGATAGATCTATTGGGCCTAACAAACCCCATCCAAAGTACCGGATGCTTTAGTACTTCGAAATTTATATCATATCCGAAGGGTGTCCCGGAATGATGGGGATATTCTTATTTATGCATCTTGTTATTGTCGGTTACCAGGTGTTCACCATATGAATGATTTTTATCTCTATGTATGGGATGTGTATTGAAATATGAAATCTTGTGGTCTATTGTTACGATTTGATATATATAGGTTAAACCTATAACTCACCAACATTTTTGTTGACGTTTAAAGCATGTTTATTCTCAGGTGAATATTAAGAGCTTCCGCTGTTGCATACTAAAATAAGGACAAGATTTGGAGTCCATGTTTGTATGATATTATGTAAAAACTGCATTCAAGAAACTGAATTCGATGTAACATATTTGTATTGTAAACCATTATGTAATGGTCGTGTGTAAACAGGATATTTTAGATTATCATTAATTGATAATCTACGTAAAGCTTTTTAAACCTTTATTTATGAAATAAAGGTTATGGTTTGTTTTAAAAATGAATGCAGTCTTTGAAAAACGTCTCATATAGAGGTCAAAACCTCGCAACGAAATCAATTAATATGGAACGTTTTTAATCAATAAGAACGGGACATTTCAGTTGGTATCAGAGCGTTGGTCTTAGAGAACCAGAAAATTTGCATTAGTGTGTCTTATCGAGTTTGTTAGGATGCATTAGTGAGTCTGGACTTCGACCGTGTTTTCTTTAAAAATGATTGCTTAACATTTTTGTTGGAAACTATATATTTTTAACATATGAATATTATGTGATATATTAATCTCTTAACGTGTTTGATATTATGTGATAGATGTCTACCTCTAGAACAAGTCCCATTGACTCACCTAATAATAATGAAGAGTCAAATGTAAATTGGAATGATTTGTGGACTGATTCACAAGTTCCCGAAGAGGAACCGGAAGAAGAGTCGGAACCGGAAGAAGAATCGGAACCGGAAGAAGAATCGGAACCGGATGAAGAAATAGAACCGGTGGGGGAAATAATAAAACGGTTAAGTAAAAGAAAATCCTCAACCAACCGACCAAAGTTAATTATGGTCAATGGTGTTTCCGCCAAGGAAGCAAAATATTGGGAGGATTACCAATTCTCCGATGAATCGGATTCCGACGAGAATTCCGATGATGTTATAGAAATTACCCCAACTGAATTTAAAAAGGCAAAAGAAAATAATAAGGGAAAGGGCATAAAAATAGAGAAATCTAATTCCAACCCCGATGAACTTTATATGTATCGTCAACCCCCGAAGTCCTTAAGTTGTAACAATGACCCGGGAACCTCTAAACCACCAGGTTTTTCTAAACCAATGTGGACAACGACGGCTCGTATTAGGGGAACATCATATATCCCTAGAAACTTGGCAAAACGAACCAAAACCGAAGAAGAAGAAACGAGCGAGTCGGAATAAGATAGTTGTATTCGTGTGGTGTAATATATGGAATATAGTGTTCTTATGCTTTATGATATATGTAAAAATTGCTTGTATTAATAAGTATTTTTTTTATGAATCTAACTCTTGTCTATTTTACAGTTTAAAAACACAAAATGGATAGACAACCCAATATTTTAAGAGACCTACCCGGAGACATGATTGATGAAATCTTGTCTAGAGTCGGCCAGAATTCTTCGGCACAACTATTTAAGGCGAGATCAGTTTGTAAGACATTCGAAGAACGTTCCAAGAATGTCTTGGTTTATAAGAGACTTTCGTTTGAAAGATGGGGGATATCACATTGGGAAACCCATAAGTTACGATGTGTTTACTTTGACGCATATATTGCGGGGAACCCAAATGCTATTTTACGCAACGGGTTAAGAAATTATTTTGACTCAATATATCCAAATATTGGACTTCGTGATTTAGAAAAAGCGGCTAACATGCAACATAAAGAAGCATGTTATGCTTACGGATTAGTAATGTTCGCTTCTCACCAAAGTGAGAACAAGAACATCGGGCTACAACTATTAAACAAAACGTTTCCACAAGTGACGGAGTCGATAATTGGGGTAAGAAATGAGGTTTTTAGATTATTACGGGACTGTTGGACATTACGTAACCCTCGTCCCTTTGATGACGTTACAACACGCTGTCTTATCAACGGCCATAACGGTTATGTTGCACAAGACCAAGGATGGGAAGTAGTCCTAGTAAAATCAGAATGCATGACTTGTTTCTGGACGTATGAATTACGTGTCTTTATTGCCTTTGCTGAACGACTTGTGTACTAGCTAGAATTGTCTTCACAACTATCTTGTATCAAAGTTATTGTGTGCTATATTTCATGCTTTATGTAAAATAAGCGGTATTGTAAGTTTGTAAAATATTGTATAAAAGTTTGAACGCGAAATATTATTATAATCAGTTTTTCATATAGAATTGTAGTAGTTGAATTGTATATTAGCTACTAAGTATGAACTTAACGGGTAGGTACTACCCGAATTTAAACTTATAAAACGCTAATATGAAGAAAAAGCTTTTATAAATGAGTTCATATTATGCTACAAAATACTATTAACTACTCTTAATATTCTGTATGATTAACTTGTTCCATTTATCTATTTTGAAGGAAATGGCACCGACTACTCGACACACTGTGAATATGAATGAAGAGGAATTCCGTACTTTTCTAGCTTCAAACATAGCCGCAGTACAGGCTGCGCTACATACCAACAATAACCTTGGATCTAGCAGTACAGGAAATCGTGTAGGATGCACCTACAAAGAATTCACTGCCTGCAAACCTTTGGAATTTGATGGAACCGAAGGACCGATCGGATTGAAACGGTGGACCGAGAAGGTTGAATCGGTGTTTGCCATAAGTAAGTGTACTGAAGAGGACAAAGTGAAGTACGCTACGCATACCTTCACAGGTTCTGCGTTAACATGGTGGAATACCTATCTAGAGCAAGTGGGACAAGATGATGCGTACGCACTACCGTGGTCAGCATTCAAGCACTTGATGAACGAGAAGTACCGTCCCAGAACCGAGGTCAATAAGCTCAAGACAGAACTTAGAGGGTTACGAACCCAAGGATTTGATATTACCACGTACGAAAGACGATTCACAGAATTGTGCCTATTGTGTCCTGGAGTATTCGAAGATGAGGAAGAGAAGATCGACGCGTTTGTGAAAGGATTACCGGAAAGAATCCAAGAAGATATAAGTTCACACGAGCCCGCCTCCATACAACAGGCATGTAGAATGGCTCACAAACTAGTGAACCAGATTGAAGAAAGAATTAAAGAACAGACTGCTGAAGAGGCCAATGTGAAGCAAGTCAAAAGAAAGTGGGAGGAAAACGGTGATAAGAATCACCAATACAACAACAACAGCAATTACAACAATAATCGCAACAATTATCCCAACAATCGCAACATCAATCGCAACTACAACAAACGGCCCAACAACAACAACAACAACAACAACAACAGCAACTACAACAATCATCCCAACAACAATAATAACCGCAACAACAACAACAATCAGAAGCAACTATGCCAAAGGTGTGAAAAGAATCACTCGGGGTTCTGCACCAAATTTTGCAACAAGTGTAAAAGAAATGGTCATAGCGCGGCGAAGTGTGAGGTCTACGGACCAGGGGTTAATAGAACGAAAGGAACAAATGGTGTCGGAACGAGTAATGGCAGAGCAAGTAGTGTCGGAGCAAGTTATGCCAATGTAGTTTGTTATAAATGTGGAAAACCAGGCCACATTATTAGAAATTGCCCGAACCAGGAGAACACGAATGGACAAGGCCGTGGAAGAGTTTTCAATATTAATGCGGTAGAGGCACAGGAAGACCCGGAGCTTGTTACGGGTACGTTTCTTATTGACAATAAATCTGCTTACGTTTTATTTGATTCGGGTGCGGATAGAAGCTATATGAGTAGAGATTTTTGTGCTAAATTAAGTTGTCCATTGACGCCTTTGGATAGTAAATTTTTACTCGAATTAGCAAATGGTAAATTAATTTCAGCAGATAATATATGTCGGAATCGAGAAATTAAACTGGTTAGCGAAACATTTAAGATTGATTTGATACCAGTAGAGTTAGGGAGTTTTGATGTGATAATCGGTATGGACTGGTTGAAAGAAGTGAAAGCGGAGATCGTTTGTTACAAAAATGCAATTCGCATTATACGAGAAAAAGGAAAACCCTTAATGGTGTACGGAGAAAAGGGCAACACGAAGCTACATCTTATTAGTAATTTGAAGGCACAAAAACTAATAAGAAAAGGTTGCTATGCTGTTCTAGCACACGTCGAGAAGGTACAAACTGAAGAAAAGAGCATCAATGATGTTCCCATTGCAAAAGAATTTCCCGATGTATTTCCGAAAGAATTACCGGGATTACCCCCACATCGATCCGTTGAATTTCAAATAGATCTTGTACCAGGAGCTGCACCAATAGCTCGTGCTCCTTACAGACTCGCACCCAGCGAGATGAAAGAACTGCAAAGCCAATTACAAGAACTTTTAGAGCGTGGTTTCATTCGACCAAGCACATCACCGTGGGGAGCTCCTGTTTTGTTTGTCAAGAAGAAAGATGGTACATTCAGGTTGTGTATCGACTACCGAGAGTTGAACAAACTTACCATCAAGAACCGCTACCCACTACCGAGAATCGACGACTTATTTGATCAACTACAAGGCTCGTCTGTTTATTCAAAGATTGACTTACGTTCCGGGTATCATCAAATGCGGGTGAAAGAAGATGATATTCCAAAGACTGCTTTCAGAACACGTTACGGTCATTACGAGTTTATGGTCATGCCGTTTGGTTTAACTAATGCACCAGCTGTGTTCATGGACCTTATGAACCGAGTGTGTGGACCATACCTTGACAAGTTTGTCATTGTTTTCATTGATGACATACTTATTTACTCAAAGAATGACCAAGAACACGGTGAACATTTGAGAAAGGTGTTAGAAGTATTGAGGAAGGAAGAATTGTACGCTAAGTTTTCAAAGTGTGCATTTTGGTTGAAAGAAGTTCAATTCTTCGGTCACATAGTGAACAAAGAAGGTATTAAGGTGGATCCGGCAAAGATAGAAACTGTTGAAAAGTGGGAAACCCCGAAAACTCCGAAACACATACGCCAGTTTTTAGGACTAGCTGGTTACTACAGAAGGTTCATCCAAGACTTTTCCAGAATAGCAAAACCCTTGACTGCATTAACGCATAAAGGGAAGAAATTTGAATGGAATGATGAACAAGAGAAAGCGTTTCAGTTATTGAAGAAAAAGTTAACTACGGCACCTATATTGTCATTGCCTGAAGGGAATGATGATTTTGTGATTTATTGTGACGCATCAAAGCAAGGTCTCGGTTGTGTATTAATGCAACGAACGAAGGTGATTGCTTATGCGTCTAGACAATTGAAGATTCACGAACAAAATTATACGACGCATGATTTGGAATTAGGCGCGGTTGTTTTTGCATTAAAGACTTGGAGGCACTACTTATATGGGGTCAAAAGTATTATATATACCGACCACAAAAGTCTTCAACACATATTTAATCAGAAACAACTGAATATGAGGCAGCGTAGGTGGATTGAATTATTGAATGATTACGATTTTGAGATTCGTTACCACCCGGGGAAGGCAAATGTGGTAGCCGATGCCTTGAGCAGGAAGGATAGAGAACCCATTCGAGTAAAATCTATGAATATAATGATTCATAATAACATTACTACTCAAATAAAGGAGGCGCAACAAGGAGTTTTAAAAGAGGGAAATTTAAAGGATGAAATACCCAAAGGATCGGAGAAGCATCTTAATATTCGGGAAGACGGAACCCGGTATAGGGCTGAAAGGATTTGGGTACCAAAATTTGGAGATATGAGAGAAATGGTACTTAGAGAAGCTCATAAAACCAGATACTCAATACATCCTGGAACGGGGAAGATGTACAAGGATCTCAAGAAACATTTTTGGTGGCCGGGTATGAAAGCCGATGTTGCTAAATACGTAGGAGAATGTTTGACGTGTTCTAAGGTCAAAGCTGAGCATCAGAAACCATCAGGTCTACTTCAACAACCCGAAATCCCGGAATGGAAATGGGAAAACATTACCATGGATTTCATCACTAAATTGCCAAGGACTGCAAGTGGTTTTGATACTATTTGGGTAATAGTTGATCGTCTCACCAAATCAGCACACTTCCTACCAATAAGAGAAGATGACAAGATGGAGAAGTTAGCACGACTGTATTTGAAGGAAGTCGTCTCCAGACATGGAATACCAATCTCTATTATCTCTGATAGGGATGGCAGATTTATTTCAAGATTCTGGCAGACATTACAGCAAGCATTAGGAACTCGTCTAGACATGAGTACTGCCTATCATCCACAAACTGATGGGCAGAGCGAAAGGACGATACAAACGCTTGAAGACATGCTACGAGCATGTGTTATTGATTTCGGAAACAGTTGGGATCGACATCTACCGTTAGCAGAATTTTCCTACAACAACAGCTACCATTCAAGCATTGAGATGGCGCCGTTTGAAGCACTTTATGGTAGAAAGTGCAGGTCTCCGATTTGTTGGAGTGAGGTGGGGGATAGACAGATTACGGGTCCGGAGATTATACAAGAAACTACCGAGAAGATCATCCAAATTCAACAACGGTTGAAAACCGCCCAAAGTCGACAAAAGAGCTACGCTGACATTAAAAGAAAAGATATAGAATTTGAAATTGGAGAGATGGTCATGCTTAAAGTTGCACCTTGGAAAGGCGTTGTTCGATTTGGTAAACGAGGGAAATTAAATCCAAGATATATTGGACCATTCAAGATTATTGATCGTGTCGGACCAGTAGCTTACCGACTTGAGTTACCTCAACAACTCGCGGCTGTACATAACACTTTCCACGTCTCGAATTTGAAGAAATGTTTTGCTAAAGAAGATCTCACTATTCCGTTAGATGAAATCCAAATCAACGAAAAACTTCAATTCATCGAAGAACCCGTCGAAATAATGGATCGTGAGGTTAAAAGACTTAAGCAAAATAAGATACCAATTGTTAAGGTTCGATGGAATGCTCGTAGAGGACCCGAGTTCACCTGGGAGCGTGAAGATCAGATGAACAAGAAATACCCGCATCTATTTCCAGAAGATTCGTCAACACCTTCAACAGCTTAAAATTTCGGGACGAAATTTATTTAACGGGTAGGTACTGTAGTGACCCGAACTTTTCCATGTTTATATATATTAATTGAGATTGATATTTACATGATTAAATGTTTCCAACATGTTAAGCAATCAAACTTGTTAAGACTTGATTAATTGAAATAGGTTTCATATAGACAATTGACCACCCAAGTTGACCGGCGATTCACGAACGTTAAAACTTGTAAAAACGACATGACGATATATATATATGGATATACATATGGTTAACATGAGATTATGATAAGTAAGTATCTCCATAAGTATATTAACAATGAGTTATATACATATAAACAAGACTACTAACTTAAGGATTTCGAAACGAGACATATATGTAACGATTATCGTTGTAACGACATTTAAATGTATATATATCATATTAAGATATATTAATATATCATAATATCATGATAATATAATAATTTAACATCTCATTAGATATAATAAATAATGGGTTAACAACATTAATTGAGATCGTTAACCTAAAGGTTTCAAAACAACACTTACATGTAACGACTAACGATGACTTAACGACTCAGTTAAAATGTATATACATGTAGTGTTTTAATATGTATTTATACACTTTTGAAAGACTTCAATACACTTATCAAAATAATTCTACTTAACAAAAATGCTTACAATTACATCCTCGTTCAGTTTCATCAACAATTCTACTCGTATGCACCCGTATTCGTACTCGTACAATACACAGCTTTTAGATGTATGTACTATTGGTATATACACTCCAATGATCAGCTCTTAGCAGCCCATGTGAGTCACCTAACACATGTGGGAACCATCATTTGGCAACTAGCATGAAATATCTCATAAGATTACAAAAATATGAGTAATCATTCATGACTTATTTACATGAAAACAAAATTACATATCCTTTATATCTAATCCATACACCAACGACCAAAAACACCTACAAACACTTTCATTCTTCAATTTTCTTCATCTAATTGAACTCTCTCAAGTTCTATCTTCAAGTTCTAAGTGTTCTTCATAAATTCTAAAAGTTCTAGTTTCATAAAATCAAGAATACTTTCAAGTTTGCTTGCTCACTTCCAATCTTGTAAGGTGATCATCCAACCTCAAGAAATCTTTGTTTCTTACAGTAGGTTATCAGTCTAATACAAGGTAATAATCATATTCAAACTTTGGTTCAATTTCTATAACTATAACAATCTTATTTCAAGTGATGATCTTACTTGAACTTGTTTTCGTGTCATGATTTTGCTTCAAGAACTTTGAGCCATCCAAGGATCCATTGAAGCTAGATCCATTTTTCTCTTTTCCAGTAGGTTCATCCAAGGAACTTAAGGTAGTAATGATGTTCATAACATCATTCGATTCATACATATAAAGCTATCTTATTCGAAGGTTTAAACTTGTAATCACTAGAACATAGTTTAGTTAATTCTAAACTTGTTCGCAAACAAAAGTTAATCCTTCTAACTTGACTTTTAAAATCAACTAAACACATGTTCTATATCTATATGATATGCTAACTTAATGATTTAAAACCTGGAAACACGAAAAACACCGTAAAACCGGATTTACGCCGTCGTAGTAACACCGCGGGCTGTTTTGGGTTAGTTAATTAAAAACTATGATAAACTTTGATTTAAAAGTTGTTATTCTGAGAAAATGATTTTTATTATGAACATGAAACTATATCCAAAAATTATGGTTAAACTCAAAGTGGAAGTATGTTTTCTAAAATGGTCATCTAGACGTCGTTCTTTCGACTGAAATGACTACCTTTACAAAAACGACTTGTAACTTATTTTTCCGACTAGAAACCTATACTTTTTTGGTTTAGATTCATAAAATATAGTTCAATATGAAACCATAGCAATTTGATTCACTCAAAACGGATTTAAAATGAAGAAGTTATGGGTAAAACAAGATTGGATAATTTTTCTCATTTTAGCTACGTGAAAATTGGTAACAAATCTATTCCAACCATAACTTAATCAACTTGTATTATATATTATGTAATCTTGAGATACCATAGACACGTATACAATGTTTCGACCTATCATGTCGACACATCTATATATATTTCGGAACAACCATAGACACTCTATATGTGAATGTTGGAGTTAGCTATACAGGGTTGAGGTTGATTCCAAAATATATATAGTTTGAGTTGTGATCAATACTGAGATACATATACACTGGGTCGTGGATTGATTCAAGATAATATTTATCGATTTATTTCTGTACATCTAACTGTGGACAACTAGTTGTAGGTTACTAACGAGGACAGCTGACTTAATAAACTTAAAACATCAAAATATATTAAAAGTGTTGTAAATATATTTTGAACATACTTTGATATATATGTATATATTGTTATAGGTTCGTGAATCAACCAGTGGCCAAGTCTTACTTCCCGACGAAGTAAAAATCTGTGAAAGTGAGTTATAGTCCCACTTTTAAAATCTAATATTTTTGGGATGAGAATACATGCAGGTTTTATAAATGATTTACAAAATAGACACAAGTACGTGAAACTACATTCTATGGTTGAATTATCGAAATCGAATATGCCCCTTTTTATTAAGTCTGGTAATCTAAGAATTAGGGAACAGACACCCTAATTGACGCGAATCCTAAAGATAGATCTATTGGGCCTAACAAACCCCATCCAAAGTACCGGATGCTTTAGTACTTCGAAATTTATATCATATCCGAAGGGTGTCCCGGAATGATGGGGATATTCTTATTTATGCATCTTGTTATTGTCGGTTACCAGGTGTTCACCATATGAATGATTTTTATCTCTATGTATGGGATGTGTATTGAAATATGAAATCTTGTGGTCTATTGTTACGATTTGATATATATAGGTTAAACCTATAACTCACCAACATTTTTGTTGACGTTTAAAGCATGTTTATTCTCAGGTGAATATTAAGAGCTTCCGCTGTTGCATACTAAAATAAGGACAAGATTTGGAGTCCATGTTTGTATGATATTATGTAAAAACTGCATTCAAGAAACTGAATTCGATGTAACATATTTGTATTGTAAACCATTATGTAATGGTCGTGTGTAAACAGGATATTTTAGATTATCATTAATTGATAATCTACGTAAAGCTTTTTAAACCTTTATTTATGAAATAAAGGTTATGGTTTGTTTTAAAAATGAATGCAGTCTTTGAAAAACGTCTCATATAGAGGTCAAAACCTCGCAACGAAATCAATTAATATGGAACGTTTTTAATCAATAAGAACGGGACATTTCATAAGGTTGGTGAGTTCATAGGTTTATCATAACAATCATTTCAATATATTAATAGACCACAAGATATTCGTTTATAAATATATGTACACTCGCAAGTGTATAAAAGTATTCTATAAGTTGTTGAGCGCTTCGGTAACCATGCTTAACAATTAATGTGGCATATTTCCTTTATTATGAAATCTCCCTACACTGTACCAAGTGTAGTAAAAACGAAGTACTATGCAACCGTTTACGATACTAGAGCGACTAGCCCGGTTGGGGTTGTCAAACCCGATAGATCTATCAATAGGATTCGCGCTTACATGCCCTTATAACATGTAAATATTAGTTACCAAGCTATTAGGGAAAAATATGCAAAGTGGTACAACTCACGTAGAATATGTTTTCAGTACTTGTGTCCATTTCGTAAAATAGTTATAAAACGGCGCATGTATTCTCAGCTCAAAAATATATATAAAAAGGGAGTAATGAAACTCACCATACTGTATTTTGTAGTAAAAATACATATGACGATATTGAACAAGTATAGGGTTGGCCTCGGATTCACGAACCTATATCATTCAGATATATATTAACACATATCACATTTAAATCAACTAAGTTTATTTAGTTTTATGATGTATTAAGATTAATTTCTTTATAAATTACATTAATAATATGTTATAAATATGATGTATAATTTAATTGAGGTTATAATAATATATTAGTTAATATATATTAAAAACATGTTAGTACGTAATATTAGTATACTTGTAATATATTTTTATAAAAAATCATTTGTTTGTTAAATTAATAATTATAATAGTACTAAAATAATATTAGTAAAGATAAAATAATAATAATAATAATTAGATTTAATAATGACAATAATAATAACAATATTGATAGTAATAATAACTATAAAAATATTAATTTTACTACTAATGATAATAATGGTAATAAATTTGTTAATAACAATACTAATTATTATGTTAATAATAATAATGGTTATAACTGATAATCAATAGTAACAATAATTAAGATAATTGAAATAAGATTTTAAATGATATTAATATTATTAACCACAATAATATTAACAATACTCATGTTTGTAATAATAATTGTGATAATATAGTAAATGATAACTAATATCTATTTTTTTAGTAATAATAATAATATCTATAATATTTGTATTAATAATAATCATTAATAATAATAATAACAACAACAATAATAATAAAAATAATAAAAATTATAATAATAAAAATAATCATAATAATGGCTACCTTTAAATGTTTTCCTAAAAAGAAATGCCCACGACCGGGCTCGAACCCGTGACCTCTCGTTAACCCTTCAACACTCTTAACCATTAAACTGTTTTCATTTTTCTGATTGAATACCCATTTAGTAAGATTTAACCCGTGATATCTACTGGTTCTAAAATCCTTCTTCTCCTCCAAGAACTCCCACGACCGGTGAATATAATTAATAATAACACCAACGAATCAAGGATTGAATTAAGGTTGTAGTGGGTTTGTTAAAGACATGTAATGATCCAAATAAAAAAAATATATAAAGGCCTGCTGCTACAGCCGTCGGTATATACAAAAAAAAATATTGATTTCACGATTTTGATTGTTTTGGACCAAATTTATAACATGAAATAGTTTTTAAATTGTTTATAGAAACTAAAGGAATCATCAATTAGAATTAAAACATTAAAACAAGTTCGAATTTCATGATGAACAAATATGTTGACTTTTTGAAATGAAACTTTGACTCGAAAATTATGATTTGCTATTAAGAATTGGGACTCAAGATTTTGCAGATTGATTAAATAACAAATTCCTAAAAACACTACGATTATAGATTTTGAAATGGAGTTCGAAATCGAGTTTTTGGAAAAATTGTTAAGAACAGAGAAGTAAGACCCGTATTTTATTAATTCTGTGTAAATTTTGAATTACAGTTATATAATGGTTGTATATAAAGATATTAAACGCATAACTGGAGCCAGAACACTTGATAGGATTGATTTGTTTGATACTGAAATTTTTGAGGTCGATGGAATATTGAGCAGGAGGAAAAGAGAAAAAAATATAATTAAATATCTAATTTTCAACAACTCTGTACGACTTTGATTCTCATATTTCACAGAATTCGTCCAAAAGCTTAAAAACACGAATCAGATTACAAAAAAATAAAGAGGAAGGATAGTGACTTCGAACAAACTTTGTACATATCTATGTTAGATTTTTAGTGAATATATATTAATACTAAATTCATTAATATTAATAATAATTCATATTATTAATAATTATAGTGATAATTCTAATAGATAATAAAAATGGAAAAGTTGTAATAATGATATTATTAATGATAATACTCATAATTATTACTATTTTCTAATAACTATAATAATAATGACACTAGTAATAATTAAAAATAATAAATTTTAATTTTAATGGTAGTAATAATATCTTCTAATATTATTCATGTTAGTTAAAATCGTACTTTTGTTAGTAGTTATAATAATAACGGGATTAACAATGATATAATAATAGTATTAATATAACAACTATAATTAAACTTGTAGTTACATTATATTGATATTAGAATTTATAATTATATCATATATTACCTGATAACATTTATTGAATATTGAATATTTGTATATTTTACTTATAATAATAATAATAATAATAATAATAATAATAATAATAATAATAATAATAATTAATAGCAATCATATATATTTTATATATATTCATATAATAGTAATTTAATTGTTCTATTTATTATCTTACATTCTTAATTCCAATTGATTAATTGTACTTTATTAATTCAACTATTCTATATACACCTATATTTATTTTTGTGTATATATATATATATATATATATATATATATATATATATATATATATATATATATTTATTTACACTCAATTGTTCGTGAATCGTTGGAACCAGTTAAAGGTAATTGAACATATGAACATAGTTTCAAAATTTGAAATTCAGTCTAACAGACTTTGCTTATCGTATCGGAATCATATAAGAATAAGGTTTAAATTTGATCGGAAATTTTTGGGTCGTCACAAACGCCGTTGTTATAGTCATGACTTGCAGATCTCGAGTTCTGCGCAGGTTGGTTAGGTCAACCCAATGACGCTTAACCGTCCGGTTATAATAGACTAGCTTGTTGCCAAACAAGCTTCTGCCGCACGGGTGCTGGAGAAAGCAACCCTTCAAAGGCAGGAGTGCGCTGCCTAAGAGATTGTGCGCACCATTTTCAAGTTACAGAGCTACTTTACATATAATGGTACAAAGATTATGGCAGACGATAACTTGGAGACAATTAATTAAACATGCATAGATAGTGCGCATAACGTGCTTAAGGATTGTCATCATTACAAATTTAAAAGGCGCTAAACAGGGTGCGCTTAAAAACTTCCAAACTTCCTAACTCCAGTAATAGCTATTGCCACATGCTCTGTCCTCTCTCAACTCTTCATCCTTGTATTCTTCAAACTCGTAGTCCACGCCGGCAATTTCGTCTTCCCCATCATTTCCAGCTCTAGAAGAGCCGGCCCTATCTTTCGTCGCCTTTGCCACGTCCTGAATACTTCGGATCTGTGGAAACCAGTTAAATGGTGTTACAAATCAACGAAAGCGTGAGTATGTGTGCAGGCGCACTCTAATATGCGTATTATGCTTCGAATTATGTAAGATTGTGCTCATTTTAATGCGGTAAGGGCGCAGACTGGTTGTGCATTTATTGCATTCTATCCAGTGAAGTATACAAGTGCTGGATTTGCTGTTAGCGACCATGTGCAACCTGTAAGTTTTCAAAATGATTTATTAAACTTGTTAGCGTGTACCTGTCGGAGGCGAAAGTCATCCACGATAACTTTAGACCTGAGCGTAGCTTCTCCGAGCGAGGTAGGCAGCGTGATGATCCCTCAATAGAGATAGGCACTGATGGCGAAATGTAAGAGCACCAGTTGCCCAAGGATAGCATCGTATTCCAATTCGGCGCGTATCACTCTGAAGTCCACCATCGTATGCGCTCTGTCCTTGCGCTGATCATCGCGCAAGGTTAGCGCCTCCCCTAGTATCTCCTTAGACAATGCGGGGTCCCCACTTATCCCCCTGAACTGCTGTTTCACCTTCCTCAAGTTGCACTTCACGGTGTAGTTTAGGTTCTCAAAGCAATGATGGAACAAAACATTAACATAGCTGCCAGTATCGATAAGAATTTTGTCAATGTGCTGCGTGCATTCAGGCATATAACCTTCAATCACCAGAGGAGCACATTTTCTTTTGAAAATGGGCTCGCGTGGGAGATGCACTTTTAAGTTCTCGTACGGCAGCAGTGGCTCCTTCTCAACCTCCTTCTTTTCCCACGAAAGGATGTAAATGACCTTATCCTTCTCCACTCCTTCGGCCTCCTTCTTGTACCCTCCTGACTCGTCTTTACCCAGCTTCAAATGCTTCAGTTCTCCGCGCTTGAGGCATGTAACCACCTTGTCAACCAATGCGTTGCAGCGATTGGTTTCGTGCCCGAAGTCATCGTGAAAGTCACAGAACTTCGACTTATCCCATCGCGCATACTCAGACATGCGCGCATGCTTCTCAAATGTCTTGGAGATTGGCTCAGTCACGTAAATCTCCTTCAGGCGTTTCGTGAGGCTCCTGATCAAATCTTATTTGTTATCCCTGGTGTCATTGTCTCTGTTCCGACGGTGTTGTTGGTTGTTGTTGTTCCCTTGGTGATTCCGCTGGTGTTTCCTATCATTGTGGTGATTGTTGCTGTGGTGGCAGTAGGGGCTAAAGTCGTGTTGGCTTCTCCCGAAACCACCTGAGGGGCGTCCACCCTGGGCGAATTGTAGCCGTCGCGCCGACCGTTGCCCGAGCCCTTGTAACTTGAGTACCTTGTGGTGTCTTCCTCGGTGCCATGTGCTCGTGCACCTCCCTCAGCGCTTTCACCAATGTTTCTGGAAGGCGTTTCCTCAACCGTTGCCACAACGTCAGGTGACGTTCTCGACAGATCCCATGTATGAAACCGGACACCTTTAGTGATTCTGCAAAGTTGGGAATTCTAGCTACCTCTTGACAATACATGTCGATAAACTGCCCTAAAGATTCCCCTCTCTCATGTTTGATGTCATGACATTCAACATGCGTCCTTCAAGTCGCGCGCATGTTGTGAAAGTTAAGAAAGAAACGCGTCCGCAGATCATCATAACAGCCTATAACTGGCATTGGCAGGTTGTTGAACCATTGTCGAGCCACGCCCTCTAGTAACGGCGGGAACTCCATGCATTTGGTCTCGTCAGCCCAGCGCTGATTTCACGCTATACCTTCATACTTTTGCAAGAAGTCATCAGGGTCTGAGAATCCATCATAGTATCCCAAGGTTAGCGGTATCACAGGCAGCGTTGTAGAAACATAGTTTAGTATGTGCGCCGAGAATTTTTCTCCAGTAGGCGCTGTTTCAAATGAGGGTTTAACAGGAACTCCCTTCATCCCCGCGTATAGGTTTTTAATCATGAGCTCAGCCTTTCCCAGATGCTCAAACTCATGCACCGTATCATCTGGCACAACATTCATCAAAGCATTAATCAAATTGGCTTGGCTTTGGGCACGTTGCTCGCGTGTCCTGGCCGATGATTCTGTGGGTATCCCCCTTCCTGCAAACGAAGTGCCCTGCACGAAGGTGGCTGCGCTAGACCTGGGTGTAGTCGGGGAGGCATCCGTTCTAGGTTATGGTGAAGGTCGCGCGCCCTGTGAGCCAGCAGGGCTATTGGTATGGCTAGGGCTGTTGCGCGCAGATTCGGTAGTTGGATAGATGGGCACGAATCCGGTGTTCGTAGTGTTTGAGGCCCATGGTATCGGCCTAATTGCTTCTAGAGATTCAAAGGACGACGCCGGTGCGCCAGGGGGAGGCATCTGTGCACCCCTTGGCGGCGCATTGTCAGAAGTTCCTGCCAACCCCTTGGCGGCGGATTTAGGTCCCGTAGGTGATGTAGCTCGTGCTTGAGCGAGCTTTAGTGCTTCCTGCTTGCTGGCTATCTCAATACCTGTCACTGTATATCAAGGGGAAACAAGCGGGTTGTTAGTGGACATACAGAAAAAAGATCAAATCAAAATCTTTTAACTTGAATGTCCCACGGATGGCACCAAATGATCAAGCATAGAATAATCAGGTCGGGTTCGGTCCATGCTTGACATCAATAAAGGGGGGATTTAAGGGTCAATTGAGTTTAACTCTCTGGTCCGAAGTACCGTGAATACCCCTTGCGAGATGATGATCTCAACAGAGGTGGTTAAACGTTAGACCCACCATCAGCGGGTAGTTCGGTCCTTGATGGCTCGCGCAATAGGGTAGGATTTATGTTCGAGGAACGTTACCTGTATATTAAGGATGTCTAGTGAAATGCTATGAGTCCGGTAGCGCGGGTATATTTGCGCTATGCGCTACTGTTCTTAGAATATATGTGTGTGTGAAGGTGGAGAGTCCAGATCATTTATTCTGTGAACAAAGTCTTGTATTTATAGGATAACCTTTCTTGTCTTCTATTTCCACGTAATGAGGTTAAACAGAAAGTGGCCTGCAAATAGTACGTTCTCAGGCAAGCTGGTCCGACAAAAGTAAAAAGTGTTCTTATCGGCTCTGACTCTTGTCTGCCAGGTGTCCTCTGCCAGCCACAGCATCGCCCGTCATATGGCCGTTGCCTATGTGTGCTTACAGGGATAGCGCGATGCAATAAGCATAGCCCTTCAGGCCACATCATCGCCCGTCATGTGGCCGCTGCCTATGCGCGCTTACCGGGATAGCACGATGAAATAAGCATAGCCTTTCAGGCCTTGGTGCGCTCTGGTAATTCCTAGTGGCGATACTGCTTGATTCGCTATACGAGCTGATCGGGTATGCGTATCATTAGTAACCGTGAGGTGGACGCTAAGTTCGAGGCTCTTGAGAGCGTGGTTCATGGTTTGAAGATAGAGTTGGAGGATGTGAAGGGAAAGTTGAGGAAGTATGAGACTCCTGACGAGCCTCATACCAGCCCAGCTTATCACACCCGCTCCAAGCAGATGTGATGTGATGATTCATGATTGATTATTTATTTCATAAGACTTAATGTCTTTTTATACATTCATTTTTGGGGTGATGTATGGCGTTTTGCCGAGGATTTTGTTATGGATAATTTTCATTTATGTATGGATGGTTATTTCTTTTATAACATCTGGTTATCATTATCATATTTTATTTCTGATGTTGTGACTCTTGGCATGTTATATTATGCGTAATATAGTTCATGTATGCTAGGTGCTATGTATGTTGTATGATTTCTATCATAAAGTATGTATGCATATGGTGGCTATTTCTATAACTATCATAACTGTCATGTTATTACTCATTGTGTTTATTGACTATTATTTTAATGGTTAATCTTTCGTGTTCGATCTATTCCTTTATAACAATGGTATTATTCTTAGTACTAACAGTTGTGCTATTCTGTTTTGAAGATCATGCCTCCCCGTGAGTCCAACGAAGCACGCATGCAACGTCTGATTTCCAAAGGGATTGCGGCTGCTATGGTAGCTAATGCTAATGCAAATGCGAATAACAATAATCAGGTGGGATGCTCCCACAAGAATTTTATGGCAAGTCGTCCACAAGAATTTAGTGGCACTGAAGGACCCATTGGACTTACTCATTGTTTTGAGAAGATTGAGTCTATTTTTAGGGTTAGCCGAGTCCGAGAGGAGGATAAGGTTAGTTTTGCAAGCTGCACTCTTAAAGATAGTGCATTAACTTGGTGGAACAACTTGGTGAATAGTTTGGGTAATGATGTGGCGTATGGTTTGACTTGGAATAATTTTAAAGAAAGAATGATCACCCGTTATCGTCCCCGGGGTGAACTTAAGAAGTTAGAGGCTGAGCTTAAGAACTTGAAGATGAAGGGCACCGAGTTAGATGCCTATGAGCAAAGGTTCTTTGAACTGACATTGTTGTGTCCAAATACTTATGCTGATGAGAACCTTAAGATTGAAGCTTATATTGATGGGTTATCTGAGCGAATCGATCATGAGGTTGAGTCTAGTGAGCCCCAGACTATTGAAGCTGCTATGTCTATGGCGCATAAGCTTAATGATAAGATTTTGAGGAGAAGTAAGGCAGCTGTGACTGATGCAAGTGAGGAGGTTGTTAAGAAGGCTGATAATGGGAAAACGAAGTGGGATAACAATCGCAATCAGAACCAAAATCAGCAGAAGAAATAAGATACTTCTGGTTCTAATAACCGTAATCAGCATGTATGTCCGCGATGTTATAAGACTCATGATGGTTATTGTACGGTTACTTGTAAGAGGTGTTCCAAGCAGGGACACATTGCTAAAGATTGTACGGTGCTTATGTCGGGTACTGCTACTCCTGCTGCAAGTGGTGGTAATAATACTGGTAATAATGGTGGTAATGGTAATGGGAAACTGAGAAATGGTGGAAATCCGAGAGTTTGTTATGAATGTGGTAAGCCGGGGCAATTTCGTGATGCCTGCCCTAACAAAAAGACTACTGAGAATGCACGTGGAAGGGCATTCAACATTAATGCCAGGGATGCTGAGGAAGATCCAAAGCTTGTTAAGGGTACGTTCTCGGTCAACGATTTATTAGTTTATGTACTATTTGATTCGGGGGCTGATTTGAGTTTTGTGTCGAGTAAATTGAGTCCAAAAATCAAAACACCATTAACTCCTCTAGACAGAACTTATGTTGTAGAGATAGCTAATGGTAAAGTGCTTACTGCTAAGACTGTGTATCGTGTAATATCCCGCCTTTTTTCGTTTACCTTCCGTTATGTTATTTTAAAGTCAGTTATATAATTATGACATCTTCCATTAATACGCGTTTCAAATTATCTCGTTTAGGTAATTCACGCACCCGATTCAAACTTGAGGGACTAAACTTGCCAAGAGGCCATAGTCTTGACTAGGTCAACTAGTAAACGATGACCTCTCATCCATTCATTTCACCTCCTCTTTTCTCTAATACTTCAAGTTTTCTCTCAAACTCAAATTCAAAGATTCATCATCCATTTTCAAGTTAGCAATCAAACATCAAAACAAATTACATATTTGGAATCCTTGCATCTTCCTCTTCAATTCCATACCGATTTCATCAAGTTTGGGTAACTTTCTAAAATCACTAGATTCTTTGTTCTTGATGTTTTTAACTTATAAAAGCGTTAATTAGTGTCTATGGCTCAAGTCTAACATGAATATGTGATATATATGCTCGATCTTGTTATTTTAAGTGACTAGCATGAACTTGAAAGTTGGTGTGTTTGATTTTGTGATTTGGTTGCTTAAATGTTCTTAAATGTTAAAAGTTCATGTATTAAATGTGTTACTGGCATCACTAGCTTCATTTTGATGTGTAGGTTGATTAATGAAACTTCATTAACATGATTATAGTTTTGGTGATTTGGGTTAGGGTTTGATAGGCTTGATTATGAACTTTGATGCATTAAATGCTATGAAATGTTGTTGATAAGTGTTTAGTTGCAATGTGTGTTTAATTACCTTCGAAACGGCATATCATACATGTAAATTGGTTGCCCGAATCATGAAACGCATTTAATGAACTTGAATGTAATAAATGGTGAGCATTTAATGTGATTTTGGTTGTTGTAAATGTTAAATTGATTGATGAAATATGTTTAGTTATTTTCTTCGTCAAAATACCTTTCCGATGATATAAGATACATGTTTTGATTGTTTGCGGATCATAAATTGTGATTGTTTGAAGTTTGGTTCGTGCACTTGTGTGTTTTCAGCAAAACAGGTCTGTGCACTAATCTGGACGCCGTCCAGATTCTTGGACGCCGTGCAAGCCTTCACATCTGGACGCCATCCAGCCAATGTGGACGCCGTCCAGATGAACTACCAGGTTCTGATTTGGTTGGCCGTATACCATTTAATTCTAACTATGCTACGCACCTCCGATTCACATGTAACTTGTTCTAACATGCTCACATATTATTAAAAACCTCAGAAAAATAGTTCGGGACCCGACCCGAGCGTGTTGACTTTTTCATTGACTTTGACTTGACCAAAGTTGACTTTCATTTAAACTTAACCAAATACTTATGCAATCATCCTAACATGCTTTTATATTTGAATCATGCATGAAACTTGGCAACGTGATTCACATGCTATATGTAATTGAGTCGTAACGAGCCATAGGACTAATTGAACAACTTTGACCAATCGTGTTTACCGTTATTGATACGACCTACTTGTTTAGGTCAAGACTAGCATTCGTTCTTGCACACATTTACTTGCGAAGTACTTTTATACGCTTGCACTCAAGGTGAGATCATAGTCCCACTTTTACTCTTTTATACTTATATGTGGGATGAGAAAACATAAACGATTTATACTTTTATACTTTGAACACAAATACGAAAGCAAAGATACATACGAGTTAGAACAAAAATCCTCAAGTCCAATTATCATCAGTTAACTTGTAGGGTGTAAGCGTGAACTTAGGTTGTGTGGCCATACGGGTTTAACGAACCCTCGTTCGGACGGTCGCTACCGTTAGCGAATGAAATATAATTTTATCAGAATAGTGTAGGTTCTAACACTATATGCAGAGGTAAGATTCAGTTAAGCTTTGATAATTGGATGCTCGTGATACAAACACATCTTTTGAGATGTATACACTTGATAATCGGTTTATAGTAAATCCTGTGGTTCAAAACATACTTTATACATACACCTATGATTTCACCAACGTTTTCGTTGACAGATTTTCTATGTTTTTCTTAGGTCCTTGAATACTGAAATGTCCCGTTCATATTGATTATAAACGTTCCATATTAATTGATTTCGTCGCGAGGTTTTGACCTCTATATGAGATGTTTTTCAAAGACTGCATTCATTTTTAAAACAACCATAACCTTTATTTTATCGATAAAGGTTTAAAAAGCATTACGTAGATTATCAAATAATGATAATCTAAAATATACCATTTACACACGACCATTACATAATGGTTTACAATATGAATATATTACATCAAAAATAAGTTTCTTAAATGCAGTTTTACATAATATCATACAAGCATGGACTCCAAATCTTGTCCTTATTTTAGTATGCAACAGCGGAAGCTCTTAATAATCACCTGAGAATAAACATGCTTAAAACATCAACAAAAATGTTGGTGGGTTATAGGTTTAACCTATATATTATCAAATCATAATAATAGACCACAAGATTTCATATTTCAATACATCCCATACATAGAGATAAAAATCATTCATACGGTGAACACCTGATAACCGACATTAACAAGATGCATATAAGAATATCCCCATCATTCCGGGACATCCATCGGACATGATATAAAAACTCGAAGTACTAAAGCATCCGCTACAATGGATGGGGTTTGTTGGGCCCAATAGATCTATCTTTAGGATTCGCGTCAATTAGTAGACTGGTTTACTAATTCTTAGGTTACCAAGTAAAAAGGGGCATATTCGGCTTCGATCGTTCAACCATAGAAAGTAGTTTCATGTACTTGTGTCTATTTTGTAAATCATTTATAAAACTGCATGTATTCTCATCCTAAAATATTAGATTTTAAAAGTGGAACCATAACTCACTTTCACAGATTTTTACTTCGTCGGGAAGTAAGACTTGGCCACTGGTCAATTCACGAACCTATAACAAATATGTTCATATATATCAAAGTACGTTCAAAATATATTTACAACATTTCTAATACGTTTTAATGTTTTAAGTTTATTAAGTCAGCTGTCCTCGTTAGTAACCTACAACTAGTTGTCCATAGTTAGATGTACATAAATAAATTGATATATATTATCTTGACCCAATCCACGACTCAGTGTATACACGCCTCAGGATAGATCATAACTCAAAGTATATATATTTTTGGAATCAACCTCAACCCTGTATAGTTAACTCAAACATTACTACATATAGAGTGTCTATGGTTGTTCCAAATAATATATATACATGGGTTGATATGATATGTCAAAACATTTGCATACGTGTCTATGGTATCCCAAGATTACATAATATATTAGAATACATGTATAATACAATATGAGTTAGCTAGGATATGATTAATATAGATTTGTTACAAATTTCACGTAGCTACAACAAGCAAAATTATCCAATCTTGTTTTACCCATAACTTCTTTGTTTTAAATCCGTTTTGAGTTATTCAAGTTGCTATGGTTTCCTATTGAACTTAATTTTATGAATATATACAGAAAAAGTATAAGTTTATAGTTAGAAATACAGGTTATAAGTCGTTTTTGTAAAGGTAGTCATTTCAGTCGAAAGAACGACGTCTAGATGACCATTTTGGAAAACATACTTCCACTTTGAGTTTAATCATGATTTTTGGATATAGTTTCATGTTCATAAGAAAAATCATTTTCCCAGAATAACAACTTTTAAATCAAAGTTTATCATAGTTTTTAATTAACTAACCCAAAACAGCCCGCTGTGTTACTACGACGGCGTATATCCAGTTTTACGGTGTTTTTCGTGTTTTCAGGTTTTAAATCATTAAGTTAGCATATCATATAGATATATAATATGTGTCTAGTTGATTTTAAAAGTCAATTTAGAAGGATTAACTTTTGTTTGCGAACAAGTTTAGAATTAACTAAACTATGTTCTAGTAATTTCAAGTTTAAACCTTCGAATAAGGTAGTTTTATATATATGAATCGAATGATGTTATGAACATTATTACTACCTCAGGTTTTGTGGATAAACCTACTGGAAATGAGAAAAATAGATCTAGCTTCAAAGGATCCTTGGATGGCTTGAAAGTTCTTGAAGCAGAATCATGACACGAAAACAAGTTCAAGTAAGATTTCCACTCGAAATAAGATTGTTATAGTTATAGAAATTGAATCAAAGTTTGAATATGAGTATTACCTTGTATTAGAAAGATATCTTACTATAAATAAGAAAGATTTCTTGAGGTTGGATGATCACTTCACAAGATTGGAAGTAAGCTAGCAAACTTGGAAGTATTCTTGATTTTATGAAACTAGAACTTATAGAATTTATGAAGAACACTTAGAACTTGAAGATAGAACTTGAGAGAGATCAATTTGATGAAGAATATTGAAGAATGAAAGTGTTTATAGGTGTTTTTGGTCGTTGGTATATGGATTAGATATAAAGGATGTGTAATTTTGTTTACATGTAAATAAGTCATGAATGATTACTAATATTTTTGTAATTTTATGAGATATTTCATGCTAGTTGCCAAATGATGGTTCCCACATGTGTTAGGTGACTCACATGGGCTACTAAGAGCTGATCATTGGAGTGTATATACCAATAGTACATACATCTAAAAGCTGTGTATTGTACGAGTACGAATACAGGTGCATACGAGTAGAATTGTTGATGAAACTGAATAAGGATGTAATTGTAAGCATTTTTGTTAAGTAGAAGTATTTTGATAAGTGTCTTGAAATCTTTCAAAAGTTTATGAATACATATTAAAACACTACATGTATATACATTTTAACTGAGTCGTTAAGTCATCGTTAATCGTTACATGTAAATGTTGTTTTGAAACCTTTAGGTTAACGATCTTGTTAAATGTTGTTAACCCATTGTTTATTATATCTAAAGAGATGTTAAATTATTACATTATCATGATATTATGATATATTAATATATCTTAGTATGATATATATACAGTTAAATGTTGTTACAACGATAATCGTTACATATATGTCTCGTTTCGAAATCATTAAGTTAGTAGTCTTGTTTTTACATATGTAGTTCATTGTTAATACACTTAATGACATGTTTACTTATCATTTATCATGATTAAATATAGTGTATCAATATCTTAATATGATTCATATGTATTTAGTAAGACGTTGTTATAACGATAATCATTATATATACCGTTTCGAGTTTCTTAATTCAATAAACTCGGTTTTATGTATATAACTCATTGTTAAAATACCTAATGAGATACGTACTTATCATAATATCATGTTAACTATATATATAATCATATATATGTCATCATATAGTTTTTACAAGTTTTAATGTTCGTGAATCACCGGTCAACTTGGGTGGTCAATTGTCTATATGAAACCTATTTAAATTAATCAAGTCTTAACAAGTTTGATTGTTTAACATGTTGGAAACACTTAATCATGTAAATAAAAATTTCATTTAATATATATAAACATGGAAAAGTTCGGGTCACTACAAATACTAGGTGATACATGCTTCCGCACTATACTTTTTGATACTTGCTTGGATGTCGAGTATACATGCATACGTGGAGCATCTTTTGACTTATTCTTAAATTGTGTCGCATATGTTTCAATTTTACTTTAAACATTGTAATGTAACTAGTTGTCGAACTACTTTGTAAACCTTGAAACACCCTTACTTTTGAAATGAATGCGACATACTTTTGGTCAAACGTTATTTTAAAGACTTATGACTACGTAACGGGACCTAAGTAGACGGCGCCATCAATGACGATTTTGTCGGGTCGCCACATATCGTAAATGTAACATTAATCTGGCTGGTAGAGATTTTGAGGTATATTTAATACCGATTGACCTAGGCAGTTTTGATGTTGTTATTGGTATGGATTGGTTGTCTGCGAATCGTGCTGAGATTGTGTGTTATGAGAAAGCTGTTCGTGTTACTAATGTGGTTGGAGAGCCGCTGATGGTTTTTGGGGATAAGAAATGCAGACAGTTAAATCTTATTAGCTGTTTGAAAGTTCATAAACATCTTCGCAAAGACTGTCATGCTATTCTAGCCTATGTTGTTGATTCTGATAGAAAAGAGAAGAGCGTTGTGATGTTCATATTGTTAGAGACTTTCCCGAGGTATTTCCCGAAGACTTACCTGGCCTTCTGCCGCAACGCGCAGTAGAATTTCAAATTGATCTTGTTCCTGGTGCTGCTCCTATAGCACGTGCTCCTTATCGACTTGCGCCTTATGAACTTCAAGAATTGTCGAGTCAACTCCGTGAGTTGTTAGACAAGGGTTTTATTCGTCCTAGTTCGTCCCCTTGGGGAGCTCCTGTTCTGTTTGTTAAGAAGAAAGATGGTTCGTTTCGTTTGTGTATTGATTATCATGAAGAACAAGCTTACTGTTAAAAACCATTACCCTCTTCCAAGAATTGATGATTTGTTCGATCAGCTTCAAGGTTCGTCTGTTTATTCTAAGATCGATCTTCGTTCCGGTTATCATCAATTGCGTGTTAAAGAATCTGATGTTCTGAAAACCGCTTTTCGCACCCGTTATGGTCACTACGAATTCTTTATTATGTCGTTTGGATTGAAAAATGCACCTGCTGTGTTCATGAACCTCATGAACCGTGTGTGTAGACCCTATCTGGACAAATTCGTTATTGTTTTCATCGACGATATCCTTATTTATTCCAAGAGTGATGAAGAGCACGAAGAACATTTGAAGTTGGTGCTTGATTTGTTGAGGAAAGAAGAGTTGTACGCTAAGTTCTCTAAGTATGCTTTCTGGTTAAGAGAAGTTCAATTCCTTGGATATATTGTTAGTAAATAGGGAATACAAGTTGATCCTGCCAAGATTGAGGCAATTGAGAAGTGGGAAATTCCGAAGACTTCTACTTAGGTTCGTCAGTTTCTAGGATTGGCAGGTTATTATCGAAGGTTCATTCAAGATTTCTCTCGTATAGCGAAACCTCTGACTGATTTAACGCACAAGGGGAAAAAGTATGAGTGGAAGGATGAACAAGAGACTGCTTTTCAAACTCTGAAGAAGAAGTTGACTACCGCTCCGATATTGTTACTACCTGAGGGTAATGATGATTTTGTAGTTTATTGTGATGCTTCGAGTCAGGGCTTTGGTTGTGTTTTAATGCAACGAAAGAAAGTTATTGCGTACGCGTCACGACAGTTAAAGATCCACGAACAGAATTACACAACCCATGATTTAGAGTTGGGAGCTATTGTGTTTGCGCTTAAGATTTGGAGACATTATCTTTATGGGGTTAAAAGTACAGTGTACACTGATCACAAAAGTCTTCAACATATCCTTGATCAAAAACAGCTGAATATGAGGCAACGAAGATGGGTTGAGACGTTGAATGATTATGATTGCGAACTTTTATATCATCCGGGCAAGGCCAATGTTGTGGCCGATGCGTTGAGTCGAAAAGAGAGAGTTGAACCTCGCAGATTTAGAGCTTTGAATATGACAATTCGAACAAACCTCACAAGGCAGATTCTTAAGGCACAAAAAGAAGCCTTGAAGGAGGAGAATTTTGTGAAAGAGAAAGTCAGAGGCATGGCTAAGAAGTTTGAGGTACGAGCAGATGGTACCAGATACTTTGCGGGATGCCTTTGGGTTCCGAAATTTGGCGGTCTGCGACAACTTGTTTTAGATGAGGCTCATAAGTCTAGGTACTCTGTTCATCCTGGTTCATGTGACAACCCGGAAATTTACGACCAAATTTAAACTTTATCTTTATAGTATTCCGACACGATAAGCAAAGTTTGTTCAGTTGAATTTCAAAAATCTTAAACGATGTTCATACATTCATTTAACCTCGACCAAATTCCAACGATTCATGAACCATTATATAAATGGATATGATTATATATATATATATATATATATATATATATATATATATATATATATATATATATATATATATATATATATATATATATATATATATGTATATATATTATAACTTGAGAATATTAACAAAGTATTAAACGTATAATACTTTACATGAATGTATTTGTTTCAATATGGTTATCAATGGAATTAGAAGATACTATCAAATGATTGAGTTATCTGATACATTGTGTTATGATTACGGGTGATGTTTGAGCTAAGGGGTATAAAATACTATTAAATTTTAGCAGGAAATACTATTAAATACGATACAATTTTACACAAGATATTTATTTATTTATTGAATGGATATACTTAAACCTTGCTACAACACTTATAGGCAGTGTACCTAATCGTACAGTAGTGTAGTTTTTAGTAAGTCCGGTTCGTTCCACAGGGAAAATCTTTAAACAAAGCTTAACGCTATATTAGTTTGCTTTTATAAAAATACAAATATATATATAAGTAATATTTTTATTATAAAGGGGGATTTTTACCGTTTAATGACCGGTTTGTCGATTTTAAAACTTTAGTCGCAGTTAAAATCAAATGTAAAATAATAAATCAATACAAGACTTAATTTAAAGCATAAAGTAAATAACGATAATGAAATTGCGAATAATAAAAGTGCGATAAAATAAACTTGCGATAATTAAAAAGTACGATAATTAAAAGTGAAATTAAATACAATAACAATAAAAATGCGATAATTAGAAGTGCAATTAAATATAAAATAAAAGAAATTAAATATGAAATAAAAGAATTATGCTTATTTAAACTTCCGAAATCATGATGTTTGACGTGTTGATTTTAGTTTTATGCCCATGGGTTAATTGTTCTTTGTCCTGGATTATTTAATATGTCCATACGGATTTGTCCATAATAGTCCATCAGTCATAAATATAAAGAGCGAAAGCCTTCGTCAAATTATTCTTATTCCCGAAGTCAAATATTCCAACTAATTAGGGATTCGAATTGTAACAAGGTTTTAATACTTTGTTTAATGAATACACCAGGTTATCGACTGCGTGTAAACCAAGGTTTTACTACTTTGTTAACAATTACACCATTTACCCTTGAATGTAATTCACCCCTGTTTCAACAAGTCTATTAACTATTAATCCAGTTCCGTGTTCGGTAAAATGAATAATTATTGGTATTTATAGATATCCCGCCCACCGTACCCAGTCAAGCGTATGTGGTTATATATAAATACGTCGAATTATAAGTTTGTATATTAAATTAACAAGGTATTGTTTAGTTAATATAAAACCCATTAATAGCCCATAGTCTAATTTCCACAAGTGTCGTTCTTTTATCCAAACCCCAATTATGGTACAAGGCCCAATTACCCAATTTTAGTAATTAGCCCAACATCATGATTACTTCGGATTAAATAAGAATAATAATAACTTAGCTACGAGACATTAAATTAAAAAGGTTAAACATAACTTACAATGATTAAAAATAGCGTAGCGTTACACGGACAGAATTTCGACTTACACCCTTACAACATTCGCTAACATACCCTTATTATTAGGATTTAAAATTAAAATTAAAATATAAATATAAATATAAATATAAATATTACGTATAGATATAGAGAGATTGATATATATATTTTTACGATCAGAATGCGCGAGCTTTATAGGCAGTTTCAACATTTGGGGCTCCGCGACTCGCGGCCCTTTTCTTCTTCAAACTCCGCGAGTCGCGGAGATCGTTTTTACAGCTCACCCACATTTGGCTCTTTGTTTGCCGACGATTTATTTTATAAATATAATATATATATAATTAATATAATTAATTATATATTATATTATATTTATATACATAGTTAACTTGTAATTTTTAGTCCGTTGCGTCGAGCGTTGAGAGTTGACTCTGGTCCCGGTTCCGGATTTTCGAACGTCCTTGCGTACTATTTTATATCTTGTACTTTGCGTTTTGAATCTTGTACTCTTGTAATTTCGAGACGTTTCTTATCAATAATTGGAACCTCTTTGATTGTATTTTGTACTTTTGAGCTTTTTGGTCGTTTGCGTCTTCAATTCGTCGAATCTGTCTTTTTTCTTCACCTTTTATTATTTAAACGAATATCACTTTTAAATAGAACAATTGCAACTAAAAGCTTGTCTTTCTTGAGGAATAATGCTATGAAATATATGTTCGTTTTTAGCATTATCAAATATTCCCACACTTGAGCGTTGCTTGTCCTCAAGCAATATCGTCTTGAAATACTAGAATCACTTCTTTATTCTTCACACTTTGTACATCAGTGATTTCTATACGGCGGTATAAAAAATGGTAGTAACGATATGGTTTACAGTCCCACATGACTATAAAAATTTAGATCCATTAAGGAAATTGGATCTTTATGAAAACATTTGATCTTTTGAAAATTAAATCTGGTTTTACCCTAGATAAGTTTTCCGGAATAACCCTTCACCGGTGTTTACAAATTCTTTTTGTGGGTTTGGTGGGTTTCAGTTTTGAAAATTTTAGCTCAACACTTATGGTTTTGTGTCACCCACTTGATAACCTTGTATTAGGAAAGCAACACGTCCAATTTACTTGCTTCGTATATTACCTTTCGGTAAACTACCGTCCGGTTGTAAAGGAAAGCGTTGAACAAGCAACTGTTAAGGCAATGTCCCCTGACATGCTTTTAATTATGGTCTATAATGTGTCGGACGCAATTACTATCCTTTGTAGGAGCAATAGTAAAGCTCACCCTTATGATTTTTCGGTCTGGCACAAGGTCCTGTCTTTGACCATGCTATGCAACCACCGTTCTTACGGTTGACACCCGATTTAGTTCAGGTGACCTAATGAATTCCAGGTGAATTCCTAGGATTTTACGTTCAATGGTAATGAACGCATTGAAAATGGGTTTTCAGAAAACAAATCGGTTTATAATTTGATCAAAATATTTTCTCGTTCAAGCTCGAGTTTAGATATCATTGAATTCCATGAGTTTGTAATTCTCAATCTTTAAGGTCAATCTCAAGGATTGAGTAATATCAGGCTTAAAAGCTGATTTTTAATCTTTAAGGAGATTATCCTTTCTGGGGATCTGATTCATTAGTCTTATCAAGCTAATTTGCACGGTGCCCCCCATTGTACGAGATAAATCCTTCTCATGGTTAGGATAAATCTGACCACCTGGCGACCCTGTTTAATGATGAGGTCCGTGGATTTCCTGCTGATTTTAGTGATGACTTTTCTAGATTTTTCGTCAACCTACAGCTGGTCTGGACGACAACTTCCTGACCTAAATCAAGAAGCGCGTTTCTTTTTCGGAAGACTTTACTTCCTTTTAATGATGGAATTGATTCATCGTGTAGATCCATCTTTCTTACAGTAAATCAGGTAAAACTTTTTAGTTTAGTCCAAAGTAAAAGTATTTTCAGTTATTTGTACAAAAATATGTGACATATGTTTTGAATAACTTGGAGAATTTTCCCACACTTGGCTTTTATTTTCCTTTTTATTGTCCTCTATTCCATTTTAAATGAATTTTAACATTTTGGTTTGTTTCTCAATTTATGTCCTTTCCGAGGTAACAATAATTTCGGTGTTAACACCTAGTTTTATCGTTCATAAATATGTATAAACATGATTTTGAGTTCATTTAGTTGAAAATTTTTTAAAAATTTTACTAGAATTGGGTAGTCAGTATATAAGACTAGGGCTGTTCTTTATTATCAGAGAGCACTAGATTCTAATACAACTACTGCTTTACTAGTATTTTTAATGGTAACTAAGTGTTTAAGATAAAAATTTTAAAATCTGAAAGAATTTAACCCCTTCCCACACTTAAGATCTTGCAATGCCCTCATTTGCAAGAGATCAGTAACAATTTAAATTATTGAGGGTGATTTGTGTGAAAATGATTAAATTTTACCAAAGTTTCCAAACATATTTGTGTTTGTGTTGAATGATAAATGGTGCACATCATTTGTTCATTCCGTCTTGTTGTTATATCACATTTATTTTGCATCTTGTCGTCAAAATTAGTTGCTTTTGCTGAACTTAATGCCAGTCTTTGAAAATGCGTTGTTTTACCCTGTTGTGTACATAAGATAAACTGCAAACATATATACATATTTTTGAAGTTTGGTATATTACCCCACATTCAAAAATTATTGAAATCTGAGAATAAAAGTTAGAAAATTATAAAAACTATTACAATATTAACATAAGTATTAAACGTATCAAAATTACAAATTACAAAATAAATAAAACTAAGTAGACTAGGGATGATACTGATACTAGTAGGGGTTCCATGCATAACCATATGTGTTATAAAATGCTTCGGCTGGGTTATACGTAGGATACGGTGGTTGGATCTCTATAGACCAGGGAGGGAATATGGGCGATGGAGTAGGAATATAGTTTCTACCTATATGTTGGCAATAAGCTATGATTTGGTTTTGATGAACTTGCCAATCTTCAAATGCTATATGTCTAGCATTTTCATACTCTTGTGAAGCTATAAACCTTTGCATTTCTGCCATTTCATTTCCCCCTCCTACATTACCTTGCTGTTGGTTTCTCTCAACCTGTTGATGTCTACCATGGTATTGTACTGCGGCTTTATTTCACCTCTTCAAAACCTTCGTACCATGGTATACATTTAAACCTATTGTATCACGGGGTTCTGGTTCTTCGACTAATAATCCCCCCGACTTATATCCACACCGAGATATTCAGCAATCAAAGTAATAAATATACCACCTCCTATTATGCTATGCGGTCTCATCCCCCTAACCATAGCTGATAAATAATAACCCACACAATAAGGTATACTTACAGCGCTTTGTGGGTCTCGAATACACATGTGGTAAAACAAATCCTGTTCATTTACCTTTTCCTTGTTCTTACCTCGTTGTGTAATCGAATTGGCTAAAAACCTATGAATTACTCTTAATTCAGCTCTATCTATATCCAAATAAGAGTAATTTCCCCCTTTAAATAGGTGATGGCTAGTCATTTGACTCCATACACCATGCGTATCAAAATTTTCGTCTATCTTTCTACCATTTAGTATCAACCCTCTACAATCGGCAGATGCTAACTCCTCAGGCGTATATATACGTAAAGCCTGAGCCATGTCTAGTAAAGACATGTGGCGCATCGAACCTCCTAACAAAAATCTAATAAAAGATCGATCGGTTAAACTAGCTACCCGATCATTTAATTCTATACTACACAACAATTCTTCACACCATACTTTATATACAGGTCTACGCATGTTGAATAACCGTACCCAATTGTTAAAAGTAGAATTACCATACCTCTGTGTAAGTAATTCCCTAATTGGCCCGACCAATTCTACAGCTTCTAATGGTCCCCATTCTATTACCCTAGGTACTTCAACAACTTTTGAATGAAGAGTATGCAAACCCCTTTGGTATTTTGGATAATCTATCCAAAGTCTGTCAAATCTCAGGTTCGGGTGCAAATCTTCCAAGTGCATATCAGAAAATGTCATGACTGGATGAGATATATCTTGTTTGTAGTAGTTATCCACCTCCTGTTGTTCCGCATTCTCAGCAGGAGCATTGCGAGCTTGGGATGAAGATTCACCCCTTTCAGTCTGCAAAACACATCAAACACAATTTTTGTGCATCCAAATATGCATTAGTGTCAGCAAAATCATCAATCAAAATAATTACAATGACATGATCAATTTATATCAAACTTAAGCTCATTTTCATATTTTCATCAAATCTACACTTTTTCAAATAAGCATATACGAAAATGTTCACCAAGTTCATAAGCATTCAACTCAAATAACATGTCAAAATAATCATTACTAGCAATTAAACAAGTTTCAAATGGCATTATCTCTCAAAAATCAAGTTCATGAATTTTAGACTTGAAAAAGTCCACTTTAATTCTCAAAATCATGTTTAGGCTCAAAGTTTGGATCATTTATCTACCTAAACATGTTACACTACTTAATTTAGCAACAATTCATGACAAAAATCGGCCATAACCTGTTTATATTAAAAAGCCCCAAATTTTCTCAAAAACATAAACCCTAGATTACTCAAAATTTGAAGTTTAAGGCTTCTAATCATGTTAAATAGCATCAATCTAGATTATACAAGCATAATACATATACAATTTAAGCATAATTACACTAAAAAGCATCAAAATCAAATTGGGTATAAAATTGCTCAATAACACTAATTTTCGAATTAAATGGTGTTTAGGTGTAGAAATTTACCGTTTTTCTTGAGTAATTCCTTGATAGCATCCTTCTTAACATGATTTTAGTAAAAGATTTGATGATTAACAGTCAAAAATTGTGAATTTGGGAGTGTTTTTTCGGGTTTTTCCGGCTTTGTTTCGCAGTATTTTTGTGTTGTGGTGTGAGGATACTGATCTGATTACATTTTTATTTTTTTCTGGGTTTTGGTCCCTCCGCGAGTCGCGGTGTTTGACCCTTCAAACTCCGCGAGTCGCGGAGTTTGTATTTTTATTTTTTTTATATATCTTATACTAATTAAAACAATTAAGTAATTAATTTTAAAATTTTGTTTCCCTTGTTATTTAGGACGAGGTCATTTCAGATCGATGTCCTAGTCCTTCCTTCAACAAAATTTTAAAATTTGTCTTTTTGTAGCGATTGTTTTAAAAGCTAAGATTTTTGGGTTTTTTTAATGTTTTTGGCATACTTTAATTCAATAAGATTAAAAATAATGATAATAAAAGTTCTCGTCCCTCCCTCGGGTAAAGCAATTTCGGTTCAATGACCTAGTCTTCAACTTACGACGAATTTTAAAAATCATATTTTTAACTTAGCGACATAAAGTAAATTTTTGTTTTTAAATTCACACCAACTTAAATAAAATATACATAAAATTCAAAATTAATATTAAAAATTCACACCAAACTTAAAATTTAAAATGCATAAAAATAAAATTCAAATTTTAAAAATTAAAAATTCACACCAAACTTAATTTAAAAATTCATATTATAAATTCACACCAAACTTATATTAATCTTTCAAATATTTACAATTTTAAATATATTGTTTTTACAAAGTTTACAATATTAATTTAAGATTTATATATTAATTTTAAAAACATGGTAAAAATAAAATTAAAAATCTTTTTGGCTTTTTATCCCACTTTAATCAATCAAATATTATCAAAAATATGCGCCCCTCTTTTCGGTAAAGTAATTTCGGTTCCATAATCTAATTTAACTCATGACGAATTTTTGAAATATTTTGGGTTGATTGATTAAAGATATTTATACCTTAAGAATAAACGTTAAATTTCGCAGTGATGTAATAAATTTTTGAATGATATCAATAATATCGGTCGCCAAACCTAATTTTATTCAATACCAATTTAATACTTTATAGCGAACAAATTAGCGTTTATTATCAAAAGGTTAAAAATAAAAATAAAAATAAAAACAAAAAAAACTGTACAGACTTACCTGTGAGATAGTATTCTTAGTTATATGATCTATCCCATTCATAAGATAGTCGGTTTAATTGGTTTTCCATGGCTACATAGGCGTAACCTCGAGCATTCAGTGTTTTTTCTTCTAAACATATGAACGGTCCGTCTCTGCATAAAGTAACAAATTCGGTATTTGAATAGGTTTGATTATTTGAACATTTACCTCCATGTGACCATTTTCCGCATTTGTGACATCTTTCAAGGTGTCGTGCTCTTCTTTTCGTTGCGAATTTTGATTTTCCTTTACCAAATTGTAACTTATTATCTTCGCATCTGGATTCTTTTCTTACTCCGTCCAATCTTTCTCTGATTACTGATACTATTTCACTCGGAAGTGTGTCATTATTACGTTTAGTGATCAAAGCGTGTAGCATTAGACCATGGTTTAGTTCACAAGCAGTCTTCATTTCGTAAAAACCTAAAAAAATAAAAATTCAGAATGGGGGGAGAAGACTAGTTCTTTAGGGTCTGCTAGGGAAAGACCATTCGGGTTCCATTTTCGAGAACTACACGAAAACAGACAATCTAACTCTAATAGAAATACATAAAATCCTTTAAAGATTTGATTCTCCCCACACTTAGTTAGCTGTGGTATCGAAATTGTGATTAACTTCGTTGTCAACTTCCATTGGACTATCTATGTAGTGTTTAACTCTGTGACCATTAACTTTAAATTCAATCCCATTTGAATTTATTAATTCTATCGTTCCGTATGGGAAAACTCTTTTGACTATGAATGGTCCAGACCATCGTGATTTCAATTTTCCAGGAAATAGCTTGAATCGTGAATTGAAAAGAAGAACTCTGTCTCCTTCTTTAAATTCTTTTAAACTTCTGATTCTTTTATCATGCCATTTCTTCATTCTTTCTTTATATATCAACGAATTTTCGTATGCTTCATGTCTTAACTCTTCTAATTCGTTTAGTTGACTTAATTGTTGACGTCCAGCTTCATGTATATCAAGATTACATGTCTTCAAAGCCCAAAATGCTTTGTGTTCAATTTCTACTGGAAGATGACATGCTTTTCCATAAACAAGTCTAAAAGGTGTGGTTCCAATTGGAGTTTTGTAGGCTGTTCTAAAAGCCCAGAGTGCATCCTCCAATTTAATGGACCATTCCTTCGGATTTGATCCTACGGTTTTCTCTAGAATACGTTTTAAAGCTCGGTTGGTATTTTCAACTTGTCCACTTGTTTGTGGATGATATGCGGTGGAGATTTTATGAGTTACTCCATATCTTTTAAGAACTTTCTCAAGTTGATTATTACAGAAATGAGTACCCCGATCACTTATTAAAGCTTTCGGTGTTCCAAACCTTGCAAAAAGACGTTTTAAAAAGTTGACTACAACTCGTGCATCGTTAGTTGGGAGAGCTTGTGCTTCCGCCCATTTAGATACATAATCAATGGCTACGAGAATATATAGATTATTATGAGATTTTGGAAATGGACCCATAAAGTCAATACCCCAAATGTCAAATACTTCACATACTTGAATGACATTTTGTGGCATTTCATCACGTTGACTTATTTTTCCGGCCCTTTGACAAGCATCACAGGATTTGCAAAGAAGGTGTGCATCTTTGTAAATTGTAGGCCAATAGAATCCAGCTTCATAAACTTTTCTTGCTGTTAGTTGAGGCCCATAATGCCCTCCTGTTGGTCCTGTGTGACAATGGTTTAAAATTTTACTAGCTTCATCTCCAAATACACATCGGCGTATTATTCTATCGGGACAACTTTTAAACAGATGTGGATCTTCCCAAAAATAGTGTTTTATATCACTAAAGAATTTCTTTCGTTTTTGGTACGATAATCCTTTTTCAAGGAATCCACATACTAAGTAGTTTGCATAGTCTGCAAACCATGGAATTTCATTATAATCTATCTTCAATAGATATTCATCAGGAAAGTTGTCTTCTATGGCCAATTCATTTAGAACTTCTAATTCGGGATTTTCAAGACGAGAAAGATGATCAGCGGCGAGATTTTCTGCTCCTCTTTTATCTCGGATTTCAATATCGAACTCTTGTAAGAGTAAGATCCAACGGATTAATCTTGGTTTAGCATCTTGTTTCGAAAATAGGTATCTAAGAGCAGAATGGTCAGTATAGACCACCGTTTTAGCTAGAACGAGATATGAACGAAATTTGTCAAAAGCAAAGACAATAGCAAGGAGTTCTTTTTCAGTAGTTGTATAGTTCATTTGTGCTCCTTGTAACGTCTTACTAGCATAATATATAGGTTGAAATCGTTTTTCAATCCTTTGTCCTAAAACAGCTCCCATTGCAAAATCACTTGCATCGCACATTAGTTCAAATGGAAGATTCCAATTTGGTGTTATCATGATCGGCGCATTAGTGAGTTTCTCTTTAAGAATATTAAAAGATTTGATACATTCATCTGAAAAGATGAATGGAGCATCCTTTTCTAGGAGTTTATTCATAGGAGTGGCAATTTTAGAAAAATCTTTTATGAAACGTCGGTAAAACCGGCATGCCCTAGAAAACTCCTAACTCCTTTAACATTGGTGGGATGTGGAAGTTTAGCAATTACATCTACTTTAGCTCTATCCACTTCAATTCCTTCTTTTGAAATTTTATGTCCAAGAACGATGCCTTCTTTAACCATGAAATGGCATTTCTCCCAATTAAGTACTAGATTTGATTGTTCGCATCTAATAAGCATTCGTTCCAGATTAACTAGACATGATTCAAATGTATCACCGAAGACTGAAAAGTCATCCATGAAAACTTCCATGCATTCTTCTATCATGTCGTGAAAAATCGCCATCATACACCTTTGAAAGGTTGCAGGGGCGTTGCAAAGTCCAAATGGCATGCGTTTGTAAGCAAAAGTACCATAAGGGCACGTGAATGTGGTTTTTCTTGATCTTCGGGTGCTATTGGAATTTGAAAATATTCGGAAAATCCATCTAGAAAACAATAGTAACTATTTCCGGCTAATCATTCCAACATTTGATCAATGAAAGGTAAGGGAAAGTGATCTTTTCTGGTGGCGTCATTTAATTTTCTATAATCAATACACACACGCCATCCTGTTACAGTCCTAGTAGGAATAAGCTCATTTTTCTCATTTGTAATGACAGTCATGCCACCCTTCTTAGGCACGCATTGAACTGGGCTTACCCATGGACTATCAGAAATTGGATATATTAGACCTGCGTCTAGCAGTTTAATAATTTCTTTTTTAACTACATCTTGCATATTAGGATTTAGTCTTCGTTGGCGTTGCACATACATTTTATGACCTTCTTCCATAAGGATTTTATGTGCACAATACGAAGGACTTATTCCTTTAATATCATGAATCTTCCATGCAATGGCTGGTTTATGAGCTTTCAACACATAAATGAGTTGTGATTTCTCATTTTCAGTAAGAGAAGACGATATTATTACAGGTAATTCAGATTCACCATGTAAATAAGCGTATTCCCAATGGTTTGGAAGTGGCTTTAACTCTAATTTCGGAGGTTCTTCTATCGATGATTTGTATCGATATCTGTCTTCTTCTTTTAGCATTTGAATTTCTTCTGTTGTTGGTTCATATCCATTAGCTATAAGTGTAGCTAACATTTCAGCTTCATCAATTGGTTCATTACCTTCTCCTAAAGAACATTCTCCTGTTCCTTGTAATTCTGGAAATTCTTCTAACAATTCTGCATGTGAATCTATAGTTTGAATATAATAACATGTATCATCTGCAGATTGCGGTTGTTGCATTGCTCTATCAACTGAAAAGGTAACACTCTCATCCTCTATACTTAGGGTCAATTTCTTACCGAACATGTCTATCATTGCTTTAGCCGTGTTTAAGAATGGTCTTCCTAATATGAGAGGAACTTGAGAATCTTCTTCCATGTCCAGAACAACAAAATCTACTGGAAATACTAAAGTACCAACTTTAACTAGCATGTTCTCCATTATCCCATGAGGATATTTTATTGATCGATCGGCTAGTTGTATGCTTATTCTTGTTGGTTTCAATTCTCCAAGGTCTAGTTTAGTGTATAGTGAAAACGGCATTAAATTTATACTAGCACCTAAGTCTGCCAATGATTCTATTGAACTAAGACTACCCAGAAAACATGGAATTGTGAAACTTCCTGGATCAGATAGTTTTTCTGGTATCTTATTCAACAGCACTGCTGAACAATTAGCATTCATAGTAACAGCCGAGAGTTCTTCCATTTTCTTTCTATTTGAGATTAGATCTTTCAAGAATTTAGCATATCTAGGCATTCCTGAAATCACATCAATGAAAGAAAGATTTACATTTATCTGTTTAAACATATCCAAGAATTTGGATTGCTCAGCTTCAAGTTTCTCTTTCTTCATTTTACTCGGGTAAGGAAGTGGTGGTTGGTATGGTTTAACATAAGGTTTAGCCTTAACTGTGTTATCTTCATTAACCTTTTCAACTACCGGTTCTTTTTCCTTATCTTGATCAGGTTGTGGTTCTTGTGGAGTAGGAATAGCTTCATCAGAAGTTACAGGTATTTCAGGTGGTTTAAGTGTTGTACCACTTCTTGTGGTAATGGCTTTAGCTGTTTCATTCTAGGGGTTAGCATTTGTATCACTAGGTAAACTTCTCGGTTTTCTTTCACCTATTAACCTTGCTAGGTTACTTACTTCTTGTTCCAAGTTATGAATAGAAGCTTGTTGATTTCTAAATGCTTGAGCATTTTGTTCATTAGTTTGTTTTTGAGATGTGAAAAACTGCGTTTGAGTTTCAACTAGCTTCGTCATCATATCTTCTAAATTCGGCTTTTTATCATCGGTTTATTGTGGTGGTTTGTTTTGAAAATTAGGTCTTTGCTGATTGTAAGTATTGTTGGATACTTGTTGATTGTTAGGACCTTGTTGGTTATTGTATGGAATATTTCGGTTATAGTTCTGGTTTTGAATGTAAATCGGTCTTGGTGGTTGATAATTATTCTGATAATTATTTCCAGGTCTTTGGTTTAGATATGAAACATTCTCTCTTTGTTCCATTGTTAGTTCAATACTGAGACAATCTTTTGTCAAATGTGGTCCTCCACACTGCTCACAACTAATTCGTATTGAGTGTATATCTTTAGTCATCTTTTCCATTCGTCTCTCGACAGCATCTATCTTTGCGGAAATGGAATCTAAGTCATGACTAGAATCGGCTCTAGCTGCTTTAGATGATCTAACGATATCTTTTTCTTGGTGCCACTCATGTGAGTGGGAAGCAGTGTTATCAATAATTTTGTAAGCATCAGTTTCGGTTTTCTTCATAATGGAACCACCAGCTGCTATATCTATGTCTTTTCTTGTAGTGATGTCGCATCCTTGGTAGAATATTTGTACTATTTGACAGGTGTCTAAACCATGTTGCGGACATCCTCTTAATAACTTTCCAAATCTTGTCCACGCCTCATATAGAGTTTCATTTGGCTTCTGTGTGAACGTAACAATTTCTCCTTGAAGTCTTACAGCTTTAGATGCAGGAAAGAATTGTTTAAGAAATTTTTCAACTAAAACATCTCATGTATCAATCGCCCCTTCAGGTAACGATTCCAACCAATCTTTGGCTTCTCCCTTTAAAGTCCAGGGAAATAACATGAGATATATCTGTTCATCCTCAACTTCTCTTATTTTAAATAGAGTGCAGATCCTATTAAAGGTACGAAGATGTTCATTTGGATCTTTCTTCGGTGCACCACTAAATTGGCATTGATTAGTCACCATGTGTAGAATTTGTCCTTTGATTTCATAATCTGGCGCATTAATGTCAGGATGAGTAATTGCGTGACCTTGGCCAGTACGTTTAGCTCTCATTCGGTCTTCCATACTTAAAGGTTCCAGATTCTCCATAATTGAATTTGTTGAATCGGAATCACTAGAGGATTCTTATTTAATGGTTCGTTCCTCAACAATCTCTGTTTGAATGATTTGTGGTTCCGGAGGAAAGTTTAGTGGTTCAGGATCTATGAATCATCTCTGAATATTCTCCGGATTCTCAATTGTGAGGTCGGGTTCAAAAAATGGATTATCGGAAATTTGAACTGGAGTACTTGGTCGACTGGATGACGATTCTAAAGAAAAATCAATGGCGGTAATATTTGCTAAATGTCTTGATCTAGTTATAGGTGGTGAACGTACAAAAGGTGGTGAACGTCTTGCTCGGTGCATTAACTGAATATCCTATTAGTTTTTAAAAGGAAAGAAAAATTATATAAGTTATCCAATTAATAGACTTTTCTGATTTTGTCCACGTTTCGAATAGCCAAAAGATGCAGCAGAGGGGCAGGATTCGTTTGGTCTCAATATAATTGAGGACTGTTTGGCTCCAATAACCCGGTCCACGTACAAATCCAACTATTACTACGAACCAGAAAATTTTGATGTCTATCAATTTAACCACTTAAAATAAATTTTCGTAATTTTAAGAAATTTAGATAAGAAGTAGAAAAAATTCTAAGTCCTAAAAACTAGAATGACGAGAAATAAGAAAGAAAAAGAGCGTGTCAGAAAAAGATCGAAAAATAAAAATAAGAAAGAAAAAGAGTGACTTATAGAACTTAAAAACACTAGACTAACCCAACCTTATTACTATCACTAACTTAAAATTATAATCGCAAATTGAGATTACTAATTGGAATGATAATTGATACATAGGTAAAAGGTGTCTAAAAATATTAAAGCTTACAAGAAAAACTATATCCCAAATGGCAATAACTTAAAAAGAAACTAAAACTTAAAAAGGCGTCGCAAAATTCTAAAGTACCTAAATTTTAGTCTAAAGAAAAAGCACTTAAGGAATTTTACGGCAAAGCCTAAAAATCTAGAAGTAAAAAATAACTATGGCAAAAACTAAGTTTAAAACTAAAAACTAGCGAAAAATACAAATATTACGCTAAAACAATTAAAAAGGGCAAAATATAAAAATATACTAAAAGTTGTAAAAAGTACAATTTTTATAAAAATATTATTTTTATATTATTTATTTTATAAAACTATTACTTTTATATATATAAATAAAACTAATTAAAAATAATTATTACAAATTAATTAAATCTTAAACTAAATAATAAATTAATTAACCCTAAATACTAATTAATTAATAATAATAATTAAAACTCCGTAATAAATGCCAAATTAGGGTTGCTGTGTGCCCGTGTCAGACGGCTCCGCGAGTCGGGGTATTTTCTTCTTCAAACTCTGCGAGTCGCGGGATATGAAAATTCAGATGACAGGCTGGTTTCGACAGGTTTCGTTTTACTTTTTTATTTATTTATTTTCTGTTTAAATATTTAAATAAAATATTTATAAAAACTAAATAAAAACTTATGTTTTAAAAACTAAAATAAAAATAGAAATACTTTATAATAAAAATTTCTTAAAAATAGATTTATATATATATTAATTTTTTTTTCGGTTTTTAATTTTATGTTCTAAATAAACACAAAATATTTAAATAAAACTTATATTTTTATAAAATAAAAATAAAGAAACTTTATAAAACTTAAATATTTAACAAACTCTTAAAAATATTTATATTTTTGTTTTTCTTTTCTATGTTTTCGAATATTTAAAACGTATTTTTACAAAAACGTATTTTTATAAAAGTAAACTAAAAATAAAAATCTTTTTTTTAAAAAAAAAAAATTAGCGTTACGCTTTCGGCTTTTAAGTTAGATTGTCACCGGCAGCGGCGACAAAAATATACTTGATGTTTGAGCTAAGGGGTATAAAATACTATTAAATTTTAGCAGGAAATACTATTAAATACGATACAATTTTACACAAGAAATTTATTTATTTATTGAATGGATATACTTAAACCTTGCTACAACACTTATAGGCAGTGTACCTAATCGTACAGTAGTGTAGTTTTTAGTAAGTCCGGTTCGTTCCACAGGGAAAATCTTTAAACAAAGCTTAACGCTATATTAGTTTACTTTTATAAAAATACAAATATATATATAAGTAATATTTTTATTATAAAGGGGGATTTTTACCGTTTAATGACCGGTTTGTCGATTTTAAAACTTTAGTCGCAGTTAAAACCAAATGTAAAATAATAAATAAATACAAGACTTAATTTAAAGCGTAAAGTAAATAACGATAATGAAATTGCGAATAATAAAAGTGCGATAAAATAAACTTGCGATAATTAAAAAGTACGATAATTAAAAGTGAA